>NW_026542602.1:91485535-92048150 GCF_028750875.1 Macrosteles quadrilineatus | reverse complement strand
CTACTACTTGTAATAGTAAATTGGGCCAATGTTTATTATTTTTTTATTTTTTCCTAAGAATATTGGTCCTCTTATAACTTATCTAGCATAGCAAGGAGTGAGCTAGTACAGTACAAGGGTAACGTACTGATAAAAAAACTAGTCGCAGATACCTGGATCCGAACCCACGTCATCCCTGTCTTGGACCCGGAGTCCATCGTGGCACTACCGACTGAGCCACTGACTCACTTCGAATGGTTGGTTTTCATACAAAATTTTAGTAAATGCATTGTGACTAGGTAAAATAGAAGTGAATATTGTGAGATAATCAAATTAATGTTACACGATGAATTTGTGAATGCATTATTCCATTGAGGGTATGTTGATTGTGAGTCGTAGTCTGGTATTATACTTGTTTCAAGCCTGTTTTGCCGTTTTTATTATTATTATTAGATCAAAGACAGCATAATTTGTCAGGCAAAAATCTATTCATTTCAAACACTAGCAGCTGCGGATTGATTCATACTGATTTTTATACAAAACTTTCAATACATGAAATTCGAAACGAAACCCCTAATGTCATAGAATGGTAATACCTAAACCATGATGTACCTATATCTGATGTTAAGCAGACGTTTATTTTGAACTGCAGCTACACGAATGGGTTCTAAATTAAAATGGCCTATTCAAATGATGCACAGATACATTTAAAAGTCAATTATAATGTCCTTCAATTAGTACAAGTGTCACATTAGAAAAAAATAGAGAAGTTAACTTTACAATGTGGAATACGAAACAATAAGTACTCATGACTATAATACGAAGTTGAAGAGGAAACTCTTATTGTTAAGGGCATCATGTGAATGGTAATTGCTTCAAACTTCCAACTTAAGTGTATAACAAACCTATAGTGTACAACCTTACAGGTGCAGTTTTCTCTAACTATTCCTAAAGGGATCTTTATCTTGAATATTTAAAACTTGTGCCTATTGTCACTTCGTACTTGTTTTGTCCCAGGACGCTAGGCACGAGTTTGGGACTGTTTTTCATATTACTTCAGGCTAGACCTAGGGGTTGCAGCACTTCGATAAAATCCATTGGTGATTTGCTGGGATTTGAACCCAGGACATTACAGACCGAAGTTCCGTGCTATAACCACTAAACCAGCTTGCTCCCCCTGTTTCTTTGTACTAGAGTTCAAAAAAATGTGAAAATGGATACGGAAAAAGGTTTTAATAACTAGTATTTTGAGTTAAATGATTTCACCCACTCAATTACAAGTTAACATACACATATTCAAGCTATAGTCAATTATGTTTCTATAGTTAACACGACCACGAAATGGATATATTATCAAATACAATAAATTTCACGAAAGTCCACACTACATACATGCCATTAAAAGTACAGCTAACTTTCAAACATCATTATTCGTACAAGGATATGAAAACAGTGAACATTTTAATTGACGCACAAAGTAATAACTTTTATTTTGCTAGATTACAGCTAGTGGATACAGCAAAAGTTGAATACATGGAATATAATATTCTGAATGAATCATATTATGCTAGGAAATATGATTTTGACTAGTCTACAAACAACCAATCTTGAGCAATAAATGGATCCTAAATAGGAATAATATTTGATTAGTATAATAGTACGCATAATAATTTAGCCTACCACATATTGTCTAATGAAACAAAATTATAGATTTGCTTACCAACAAGATAACTTAATACTAATTAATGAAAACAATAAACATCTTTCGGAGTTTGAAACGTTACAGAAGTTTAAAGCCAGTTATGTTTAAAAAAATAATACAACAAAAAGTTGGGATAAGGAAATTAAATGCACGGCATTGAATAGCGTGCTATAAATGTTTGACTAGTCCTAACCAAACGTAATAAATGTTTCATCTGACTGCACAGTCAAATGATTGGCTTACATCGATAGAGCAATCGACTAATTTACTTAGGTTGAAACCATGTTGCCATGGATACATGCTTATAACACTTCTGAAGTCCTCTAAATATTGTGAAAAACTTTTTTGTCCTCAATAGTACGATAAATAGTAGTTATTGCGTATACAAATCTTTTTTATATTGCAATTAAAATTACTACATTATGCAGGTAATGTGTAGTAAGTAGGTCTAGACAATGTTTTAAAAATATACTTTTTAATTTTGTTTAATAAGTATGTAGGTTCGTTTTAATTTATCATGATTCCTTTTTAAATGTTATATGTTTAAATGTTTTTTATATGTTTTTGCCAACAAGACATGAAGAATATTTGTTTGGAATTACACATTTTTCCGATGAATATCGATAATATGACATTTCTAGTACTTCGTATATTAATAGAGTTTTGTTTTAGTCGTCATAGCTTATTTAGATAGATTTTTTTAAATCGTCCTAATATCTAATAAAATGGATTTGTTACTCCAAAAACGTTTTTGAGAAAATATGATTATAAATGGCTCATTGCGGAATTAAACAGGTATTGACGATGTTTAGTCTGATAAGCATAAAAATAAGACCAGTGATATGGGGGTGGTGTTTCTATTAACTTTGTTCATAAAAATCACATCCTTATTATAATTTTTGCATATTTACGGTTTTGTAGTTATCGTTGAGAGGCAAAGGTATTCCTAAATACTCTGTTTTATCTATCAGCTTATGTTAGCAGCATTGTTCTGCATCAATGGGCAAAATTATAAAGGACTTAAACAGTATAAAGGACATTATGCAGTAATTGTCATATAACCTGATTCCTCAGTTTAGAGTGCAATAATTATTGTCAGCTAATATAGTTTGTCACTTAGAGATGGCTATGCCGTATTTTGTAATTGAAAGCTCATGTGATTTGTCCAATCTTTATGCAGTAGTTATTGGTAAATGTAATTATCAGTACCATGCAGTTACTACAATATGATGTAATTTCTCCATTTAGAATACAGTAATTGTTGATTTTCAATTTAGTATGAAGAATTTGAAGGCTAATTCAATATTATTATTAAGTATGCCGTAATTGTAAACTGATTCAATTTATCTATTCTGTATTCAGTAGTTGTAAGCTATTTTTCTTGCTCAATTGTCAGCACCAGTAAAGTATGCAACAATACTTAGTTGGCATTTTATGTATAATTAAAATTTTAAGTCCTAATTATATACTTTGCTGCTAACATTTTTACATAAGGTTTACACGACATCAATTATTATCGGATACAAATCGTAATTTGAATAATCATAAGTCTATTGTAACTTAGTAATGATTCTGACGTTCATGAGTAACGACATTGTGCATAATAACTACTGAAACTTGTGATTTTTGGAAATGTTGAAGTAAATAATAGCTGCTGTACAAAAACAAAATATTAAATTTATATCGTATACCTAGACTAGCAGTTACTGATAATACCATAATATGCTTAAAAAATAAAATAAATAAAATAATAATAATAATAATTAATAAATAATAAAAATAAAATAAATAAGTTAACTATAATATGGTATTATTGGTAACTGCTAGTCTTGGTATACGATGTAAATTTAATATTTTGTTTTTGTACAGCAGCTATTATTTACTAAAAATTTTCAAAAATCACAAGTTATGTAATTAATTACTAAATGTT
Organism: Macrosteles quadrilineatus; assembly: GCF_028750875.1. NCBI lineage: Eukaryota > Metazoa > Arthropoda > Insecta > Hemiptera > Cicadellidae > Macrosteles > Macrosteles quadrilineatus. Next base: position 92,044,539 of record NW_026542602.1, on the reverse strand, counting down.
ACCCGTCAAAACTAACTGTTACTCTTGAGGTTTAACGAAAATTCAGCTAATATAGTAGATAGAGTGAAGTTGAAAATATTCTGAAGAAGTCCACTATCATAACTATAATTGTACATTCTTTTATCCTTATTGTGTGCTCTATTTCCAACAACACGAAACAGCTGTGGTAATCGTACTATGACAACTCATTTTAACTGACAACTGGATTATAAAACCTGGATTCGTTAAACAAATTCCAACTTTTTTAACGATATATTTTCCTTTCAAACATATTACATGTTTGTGCATTGCTTGTAATTTTAAAACACGTTTGCCACACCACCAAGGTGAGGATGAGTTAGAGCGATGACGTCATCCATCAGCAACTATCTCTCTCTGGTCGACTCTCGAGGCTCAGAAATCTCACATCTGACTCATCACTCAGGTGAATTGCTTCCATCAGATAGTATCTAGGCATATGAAAGGTAAAAATAACAATCACTTTATAGTTTTTCAACATTAATAATCCATGGGATAAGACAAATGTTGAAAATGGTATTCACAGTATTGTGTATAATATATTTAGTAATGTTTTTTTTTATTTGTATTCTAAATAGATATAACCCAGCTTGATTACAAGTAACTATTACATTCTTTTGTGATAAATATGATTTAATAATAAACAAAAATAAACAGAATCAGACCAACCTTTTTATGCATATGGTCCTAAACATTTCCTTAAGACTCAGATTTCACCATCTAAATATAACTGTATTCAATGTGTAAAGCAATATGGGAATCCGTTAACGGGTTGTAAATGATATAACAGTTATGTAGTAAAACAATAATTTCTTTGAAAAACAGAGTTATAAAAACAAAAAAAACTAATTATTATAAATTAAAAATAAGTATACAAGCTAGCGACTATCCTTTAAACTTGGTATTGAACTAAATTGCTATAATACAGGTTTACCATTATACATTATACCATTATAGGACAGTTTACCATTTTACCTTTGTTTTTAAGTGATTTTTTATCAAATTAATTAAAGTAGTCTACACCTTATAATTAGTTACAACACCTACAGAACTTTGAATTAAGAAAAACCAATTGCTAGCTTAAAAATTACAGCTTAAAATACAGTTTTAGCGAATTTCCCTATAGGGAAGTAGCTATTACCGTAGGTCTCATGGTAAGACTTAGGCCCGGGACCGATTTACTTTTTCATTTTGATGTCCCCAGAGGCCAAAAACACCACTCGTTCAAATTTTTATATATGTATATATATATATATATATATATATATATATATATATATATGTGTCCGTGAACACGATAACTTGAGTAATTTTTATCCGATTTTGATGAAATTTGGTTTGAAGGTGTAAGGCGGGATAAACTTGAATGAGTTCGCGATCCAGCATGATCGGACCATGGGAACAGGGTTTTATGGGGTAAAAATTGGTTTTGTCTCACTTTTGACCCTCAAAACACAAAATTTCCCAATTTTTCTCTAAACCTTCTTAAAGAGCTTAAAAAAACAAACAATTCAGTATATCAAAGTGTTTTTGTACGGTTATTGGTTACGGAGAAAACTAAAAAAATGGTAAATTTAAAATTCCCATGTTATTCTTATGGAGAATATTGCAAAATGTTGTAGTTTGCTTGTTTATGGATATCTTTTGATCAAACTTGGCAAATATATTCATTTTATACTAAGCAATAATTATTTTACTTAAAACACACACTTTATTAGTTTCCTTGTAGCAGCAAACCTAGGTACTCGTTAAACCTAATGTTATTTAAATAGATCAATTGAAAATCAATTCAGCCAAATGGAAATTCGCTTAGGCGTCAGGTTTGCTGCGGCGGGGGTATTTTATTCTTATCACCTGATCCAAGGTGCATTCCCTAATTATAATTATAAAATTTAGTGGCTTGGAAAAAGAAACATCTGAAGTATCAGCACGCCTTAATTTACATTTAAATTGGATATAAATTAGATAAGAATTCCCTGTTGGTAAAACGCCATCTTCTATCTTCAATTCAACAATAAATTATCTTCGTAGATAACATATTCCTTTTCATGTTTTTTGTAGATTTGCTTATAATGATATAGTAAATAAAAATAATTTATTTATCCTCGTATGGACCTAGAACATAACCCAACTTATTCAGATCCATTAGAGTGACCTAACTTATCGCTAGGGAATTATTATTGTTACATTTTCAAATAATAAGTAAATTAGTACAGTTGAATCAAACTCATACTTTAATGTAAAAAGAAAATCCAATACAAACAAAATAAAAACTAATAACAGGTGATCAATAATCTACGTACTCATATGGTCTTAAGTCAATTACTTCAGTTAAATATTTTAATTCTCCCCTCTGAAATGTTTTGGTAACGTTCCCATTGGTCTGCAATTGCTTTGAGTTTAACACTCACCTCAGCTACTGTAAGACTACCTTGAGACTGTAATCTTTCCGCCTTCTTCAACTGTCCTTTTACTACAGTGATTATTTTTCTGTAATTCTTAGTTTTTCCTCGTCCCCAATGTTACATTTTTAAATAATAAGTTAATTGGTTCAGTTGAATCAGAGTCACACTTTAATGCAATCAGAAAATCTTATACAAACAAAAAACTATAATAATTTACACGAATATATGGTCTTAAGTGAATTACATCAGTTAAACACATCAATTATGGACTTAAGTTAACTAACATGGTACAGTAAATAAAGTACACACATTTCACATCCGTAGCCTAATATAAAAAATAAAATTGTATATATGCTTGTGGCTATTTTTACAAAATAAGTATGTTTAATAAAAGAAGCCTCCTATCAAGTATTCGGTAAAGCCACACCGTTTCATAGCTATAATCCATCATCAAAAAGCTACGTTGATTAGGTGGGATTATCAGAATATTTTCGATTCGGGTGGAAATAGTAAAAGCAATAAGCGGATTCCTAAGGATGTAATTTTGACAACGTTCTGGCAGAAAAGGGTATGAGAAAATCTGCTGTTTCCCTTGCCTATCACAACCATCGACAATTGCTTGGCATTACTTTTCTCATTACTTAGTTAAATGCCTCACATCTCGTTACTTAACAGGTTGAAGCCGCCATTTCGAAGTTTAAAAACGTAGGACACCCTGTATAAATTGATTTATAGTTATAATATGGATTATTAAATATATTTATTAATTTATTTTACATGATTATATTTTTGTATATTTTACCCGTTGAATTTGCATTGCAAAACCTGAACATTCACTATACCAGCTATACCATTACAATGTTTAAGGAATCAATAAATCTAAGATAGAGTTCGTTAGAAACTCTGCTTAGCTTCTGTTTGAACTTGTTGACAAAGTCTGTCAAAGTGTGACTAAATCTCAACAATACAGTAACTTGCTAACTTATCAAGCTTCGATCGAATTATGTTTGCTTTAAGCCAAGTTTGTCATAAGGATAAACTGTGTTATAATGAAACAAAACAGTACACATTAAAGAATAAATAGGTTCTATAGAACAAACATAATACGTTTTGCAATTTTTCAAGTGTAACTAAGGAAATGAATAAACTTATCTGAAAGCTTTGTTCACAGCCACATAACGTATGTAGCAACAAAGACGTAGTAACAACGTAGTAAACAACGTAGTAACAAAGAGAGTGACAAAGAAAATAGCACCATGGAGGAATAATGAAATTATTATGTTAACAAAAATGAAAAATAAACTAAGGAGGAAATTTTCAAGCTCAGGGCAGGATGTAGACTGGGTGGATTACAAAAAAGTAAGAAACAAACTTAATGGGGCTGTATGGAAGGCCAAAAGAATTTTTTTCTCAGAAAAACTGTCAGACTGTAAGGATACAAGGACTTTTTGGAAATGCCTAAAACAGAGTGACATAGTAGCAGGAAAGGGCAGAAATAATTTACCAAATGATTTTAAGGTCAGTGAAATGAATGATTTTTTTGTAAAAATGGGATCATTTTTTGAAGCTGATGCAGATTTGATTAAATCATACAGTGAAGATACACATAATACAAATACAAATACATTCCAGTTTAAAAAAATATCAGTACCCGAAGTGAGGGAAACTATTAATGATATTACATCTAGAGCTGTCGGTGTTGATGAAATAAGCATTGCAATGATTAAATCCGTCAGCCTATTTGCGATTGATGCAATAACTCACCTAATGAATGTATCTCTAGAAAAGAGTGAATTCCCACAGGCGTGGAAGAAAAGTATGGTACATCCATTGCCCAAAAAGCAGATTCCCTCGAACTTTAATGATTTAAGGCCAATATCAGTCTTGCCAGCTATGTCCAAAATATTGGAAAAATTAGTAATTCGCCAATTAGCAGAGTTTTTAGATGCAGAGAATCTGCTTCCCAAACTACAGTCAGGGTTCAGAAAGAACCATAGCACCTGTACTGCATTGCTAAATATGTTTGCAGACTTGTTTGTGGCGAGGGACGGAGGCAGGTGTAGCTCTGTAGTCATGCTTGATTTCTCGCAAGCCTTTGATTCCATAAGCCATAGTTTACTCCTGGCAAAATTGAAACATTTTGGTTTTCATTGTGATGCAATTGCTTGGTTTGGATCTTACCTGGAAAACAGATTGCAAGTGACCAGGGTGGGTACCGATATCTCACCTCCCCTTAAGAAATCAAGGGGAGTACCTCAGGGGAGTAGTCTGGGGCCCATTTTGTTTACCCTGTACACTGCAGATCTGTCCAGATGTGTGAGGCACTGCAATGTGCATTCATATGCTGATGATTGCCAGTTGCATTTCTCGTACGAGATTCAGGCCACTGCGCAAGCTTTTGCAGGAGTGAACTCTGATCTGGTGAGAGTAGTGAATGGTCGCGCAAACATGGTTTGAAATTGAACGCTGACAAATGCACTGTTCTTCATATTGCTCCACCCACTACTCTTCACAGACTTGCAATTGGAGGCATGCACGTTCAACTCACAGGAAACCCTTTAATGGTGAGAGATACTGTCAAGACGTTGGGTGTGGTACTTGACAGTGGCCTCACATTCTCGGACCATATCACTTATGTTTCCCAGGTGGCTTTGGGAAGGTTGCGTGGTCTGTACCGGTACAAAAACATCCTGCCAGAGACAGCCAAGCTGCAGCTGGTACAGTCACTAGTGTTGTCAGTGCTCCATTACTGTCTCCCTGCATTCGGAAACAGCATCTCAAGGGAAGAGATGTCCCGTTTGCAAAAAGTGCAGAACTCCGCCGTTCGTTTCGTTTACGGTATCCGTAAGCGTGAACGCGTATCCCCATTCCGGGATGCTGTGGGGTTGCTGTCGATGGGTGCCGTGTGCAGGGCGCAGACTTGTAGCCTCATCCGCCGGGTCTTGGTTCAGCAAGAGCCTAAGTACCTGGTGGAAAGGCTTGTGGCACGTGGGGAGATGAACCAACGCGAGACCCGGCACAACGCCTTGCTCCACTTTCAAAAAGTGCGCCTGGAAGTGGGAAGGAAAGGGTTTTCATACTTTGGCCAAAAGATTTACAATGACCTCCCCTTGGACCTAAAACAGCTGGGGGTCCTGGCTTTTAAAAGAAACTTAAAAAAACGTATTAATATTGTAAAATAGTTGTATATATATATTTTATATTTTTATTTTATAAACACGATGTCTTGTATTATAATAGTATTGTATTTTTAGTTAGTTTTGACCTGAGTTACTCTGTAAAACAGTAATATTTGTACTGAGAGACGCTCGGAAATAAAGGCATTTTTATTTATTTATTTATTTTATTTATGGATCCAATTTTCTGTCTGTCACCCCAGCCAGTGCTCAACAATGCTCAATCTGTTATGAACCTATGAGCCTGTTGAATGCAACATTAAAATGTAATATTAAATTATTTGATCACTATATTGATTTAATCGGATTTTCCTAACAAAATATACGACGTATTTGATAATCATTAGTCGAATGTAGGCCTATCAGCGAATCTCGAAACACAAGAACGTTTTTGGATGAGCCTGATGGAATAGATTACATTCACACATAATACGAGTTTCCCCTGAAGTATTTGACTGCGCTGTTACTTATATAAAATGTTAACTTAGCTGTGTGCTCTTTTTGTAGCTAAATGTCTTGATTTTGTGAAATAAGTTTTGTGTTGTCTTTAAAAATAGTTAAATAAAGTTCATCTTTAAAAAATAACAGTAAGTGGAGTTTTTTTTTTATTATTGCTCCCAATTAAAGAAAGTTTAATTTTGCTTATTAAATAACTCCCCATAAGATTATTAGATTATTTAAAGTATTTATGTCTTTAGTATTCACATCTGGATTGATTCAATTCGAATACATTTACTTTTGTAAATCGTATCCATTGTGCTTTGTATATCATTAAACATATTTAACATTTATTAAAAATTTTACTTTTAATTCATCCCATCATGGCAAAATCTGTGACAAAGAATGCACCATTATATGATAGTATCGCAGCATTAAAACCTAAAACATTTCGGTTGCAACAAAGGATAATCCGTCCTATACCTCATTTCCCAACAGATTGCATGTCTATACAAACATTTATATTCGTGAGGTTAAACGTACTTAAGTACAAACTTAAATTATTAATATCCTAAAAATCATTAAACATATAGTTTTAAGTACAATAATCAAATTTAAAGCGATGAAATGGTGTTAATGACTTTTTTGGCTCTTTATTATGTAATATACGTGAAAAGAATTGTTTACATTAAAACGAAAAGTTTAAAATGCATTATAACAAAAGTTTAATAAAAAGTGTAATTAATATTTACTAGGAAATACATAACTCTACAACAGGTAATCAGAGATAATCTCAATGTATTCTGAAACCTAAAAGTAAAAGTTATTGCATAGAAAGGGTTATTTCTATATTTCCTTCTACAAATCTTAAATCGTGTTTGTTACGCTCAACTAGCTTTCACTGCTATAAAAGTAATACTAGCTTGTCTTACTAAGACTAAGAGTTACAAGAAGGCTAGAATTACAAATTTGTAAGTTAGTGATATCAATGCCACAGCGATAAATCTGATCTACAGTTACAATAGCACATAAAGTGCAGTTTTTTAAGATTATTTCTGCATTCAATCACAACAATAACTTACAATAACAGTGGAAGTTAAAGTACTTGTTATTGTACGCGTTATTGTTGTGTGTAGAAGTAATCTTCTTAATTATTGCACTTTATATGCTCATTATTGTATAATACTGCTACATATTGTTTACAAGTAGAGGTAATCTTTGACGTTAAATAATTGTTTCCACAGTATAACTCAATGATTAGAAGATTTGCTTAAACCTAAGTTTATAAGCTAAATTTATTCATAGTTTACAAGAGGCCTGTTGTGTGATAAAAAATTACGGTATTATTTGAGCAAATTTATTTATTTTATTCTAGACCATTAACATTTTACCTAAAATCCTTAGTTATTACCATTCTTTTAGCAGCGCACACAAGTACCCGTTCAAACTAATTTTATTTAAAAAGGGAAAATAAAAAGTCGTCCTAAAACTTAATTGTCACAATGTATGTATTTAATACAAAAAGGGAAATAATTATTCGACTTATCCCTTAGTACTTTGTTCAACCGTGAAATTGCTCTCAGCCTTAGTAATGCTTTAAGAAACATTGGAACTGAGAGAAAACACAATTAGTAAGATCAAAGCCAAACGTTACAAAGTTCCAAATGAGTAATGTTGCTGTTTCTATGCTGGGTATTCTTTTGGTGTGCTTTACAAACCCGTAATAGTATTCATCTGCGCATCAAGACAAAAGTTGATCACTTCTTATTCCGTTTGAAGCGGTGTATTTATTAGTTTTTATTGATGAATAAATTTGGAAACGTACATCATTTGTTTTTTAACGATCTGTAAGTGAAAAAGTAAAATTGAAATCGACCATATATAAATGTAATGTTTTACATAAAACTAATTTTATCAAAATGTTTTTCCCAGCTTAGCCATAGTAGTATATTAAAATATTGATTTATCGACTGAAAGCTTAAGGCCTCTAAGGAATTTATTTATTTCCTATTTAAATAGAATTAGTTTAACAAGTACTTAGGTTTGCTGCAACAGGGAGGGTAAAAAAGATTTTTTTTTTATAAAATTATAATAGTTTAGTAAGAAATCAAAGTATTATCAAAAATCAATCAAAATATGTTCATAAACAAGCAAACTACAACAGTTGACTTATTCTCCATAAGAATAACATGGGAATTTTAAAATTACAAATTTTTGAATTTTTTCCGTAACAATTAGGCGCATAATAACTTTTCAATATACTAAATTATTTGTTTTTTTAAGCTCTACAAAATGGTTTAAAAAGAAATTGTGAAATTTTGTGTTTTTAGGGTCCAAAATGGGAAAAACCTATTTTTACCCCATAAAACCCCCCATAAACCCCCGTTCCCATAGTCCGATCATGCTGGTTCGCGAACTCATTCAAGTTTATCCCGCCTTACACCTTCAAACCAAATTTTATCAAAATCGGAAAAAAATTACTCAAGTTATCGTGCGGATGGACATATATATATATATATATATATAGATATATAAAAATTTGAACGAATGGTGTTTTTGGCCTCTGGGGACATCAAAATGAAAAAGTAAATCGGTCCCGGGCTTAGGTCTCACCATGAGACCTACGGTAATAGCTACTTCCCTATAAGGAAATTCGCTAACATATTTGGTCACACAAAATTTGTTTACAAGATGATTTTTCACATTAAAACTGTAAGAAACTTTGCTTTTATTCGTGTAAACTAGCTGATCTGAATTGTACACGGTTTTAACCACGATTACTAACTGACTACTTATTCCCGTACGTAGGACGGGCTAACACCCCGTTTCATTTACATTAGAATAATATTTGGTCCATTAAAAGTAAACACAAAAATGTAGTTTTTTGTTTTATTTCAAGTAGTACAATAAAATTAAATTTAGCCGATAATGATAGAAAATCGTTACTCGTATTATTCATTTTGAATTTAGGTGTCATTGAAATTAAATCAACAACTTTAGAAAAGACATGCTAAATGTTTGAATATAGATTAAAGAAGGGGTTCCAATTCTGATGGTGACTGTTAAATATTCTCCAATTTAAATCCAATTTAAATGGAAATTAAGGCGTGATGATACGCCAGCTGTATCTAATGCTAAGCCGGGAAACTTATTAGACACTTTAAAGCAGGAATAATACATTATTGGAGTTATTAATTGTGTCTTTAGAAATATATTAGTTTGTTATAATAAACAATTTATCCCATTACATAAGTTTTTGGTAAACGTAAATTAAAAGTAATTAACTCGATGGATTTTTGCACATAGTTTTTACATACTAGGTGGGATCCGAGCCACCGATCCATGGAATTATCACTTAGATAAAAACCACTGTTTTGAAACCAACCCATTGCTTTAAAAATATAGTTAACAAAAATACCCTTATCCTATTATTAATGTTATATTAACACATAATAAATCCGAACCTTACTAATAAAATAAAATACCATTGTCATTTTGAGCCTCTGACAACAACCTTTATTAACCTATTAAATGGATGGGATTTTAAATATATAGGATGAAAGATAACTTCAAATCTTGAGCTCTCTTATCCAGTCCAAAAAATAATCAAGTCTGTACAAACTATCAAATATATGTTTGTAGCAGATTGGTGTTGATCGCTTGTAGTTTTAACTAAAAAGAATTGTTTGTTTTAGTTCTGAAATGGTAAAACTCTGTATATACCAAAACCAATCTGCTAAAACCACCCGCACGAGTGTTTGCTGTTTGTTCAGTCTTGATTATTTTCTGAACTGGATATAAGAGCTCAATATTTAAAGTAATCAACCATCCCACATTTCCAAAATACCCTTCAGATCAATAGATTAGTTATTTATGTTCTCAAAGGCTTAAAGTAAATATCATATGTGGTTTCATTAATTTGGTTAGGATTAATATTAATATCTAACTCATATACGAGGTGGAAAACATGTTCGTAAACTATATTTGTCAAATAATAAATTGCAGGAAAGAAAATCCGGAATTTACTTAAGGATAATAACTAGGAACTAAGATTTGTTTTTGTATTGTGTAAGGTTAAAAACTTTCTGGCCTCGAGGGCCGGTTTCAAATATTGCCAATCACCAGTTGTTTTTTATTCATGCGGTTTAATGGTTCTGAGCAAGTAAAAAGTGTACTCGGGAAAAGATAATATTGTCTGAATTTAAAATATATTTATGTGAAAATCCATTGATTAATTTATCCTTTTAAAAATATTATTATTAAATTATGTAACCTTCCCCTAGTAAATCGTTGGGCGAAATAAACGAAAATACAATTGAAAACTCTAATTGGCTAAGAATATACGAGAACAATATATTTGAATGTTGAGGATTTGATGCTTGATATGCATTAGTTTATCATACAAACAGGAACGGCAAAGCCTGTCTGTGTTTGCATTCGTTAGAAGATTCCTTTCATATGGTAATCTAGTTATGGTTTCGTCTTGCAGAATAGCTAGTGTTGGTTTTCCTTTGGAATATTATACAGTTGTTATTTATACCAGTTATAACTTAGGTAAAATTTGACAAAAATATTCAAGAGCTTAACCTCTTGAATATTGTCAGTAAAACAAATTTTGTATGAAAAAATTAATATTCGTTGTTTATTTCTTTCTGTCTAAAACGCGGAATCGGATCATTTTTTATAATATATTATTTTGCTAGTAAAATTAAGCAATTTAGTGAATATATGTGAAATACCTTTAGTATGGTGACGTTGAATACACCTTATAATACTTGTTTCAAACTCGTACATTTTTTACCCATTTTAAATGCAATATGACATGTTTAGCATATATCTATGATATTAAAAAAGGCTGGGGTTTAAATGTGATGGTTAAGCAAAACAAAGGAAAATGAAATCGCACTGAAAAAGACTAAACGTGCCTTTACAACGTAACGGCTAAAAAATGGATGCAAATATATAATTAATATCAAACCTTTAAAAGTAAAAGAAAGATTATTTTCACCACAGAATGAGGTGTGTTTGGACAAATCTGTGTTTGCAATCTCTAACTATACACAATAATCTTTGTGTCAGAGAGAGACGACGTTTTGGCGGGAAATAATTAAATTGGTCTGAGACGCAACTTTGCTATTGTTGTCATGGGATGAAATATTAAAGAGGGTGGCAAAACAGAGAAAACTCACCTTAACCTATTATTATTTGTACTTTCTATAGCTTAAAAATACTCTACTATTCTTAAAAAAAAATAAGAAAAATATCTTATTTGAGAAAACTATAAAATAATTTGAAAAAAAGTTTACAATTTATATAATATGATAAACTATGCTCCGGCTTATGGTCAGAGTGGCTTACTAATGTCATTTGATCAACTAACTTTGTTGTTAATCATTTGATAAGACCAGCTGAATCATTGTATGGCATCGTATATTGTATAGTTGTTCAACGTTATTTTAGTTGAAACATTTAATTATTTTAAATGTTAAGTATAGTAAGAATTCATTATTTATTTTACACTGTCCTGAATGCTATAAAGGAATGTAAAACGGATTCACATCCTACTCACATTACAATAAAAAAAATATTCCAAAAAATAGAAACCTCTATACTGGTATAGAACGAACGTATAGTTATTATTCTATTATTACTTAACTATTGCCCAGTTTTGTCCTCGAACTGATCTTACAAGAACAATGAAATTAATATGTCGAAACAATTATACATTTACGAGCTCCTAAGAGTTCTGTGACTTTGAAATTGCTTTTAGCTGTAATCAGGACATTAGCATTGAAAAAAATAACACAACCAAGAAGATCAAAGTGGATGTCATCGTGAGGCCATTAGACCTACAAATAGTAATGCCGTTGTTTTAACAGTGTTGAGTCCTTACTTAGTAACTTTTAGTCTTAGCCATTTTACGCAGTTTTGGAAACTTTGTGCGATTGTTCAATTGTCTACTGTAACTTTTTAAGATTTATTAACACAGGTTTCAGTAGCTTGCAGTCATGGAATTTTAAATTTTTTGTCCTAGTAGGCTACCTAAGCTGGCGACGAGATTTTGCATGTTAAATTGTTTTTTGCTACAGAAACATTTGAAACTTACAGCTCGTGATAATTGAATACTTCAGGAATTAATGTCGTTTACGTGGTTCTTTTGCATCGTTGTCTACAGAAAAAAAACTTTAGGCTGCATTCAATAGTGAACATTTAGTAAGTGATACGTAAAGTGAGTAAATACTCTCCAAATTATTTTCTATAATATAAATTATTCATATACAGAAACATTTGAGATACCGTCAACATTGCTCTAACCTTCTGTCTGTATACCTCTATTGTTGTTCAATATTAAAGTCATGTTGCATGAAACTATTGAAGATAAGCCAATTGTACAGTTCTAACATTGCCTTAACATTTTATGCTTAGGCCTAATATTTACTATTTACATAGTCGGACATTTAACAAAAGCTTGAAAATTTCACTTAAACGAATGATCACTATATTCATGTGTATATCATATGGTGAAAAGTTATTTATTTTTGTGTGTAAGTTTATTTGAAAGAAAATGTTTCCCTTTAAGCAACCTAATGACTGCTCGTTAGCACTGCAGTGTTTTCACGCCAGGAATCCTAATTTTGTACTTTCACTCTAAAACCCTAGTTTTGGCTGTAATGAAAACATCCAAACAAATTTATTGGACATTTCCTAGTGTTAAATACTTGAGAAAGTGTAAAATAAAAAAAAAAACATTTTTACAGAACTTACGGAATAAAAGTTCTAAATTTATAGTCATCAACAGTGTGTGCACGTTCTAAAAACTCGAAGGTTTTAAAATGAAGAATAAGATAAAGTTTTAATATTGTGTATATTTGCACCGATTGTTTCGATCTATGAATAACTTTCTTTGCAGACAATGTGGTTTGAATCAGCTGACAATTTACAGGACAGTCGGGATTATTGATTTACAAGAAACATATTTTTCTACTATGAGATCAGGAACACAATTATTTGGTATATAATTAAAACTACCATCCGGAAATAAGTTTGTATGACTTAATTGACTTACAGTTACCATATGTTGAAGAAACAATCACGACAGAAGGTGTCAAACCTTGTTTTTAAAAACTACAAATTATGAATAGTACGACACATATCTTAAACCGCTGTTGGTAAACCGCTACTAAAAACACCCAAGTCCCTTTGATAAAAAATAGTTTTTAAGAGTTGTGATTACTGTATCCCTTCTAAATGAGGGCTAGACACAAGGCTTGGTAAATACAAGAATGTAAGTCATAGTGACAGTGTAATTAATGATTCTATAGAGTTTTAGTCACAATAGTAAATGCTCTGATAGGATAGTTTTGCCTTACATGTAAGTTGAGTTATCTATCAAGCTGACATTGAAGTTTGATTTTAAGAAGAAATATATCTTGGAGAAGTGATTTTAGATTGCTAAGATATGAACAGGCGTTGTAGATAGATTATAGTTAAATTACTAGGTAGACAACACTGCTATTTTATCACCCAGATGATTTAGACATATTAAAGATCAGCCTTACTGCCACAGCGCTCTACATAAGGTTGTAGAGTATAAGTATAAATATACTTATAAAAAAAATTCTTACAAAACATAAGACGAAGGCAGAAGACTTCAACCGTATAGTTTGGAGATGTAATGGGTTACTAGTTATTTTAGAAGCAAAAAATATGTTAATTGCTGTTCCCAATAATGGATTAAACGTAAATTATCCATCATAAAATCAATTGCTACTGTGAGATTTCTTTCCTACAAACCAGATAGTCTTTTTACAATAAAACACAGCCTGAAAATCTCAAGGGAAATGTCCGAACCTTAACTGATGATGTCTCCTGCAGGAATACTAACCCTTTTTTATAAAAAAAACAACAGTTTTCATTATTTATAAAAATATATACAATATTGATTACTTTGAAATATAAATAATTCGTATTGTGAATAATCTAATCATTCCCTACTTCATACGTCAAACCAATCGTCGTATAGTATTTTGTAGCATATTTATCGAATATATGTTTAGACTAGGCTTATAATATAGGCTACCTGTACAATGGTAAACATATGAAAATAATAAATATAAGAAGAATATCCTCAGAATAGTCTGTAACAGTAAAAACAACAAACCTTCTGCTTAAAGCAAAAATATATGTATAAGAATATAATGATATGTTTAATTTTCTATGTGTTCGTGAAAGACATTTTAAAACACTGCTGATCAAATCATGTTTTACTCAAAACTAAGCTTGTCTCATGCACCCATACACTCATACAGCCCTCAAAATTAATTCAATTCAAATTCATAGTGTCCTTTTGTAAAGTAGAGAACCTGTATACAAGCAAATTTTGCCAATGAAAGTTTGTGTATTACATTGTTTGAGTTTTTGCCAACAACCGATACTTTACAATAATTAATCACCAGAAGCTGTCGTTGTCGGCTTAAACCCAAACACGGGCGAGGTTGATTGTACAGGATTACCAGATTACAGTGTACACCCAACAATGTAACGTCAATGTTAACGTGAACAGTGGGGTTATTTGAGTGTTTAAAAAAAATATTTCGTTGTGTCTACTTACAGATTTACTACCAACCAGATGTTTCGGTAAAAAAATTCCCCATCGCACCAAATCTGCAGATTGAGAACATTTACATTCTTTTAGAATTTTCTCTTAAAAATTTCCTTAACAATTTCTCATTTATTCTCAATTTAAATAACAGTACAAGGAGAGCACAAGCTGTGGTTTGGTATAGTTTAATTAGTTTGAGAAACCAATATAAAGGGAAAATTTCAGCTTGAGCATACTCTCTCAAATACTGTCGTATGATTGATTAGCTGAAGACAGATAAGTCCGATTCAAGTGTATATTGTTTACTAGGCCTATAAAGGTTATTGTAATACAATTAACTTAATTACTAATAATTCAACTGAATACAGCTGTCCAAATTATGCAAACTATAAAAAAGATCATAACAACTAACTGTGAAATCTACCCATGAAACATTTAGTTGACGCCAGTGCAGTCAAACGTCATCAACACGAAACACTCATGAACACTTGCTCTATTTTCCCGTTTATCGAGTTGTCTTCAGTGTAATCTTTGCTTAATAGTTACATCTTATGTTTTCCCTATGAGGGTTTGTTAACAATTAATTTCTCCAGTACTTTGGGGATTCATTTTTAGTGGGGGAGGGCTAAGTAATGTAATCTGTATTTAATTAGAACCTTTTTTCCTAATATCTTTAGTGTAATTTTTGCTCAATAGTTACAACTGGTGTTTTTCTCTTGGTACTGTATTTTGTAATAAGCAAGAATACTGTGGGTGGCTAGTTTATAGCACATGTTACAAGTCAATGGTTTACTTTTCCTTGTTATTTTGTTCAACCAACAGAGTTACTTGACAACCCGTAAGGCCAATGTTAAATTTTTAAATTTCCAAATGAGTTGTGTAGCAAAATAAAAATTTTCCTGAGGTAGTGACTGTCACCAATCACGATTTAAGGTCTACAAGTCTCTATTTCCAAAATTTAGTCAAAATCCTTCCTCTGGATTTCGAGATATAGATTACAGACAGACATGCATACAGACAGACAGACTGAATTACAAACAGAAATAACTCGTATTAGAGTATAGGATTACTTTAACGAATAATTATGTGTACTGTTATAGGGAAGGTAATAAAATGTGTTTTCAGCAAATGTTTATAGCTTAGTACAAAATATCTTTAAAGTCAATCTTAAGTTGGACAAATTAAGAAATACCCAATGTTTAACGTATTGACTTAACAATACAGGACATGTTCTACGAACTGAAGAAGCTAACATGAATTCCAATTTAAAGACAAAGGGCTTAAATTGAAAACCCCCAGGGAAGTTACACCGTTTAAACGAATTTTCTTCGTCTTAAATGTGGAACAATGGATTATATTGAAAGTTTGTCAAGTTCCTTCAAGGGCTCAGAGTATTATTTAGTTCTTTGAAGTGTTAATACTAAAAACAATATGTTTTACCACAATTTAGGTTATTTTTGATGATAAGATATTAACTTTTTTCTTGATCACTCACGATATAAAATGATATTTGAAATTGCTTGAAGAATGACAGAGTTATAAACAATAGCTTTAGTTATAACAAAGCCTATGTGTATATAGGAGCCACATAATAACCACAAAATACCCTTACAACATAGTTTATAAAGTCCAAAATTGGAAACCAATAACGCAAATAACTGCGATTCAACAAAGTGAGCATCTAGCGAAAACTAAGTTTGCTTCATTGTCAATCTGTTGCTAAGTTGATTATTATCATTACTATTAATATTGTTATTGTAACTATTTACATAGTACTGTTTAGTTGTTTTCCATAATTCTTGTAAAGCACATAGCTTTCAACCCTAATCGCATATTTACAGCAAGTAAACACGAAAAAATGCATTGTGACATATTGCAAATTACTATTGTCGCTACGTGTTACTAGTTGGAGTTTTTTTACATTTCGAATAAACAGCCCCTGTTTTCAATTTGTCCCATTTTCTGGGTGGAGGGGCATTTTTCCCTAGGACGCTAGACACGAGCTCGAAATTGTTTTCCACATTACATCAGGCTAGACCTAGGGGTTACGGCATTATCACTTCGATAAATTCCATTGGCGATTTGGCAGGATTTGAACCCGGGAGTCCCCCAGGAACCGGAGTAACCACTAGACCAGCTCGCTCCCCCGGTGAAAGGGCATTGTAATGGTTTTAAATACAATTTTACTCGAGAACTCGGGGGCCTTTTAAAATGAAACGTTTTCAACCAGAATGCTCTTTTTTATATTTTAAACAAATAAAAAAAAAAACATATTAATACCATAAGAAGGCAATGTAAAAATCTGGTTTCAATAAGAGTGCGAACTACTTAACTGACTCTCTTTTTAAACCTTTTCTACGTAACAGCTCGTTACTTTCATCTTTAACCAAACATAATTATAGAAACATTATTATCTGAGAATGGTTTACTTTGTTGGAATCTAAATATGTCACATTCACTTTACATCAACAAAAGGTAAAGGATCACTGAAACCCCAACAAGCAACAAAAGGTTGTCTTTAGTCCAACAATAAGGCATAAACGACTCAATAGTCTGCTTATCCCTTTGTGTGCCCGGACAATGTAAGATCTGTGATTGGACAGACGGTTAGCTTCTAGCTATGAGACTCTGACTCAAAACTGATATGATTTATTAAATGAAAACATTCACAAGGCCAATTTTCCATGATAATCAATGTTTAGTTGAGGGAATGAAAATAGGCAAATGAATATAATAGTAATTAACCACCCACCGGTCTCTCAGTTTAGATCACAACATTTCAAGCCACATATTTCATGTATTTATTATAGATAGATAAGAGATATTATATACAGGGTGTTTCCAAATTGTCTGGACATATTTTGTGGACTTGTTCCTTGGGCTAAGACAAACATAAAATGCCATATAAGTATGGGTCTAAAATGCCCAGTGTAGATTCAAGTATATAAATGAAGATATTTCATGAAACGTATGTTGCATAAAAAATATACCTGAAGCTCATAATTTTAATATCTCATATTAATAGCTCATAATTGTTATCTTTTTATGTTTGTTAAGCCTTATTACTAGAACTTAAACTACATTAATATCGCAATGTACCCACAGAAATATTTCTGGATTTACATTGTACCACAAAGCATTTTCAAAGGAAGAGCTCCATAATTAATGCTAAGATTATCTTAGAAGAATTCTTAAGCCTCTGCCATAAATACTAAGTTTAAGATAAGCAATTTTCGTACTCTCCAAGGTAACAGATCATTACGCACCTGTTGTTTATTTGTAATTATTTTTTTGTTTGAAATGCAGTTAGGTCAAATTGGAAATTTTGATTAGTATATTCTGTTCTACACCAATAAAATGTAAAGTTTTTTTTCTGTACCAACGAAATACCTAAAAAAGCAGTTCATATTGAAACATTAGTTCTATTTAGTCCTTTTGCTCTTAACTTGAAATTGGCTTTAACTTTTAAAGGTAAATGTTTAAAAGGTTTTAAAGGTTTAAGGTTAAGGTTGAAGGACAGACATTTTAATTTAGGAAAGGTTTAAGTTGTATTTAGACAAAGCTCCTCTGGTAAATTAACTAAAAAGACAATTTAATGGAAATAGCATATTCAGGTGTTTACAGTTAGTAAAACTCCAAGTTAGAAGAGTTTTTAACGTAATTTATTAGATTGTAGACACGCCGCTAAAATTAGGAATTCTGTCCCTTTATTTAGCCAGGTGTTTTGGTGAAAACAATAGTTGTTTCTAGACAGAAAAGTGCGTTTCGGTAAAATTGCTTTTTTTCGTTTATGCGCCCACGCAAAACTGATGTGGTGATATATTTTAAGTAATAGTTCATTTGACGTCCCTGTAATAAAGACATATCCCAATATATCAGCATGAATAGTCAAATTAGAAAGTGGAGCAACAATAGGGCACCCTCAATGCTCTCCTGGAGTAACTAACTGGGCCTTATATATCGGGCTAAGAATAGTTATAATAAGATAAAAAAAACTATTATAATAAAAAAATCAGATATAATTTTACAATCTTTTGAAATAGTTTGAAGCCAGGATACATTTGAGGGTATCCATTAATCTTGGCCGACGTTGAATTGCGTGTTGGAGACGACTGCTAAAGAGTTTAAACTCGGCTTTGCTACAATCAATCAGCTCTTAGTTTGAAAGTAATTTATCACCGGAATACTTTTGTAAAGAAATAATTTTCTAGTCGCTATGTAATCTTACACCGTTTATAGTATATTTACTACATTTAAATGCAAGAATGTAGGAAAATCATTTAATCCCTGAGTTGATTGGTTTTGATTATGTTTCAGATATGTTAAGACTCTATAGTAGGAAAATAGGTTAGCGTTTTTCAATACGCTATGATGAATATATTTAGATATGCGATTTTAACAGATAAACCTGTTTATTGGTTATTTACTTTACTGTGCCTTTACGTAAATACATTTAAATCCCTCGCAAACGCTTCAGCCTAGGGTGATAACCACAACTCCAGTTGCAAGTCATCAAACGTACACTGTACTTGTTCATATAGTCTGGCGTCATGATAGTTGGTGGCGTTTTTCGGCGTCAACCGCGTCGTCACTCCCTTAAAGTTCAATTTCACCAATGCAAGTATTTTCGCATTTAATGTAATTAGTTATTTGTGTAACTAGTAAACATTTCTCTCGTGAGCAGCAAAGGCAGTTTGCACTCGTGTTACACATTATATTTTTCATACAATTACTATAAATAAAATACATAATTATAACTGTATAACACGTTTTTAGGTGAGGCTAAATCCAAACTTTGGACGAAACGGGAAACGATGCACCAGCCGATCACAGTGGCAATACCTTTAAGTGTTGCCAACTTATTTTCAAGTGTACACGGATTACGTGCGTAATAAAAGCACGCTGTTTTGTGATGTTTGATTGGAATACTGGTGTGCGCCAAAGTAAAAACCGTATGCCAAAGTAAAAACTGTGCGCCTAAGTAAAGCTTTCTGTACTATAATCTGTGCAAGGAAGCCCACTTTGTCGAGTGACTGTAGGAAATGGTATTTTCCGTTACAGGAATAGATGACTGCTGAGATTTTCTATCTTATGAATTCGGTTCTGAATAATTTATTATTTTAAACTAAATAGACAGAAGAGTTTTCACTCCAAAATAAATTTCATTAAGAATAAATGGTAATTATTTAGCTCTTAAATTAGCTCATGTTTTCTGAACAAATGTATTGTCTTATATTTCAAGAAAATTAAATGAGAAATGCATAGTAAAACACCTAGAGGGCCAGAGAGAACCTCAAATGAAGGAACCAAATCAACATAACAATAACAATCTGTAAACTAAACAGTTACGAGGTCTGAAGTTTTGACCAGAAAACAATAAAACAAGTTCGATGCAAACAATAGACGGACTAAGCAATACCTTTCAACCAGGTGTATTGTTTAAGTGAAAAGCCTAGAGGTGAACTAATTAAGCGTAATGTTTTCCGAATCGCATGGATTTAATTGAGTTTGAACTTGCATTTCAAACAGATTGATCCACCTGTAACTCAGGGAAAAACTTTGGTGAGAGCCTTACACGGTTCAACGATTCATTAGTGTTAACGTAAAAAAGTTTAAAATAAAAAGAAAAAAAATTTTCCCAAATATTTCTTCGCCCTAAATCAAGCGATATTTGTTGCAAGAATTTAAAACGCATTATGCTCTTATATAATCATAATGCTCTTATATAATCATAATCACATATATAGTATACTTATAGGTACTATGCTACTTAAAGGGAAATATTTATTTTATGTGGATAGTTTTTTATATCTCATCTTCACATCCTAATATCCCATGTTCTAGCCCAGAACTGTTTTACATATTACTTCAGGCTAGTCCTTGAGGGTCGTGACTGTATCACATAGATAAAATCCGTTGGTGATTTGGCGTGATTTTAACCCGGGATCTTTTATGTGGACAGTAACCCCTTTAAGAACTAAATACTCATCTCTAAGTTTATTGTGAATAGATATTGTATCAACTCTAAAAAATGAAATAAAAATAAATAAATCAAGAAAATTAAACGTGCATAAATACATCTTCAGTGAAACAAAAATCCTTTAATCAAAAATGTTATGGGTGGTGTTCTTTTTACCATATCTTTTCATCACCTCAAAAAGTGTTTAAAGGATTTCAGTATCAATATTTCACCCAAGCTGAGCAAAAATAAACCCGATGTTTAGTCGGTAGAATTATATATGTACCTAAGTGTCCCTAATTCTCAAAGCTCAAAAATTTTTTTTTAGACACGAGCTAAGAAATAATAGCTTTTGTCAATAAAAAATAATTCACTACCAGTTCATTTTGACTGTGTTTTCTTCAACCCGATATACCAACAAAAGTTTTAATAATGAAAAAATATTAGCCTACTGACCAAATATCATAGACGAATATTCAATCCAAATCATTAACAAACATCAGTTCCCTGTGATATGTGAAAAGTTGACTCTGAAACAGACAAAGTGAAAATTTAAATAATTTCTTAAGATATTGAAGCTCTCTAAAGCCAGATTCGTTTTGACTAATTTTAATTGAACTGTTGCATTACAAATTTCTGTGACATCAATCTATTTAAGTTGTTTGTTCATATACACAATGACTTAAGAAATACGTAACATTAAAAACACAAGGTCGGTCGGCTATATTGGGTCTGGTAGCCCTGGTAGATCACTGGATCGCCTAAACATCATATCTGTCCTAGTTAAGTGGACATTAAAATATGCTGACATAGTCGACGACAGTGCTGATTTTTATTCTAAGATTTGACGAAATCAGAATGGCATGTTATAGTTATCAGTATTGCTATGAACACTAATTAATAAGTACCATATCATTTTAATGAAAGTTTTTTAGGTAGGCTAGGCACATTGCAAATTTAATCGTAGGTTATCATTACATATTATTATAGAAATCTTAAATTTGACTTATATGAACACTAAATTGAAAAAGTCTAATTGATAAACGGTATTTAAGAAGAAAAACTATTGATCACGTTTCGTACACTAAAACCACTATAACTTTTGTTAGCATAGTTTTAACTTATTAAATTTTAGCAACTACGTCATTTCTCAGATTGATGAGTACTATGTAAATTTCTCACAAAAAATGTATCAATGAATATGTGGATAATTTTGTGAACAATTATTATGGTCAAACTGTCTAAGACTTCCAAATGTACTAACTGAAAGCTGTAATATAATTGCTGTTTAAATTCCATCGGATAGCAAATAGAGACATGGTTCTAATCTTTGGAGCTATCCTTAACATTGTAAATCCAACCATTACACTTTGCAATAGCAAATATCGTAAGCTGCTGTCAAATTTTTAAATGCAAACTATACTGTATAGTCACACTACCAGTAAAATGGTAAATAGTGGGCAAAACTCAACAACCTGAATTCACATTAATTGCCTTAGTATTATGATGTTAAATGCTAGGGGACAGTTTCTTACTTTAAATAATATATTTTATAATTTAAAGTAGTAAAAATGTACTTTAAGCCAATCTTTTCCGCTCTAAAAATAAATCTTCCTTATTGGATACGTGGAACCGATAATCCAAAGCTTTCGGTGAAGAGACATATTTAGTTCGACCTCAAAGGAAAATATAACTGATTTGAAGCTAATAATCCGTATACAACAGTTGTTTGGAAATGCTTCGAAATCCTTTTTTAAACAACGGTTTCCGTTCAATCCCCCCCCCCCTAAATAAAAAAAAATATTTTTACTAAAAAGTTTTCCGAATAATTTATTCACAGACTTGATGTAGTATAGAATCGCATTGAATTTATGATATACACCTCTGCCACCGGAGACAAAGTTTTGCATTGAATCCATAAGGAAATGTAATTTTTTTCTGTTTTTTTTTAGTGGTATTGTAACAGATTTTACTTTTAATTTTACTAGTAGTATTATTAATAAGGAACATAAAACAATGTTTAATTTTATAATGATTCAAAAAACACATAGTTATTAGAATATACTGTTATTAAAACACGCTGATGAAATTCCATATTACACGAAAAAGATTTGACATTTTTTTCTATGTCTAGCAGTTTCCGGGCCTTACAAGGGACAGCGAAACATAAACTTGGAAACAAAAATATAAATATTTTAGTTGAATGCCATGACATTCTATATGAAAAGACAAATGGTTAATTTCATTATGAATTCTGGTTAAGGAAAACCTATATTTTTTACAACAATATTAAAGACTGATACACACGAATCATCGGAAATCCCTTGTGCAGGATATAACGGGCTTAATCACACTTTGATCCTATTTCCAGTTAGAATCGACATTGATTTACGAGTTTTATTATTGGGCTGTTCCAGTAACAATGCCGGATGAACACCAGATAGAACCACGTTGATTTGCACTATTGAAGTTAATAAATTTCACTGTCATACTAAATAAGCGTGCTAAAAATACAATATTCTACATTGCGAATTTTACATTTTATTGTGGTGGCAACTGTAAATGACTCTTTATTTACTATGGCATAAGCGAGACTCAACATTACATGTATAACTGGGATTGTACAAATAAACGTACAGTTTTAATAAACCTCAGCAAACAACAACATGTGTCCTATGACTACGTGTAATTGCACACAAACAAGTATTTGATTGGTCCTGTGTTAAATTGAAGCAAAAGCTCGGTTTTTAACCTATCAGTTCCAGGAATAGCACCTGAAAAACTTTTTTGGTCTATATGATATAGCTTACGGGTTGTCCCTAACCTTTCTGAAAATAATGTTTTATTGATTTTTTTGTGACCATGGATATGATGTTTCATTTAACTTATGCTTGTAATTAACTTTTTATATTTATATACAAATGAAATTAATATTAAAAGCACAGCTTTCTTCCCTGCATCATGTAATATTTTCTTCCATACATTATTTACAGCAAATACTTTCCTATTGTGTCACAGTTGCAAAACTGCTATGTCTGGTTAGTCCTTTGAATCTGAAATCTTGATACCTAAAGTCCTTTCAAATTGTAAATGATCGTTGCCGTCAATAAATAAATGAAATTGTATTTTTAAGGTAGATAAGTCTAGAGTTCAAGATAATTGTACACTGATTTTATTTTACTCCAGACAAAACTTAGTAATTCAAGTTAGTAATACCAATACTATGTGAAAGCAAAAGGAAAAACAATGGTTGCATTTTGATTTAAATGTGATTAATATTTTTCAGTCGATATAAAAGAAATACCGGCTTAACTCCTTTCTCCCCTATGCCTTTAGTTTAAAAGATTACGTTTTTCAGGCTGTATTTAACCTGAGATGATCAATGGACCAGAAGATTATTTGGAAAAGAAAACACAACACTGCAGCAGGAAAACAACATTGCCCTTGATTCAATGTCCATCCAATTTTCGACCAGTGACAAGACAAACAGAAAAGCAAACGGTAAATCTTTTATTCAACTGGCTTTCTTCGGTAGTTTCTTTGGTAGAACAATACAATTTAAAACCCAAATGTGAAAAAAACATAAAACATAAAAAAAACAAAGTTTTAACTTTTTCTTTTTAATATCATCCTATCCCACACCGTATATCGAATATGAATAAGGGACAATAAGGATTGTATTTACCTCTTAAAAATAGTTCTGAAGGATTTATGGAATGATAAATGTAGTTTTTTCTTTGGTCTACGTATTTATAAAAACTTTGTCCTATAGGTTAAAGTCCAACAATTACAGTTGGTACATGATAGTTAAAAGGATAGCAACAAGATGTAATAATCATAGTACAGTTGTCAAACACAATTTCCTCGTGATACGTATCAAACTGTAATGTCATTGTTAAACAATTATTTTTAACAAATTCCCCAATAAAAAGAAATTAACTGTAAGAAAAGCGTATTTATAACAATTGTTGAACCAATATTGTGTCAAATTAAAATTAATTCATTATTACACATCTCTTTTAGAATTTAAATCTAATGAACATACATAACAAGTAAAATAAATCATTTTAATTTTTTTCAAGTTTTATCAATTAAATTAAAATACATATTTTTTATAAATAAACCATAACCTTTATTTGTCATTAAAATAAAAACGTACTGCAAACAGCATTAGTTGCTTGGCATTGTTTTAAAACATTCTTAACTTTGTGGTATTTCCTGAAGGATTAACATGTTAATGTTCGATTTATAAGAGGTCGCTCTCTTTTCTTAACACGCTGTTATTCCCAACATAGACATAATAATTTGTCAAATCTAGAATTTGAAAATTCTAATATGTGTTTTGGATAAACACATATTTATTAATTACCTTACATACGTAAAACATTTTTGCTGGTTGCTGGTTGCTTTAACTTGATTACCTTCCTACTTAGAAATGGTAAAAATAATTATGTACATTCCAAAAATTGGTCATCTGTAAATAAAACAAACGAATAAACCGTTTGAAACGGAATAAATAGTAGCGGTCAACTTTATCTTGTTGCAAAGAATATAATACATATATGTAAAGCACGCAAAAAAAAACACTCAGCAATGTTTAAAGAGCAACATTACTCATTTTAAGTTATTAAGCTATTTTAAGTCTGGCTTTATTTTCTAACTTTGAAGAGTTTGGCTTTGTTCTCAACATTCAGTATACACGTACACATTGATCTTAGAATCTTTTATCAGTTTCAATGTTAATTGGAGCACTACTAAAATTTAAAGCGATTTCACGGTTGAACTGGTACAGCAAGGGATACGTCGAATAATCTAATGTTTAATTTCTTAGATACATAGAAAATAGATACATAATAGTTAGATACATAGTAGAAATTATAGTTGAAAATATGTTTCACAGCTTGTTGTGGCGGTTTATAAATCATTCGCCTAATAAAAGAAATAGAAATAGAAAGGATAACTTTTTAACGTCTCTACTGTTAAATAAATAAATCTTTATTATTTTTAAATTATTATCACACTCAACATCTATTAAACAAATAAAAAAGGTACCGATGCACTAATATATTGCCTTAGTTTTCTGCTTCTCAAAAGGATTATTTACAAGCATTATACACATATTGGAGAGCAAACTAAGAAAACGAACAAAACAAATTTGAACAAAGTAAAAATAGTTGTTTAGCCTCCGGATTACTGTATTATACTTAAAATGGTTTACAATACCTGCATATAGTAATCCTTTGTTGCTGATTTAGGCACAATTGTAGCCTAAATCAGCAACAAAGGATTACTATATGCAGGTATTGTAAACCATTTTAAGTTGAACAAAGTAAATTGCAGTTCAATAAAAGAGTAATTGTATACGCACTGTATTTTAAACAGGAATTTACGCTAAATCCTGGATTTTAATAATCCTAGAGGAAGATTTACGATTCTCGAGGCTTTTGGGGTTTCCATATTAATTATTTGTGAATCTTGACAGCTGAACCAGCCCAAAGATAAATGTGTATTTACGTTTTATGATTCAATCTCTTATTTAACTAAATACAATTTCCTTAGATGTATGATGCTACTTAACATGTACGCCTGCTACTTTTATGTAGTTTGTGTTAATATAAAAACATAGTTTATTATAGTTTTATAAATGCAATTCGACATATTTTTCAAATGTGTACAGTTTTATCAATGCCAGGTTAGCATACAATCCTCTAATTAGAATTAAATTTAAAAATGCAATAGGGTGGTAAAAAGGTCCGTCACATTCTTACAAAAGTAATAATATATATAGATCTACAAAACTTGGAACAAAGTTTTTGGTTGTAAAAATCATTTAAACACATTATTCAATTACGCTGCCTCATTGAGGGACGACTCGCAAGAAGTCAGAAGTAACTCTTAAACATCCGCAAAGGTTGATATGCTAATCAAGTCAAACGTCTAATAGTAAAATAAAATGCTGTAAATTTAAACTAAAAATAATAACTGAGTTAAACATAGGCTAGCTACCGTGCAATTTGGAATATTTGAACGTCCCCCATGTTTACTCAAATGACCCTTTGAGTTCGGGCGAATGATTCTTTAAGCTTGAAAATTGTGAAGATGAGCAACTTTACCACACGGCCCATTTTGTAAACGAATGTACCTTAAAATGTTTTTGGAAATTGTTTATAAATTAAATAGTTTTGAAGCTATCTAGTAGCCTATCAAAACAATAAACACATATCTTTAGTTTGAAAATTGCCAGAGAGGTTTACAAGGTTGGAATCTAGATTCAATATCAAGAGTACCCAGGGGACCTGTGGTTGGTCTACATCGCTTTACAGTCTGATAGCTTTGATTTGCTGTGGTCTGTATGTATCTAGCATGTAAATGATTTAGCTATATTATATCTACAAAATGCAATTATTATACACTGAAAATATCTTTTTAGCAAATTTCCCTATATTGGCTATTGCCGTAGGTGGCGCGGTAAGACCCAGACCCGGTTTACTAGTTTATGGATACATGTTGATCAAATCTGGAACATTTTAATATTTCATCCTATACTATTAACGTATGTTAAAAACACTTTCTACCATCCTCGTAGCAGCAAACCTAAGCACTCTTTAAATCTAATGCTATTTAAACGAGGAATAAATATGTCCCGTATATGGAAATATTTTAGCAATGATCCAATCAGACAAATTTTTTCTATTGAATAAAATCAATTTAATATTCAAAGGTATATTTTAAAACATAAAGGTCTAAAATGATAAAAGAACTATGTAATAATCAATCATCTGTCGTCTAAAATGAAATTAATCTGTGAATGTTGCAATATTTTATAACTGACTGAGATCTGTTTCAGTTGGGCTGACAGCCAGAAAAATTGAGTCATAAATTTAGGTGGCTGTAAACAAAGCTCTTAGATTAATTGTTTTTAGTTGAATTCACTCTGAACAATCGCAAAACTTCCAAACTGAGCCGTGACTATTTCCACCTGGCGAATGTCACGACTCATGATCAATGGTTCAAGTGTTTTTTTATAGTAGGCTAGTTCAGTGTTTCGTTGTCACTCCACGGCCCCCCGAACAAGGCTGTGGGTTTTGTTCTTATTACTCTTTTTCCGCCAGCAACTCATAGGTTGTGTGGCGTTGCTCGACTCCGGGTCGGCTCATTTTGGTTATCCGATTTCATCTTAAAGTTTGTGGCATGGTTTTAATGTTAATTGCCCCTATTTGGTTCAAGAGGAGACAAACGTCGACCATGGATTAAATTTATCGCGCCACGCGCGCCTTTTGGGTGAGTTTTGCACATTTTTCTAAGGTTAGGTTTTTGCACATGGTTGCACTAGGTCTGGAACCTAGTCTTGGGGTCGTGGAAGACTTTTGATAGTTAGTTTCCCTGTTCTCTGTTGTTTTGGTATAATTCAGGGCTTTGCCCGAAATGCTAGGCCTGGAATTGACTGAGAAATGTTTGTTGGAAAGCCGCTATTTGAGAGAAACTGCCAAGTCAGTTTTGGGTCCTTCTGACTGTTTTGTGGTAGGCCTAGGCCTACAATTTTGCTCAGTAAATGTAATTGTCTTAGGCTACCACCTCTGGTAGTCTTTTGTTTTTGTGTCCCGTTAAAATTTTAGTGTTGTTTTGTCTTGTAAAATGTTCAGTTTGTGTTACCCAGTCAAGTAAGGTTAAAGTCTTTTATTTTGCTTTGTCCTTGCCAAACTAGTTAAATTAAGTTGAATTAACTGCTCTTAAAGCTCCCCTGAAAGTTTGAGTCATTTTACTCAAGTTTTAAGAAAGTTACAGTAACTTTTAGTTTGGCAACTTTTCATTCAGGTTTGAACTGGGTAACCAATAGGCCAACTGGTTTCAGCCTTTGAGTTAAGGTTTGGGATGGTCTGGAGAAGCTGCTGGAACATTCCCCCCAGCTTTTAAGACCTTTCCGAACAAATTCGGATCACAACTTTTGGAGAAATTAGCAAAAATACATGAGTCGTTGCGTTAGGCCTAAAATTTTTGTATGGAACGTTTTTTGTCAATTTTAAAGTATTTCTCTGTGTTTAAGTGTCAATTGTTCTCTGTTAACTTGTTCTTCTGGCCACTTTGGACCAGACAATTTAAATATTTTCTCTCTATTGGTGAAATTTACCACTGTCACATACCTGTCTGGCCTGCTGACGGTTTTACCGCAAATATTAATGTTACCATTCTTGTACTGTTTAACCTGTTAATTGTTATGTTTAAAATATTGTTATTGTTTAAAATGTTTTATATTGTTAAAGAGCTGTTAAAGAGAGATAAACCTTTTAAAAATTTATAATTTTTTTGAAAATATTATGTTAGGCCTAATCTGTGGATTTTTGGAAGTCAGTGAAAAACAAAACAAATGTGTGACAGTGAACCTTGCCGTAATGAACTTAGACTGTGACTACTGTGTTTTCTGGGTTTGTTACTCAGGGCCCGTGAGGAGGACTAAGATGGACATGTTCTACCACAGCAGAGGGGAAGTTCGCAACACCCTGGCTGCTTCTTGAATTATGGCCCCCTCTCCGCCCTGCTGCATCTCCCCTCCGGTGCTGTCCGCCCGAAAGTAGTGACATTCTACACCGCCCTACCGCAAGTTACCATTGTTGCTGTTGTTGTTATGTTTTATAGTTTTATTCTACAAAAGGAAGAGACTATTTACAGTATTAGTTGTCATAGGCCTACAAAGTTATATTTATTGTTATCTGTTTAAAATTTTATTTTCAGTGTATTAGCCTATTTGTTGACACTTTTAAATTCTATCATATTATCAAATACATATTCTATTAAATTTCAATTTTGGGGCCCCTAAATTTTCTATAGTTACCATGAAATGAATTTATTAAAAGAGTCATTAGATATTTCATTGTTGTAATTTGTTAATTTAAAGGTTAAAACTGATTAAATTTACTTTGACTGAAATTAGCCTATTTTGAATTTTTTTAAATTAATGTTGTAAGTGAGTAGGTCAGAGTGGTATCAAAATTTTTTTAAAGTTTTATTGAGAGTATTTAATTCATGTATTATCGTTAATTATTGTTGTGTTGTTCTTTTAAATGGTTAATTACAGCTCGTTTCTCTCAAATGGCGTGTTGTTCTTGAGCCTCCGCCATTTGAGAGAAACGAGCTGTAATTAACCATTTTAAAAGAATAACACAACAATAATTAACAATAATACATGAATTAAATACTCTCAATAAAACTTTAAAAAATTTTGATACCACTCTGACCTACTCACTTACAAACATTAATTTAAAAAATTCAAAATAGGCTAATTTCAGTCAAAGTAAATTTAATCAGTTTTAACCTTTTTTTTTTTTTTTTTTTTTTTTGACACATGACCATGCTTTTGACATTCTTGCTCCCGAAGGATGCAAGTCATTACCACCGATTCCACCCGGTGCCTCGGCCAAAGGGCGAGCTCCTAATAAAATGTGTTTACGCCCCACCACAACAACAACAAGACCTTTTTCCAAAACTGCCAGGCCAGAACATTTCCAAGAAACCAATCCATCCACGGCTCTTCAAAACAAAACAAAAAACAGAACGCGGACAGCGATCGCATCTCTAAGTGTCCGAGTCGTGAAACCAAGTTTCACGACAAGGCACCCAGGACGCAATCCACTAACCACGCTCTGCTACCAGATGAACATTTCCCTAACCTTCGCAATGGTCTTGTGGATACCTAGATGCCCACCCACAGGAGAAGAATGAAAATACTCAAAGACCATAGGGATTAGAAGACTAGGCAGCACAACTTTAGGTTTACCTCGCTGCCGAGCGCGACAGCAAAGGGCACCCTGGGACAGAAAATATGGGGGGTGGGCTCCCCCATTTTGAAGCTCACCAATGATCTTTGCCAGCTCAGGATCCTTCAGCTGATGGGGAATGAAATCAGAAAAGGCGAGTGGAAACTCCAAGAGCACGGCACAACCCGGTTGCTCTTGGTCAGAAGGAGGATCGTCGGGTGAATGGTACATCCTAGATAGTGTGTCCGCAATCACATTCTGAGTGCCTCGAACGTGTTGCACTTGGAACTTAAGGGACGATTAAAACGTACATTAAAAATATATCGTACTACTGTGCTGAGTAAAAGTAGTCTATATAGTTAATGAGGGATAATGAGGGATACTAATCAATTCATGAAATGCACAATTTTGGGAACTTATTGGTTTTGGCCTGTGATAAGTTATATTTGTTGTAAATTATATTAGCATGCCTTGTTTAGCAAGATAACTCTCAATGACGTCATTTTTCGTGTTTGTAATCATAATTTTACCTTTAATTATTGCTTTTATCTTTTATTCTATTTGCCTATATGAATAAAGCTACCAAAGCTTAGTAGACGAAATTATTGCAGAGCTACGAAGGTTATTAAAATTTCTCTCTTACGGGGCTGATTTATATAGATCGGTAGATTTTTTTTAGAAATCTTAAAGGAATATACTTTCTGATACTCTTGGGTGAGTTATGTATTAGTACCTGAGGGCCGAGCTTTATTTGGGGAATATTATTAGTATATTGTATATTCTGTGAGCCGACTTTGATTAATGTCATTTATCCAAATCGTCTTTTTGATCTATCTTTTATTTGTTATAATCGATAGTGTTGTAGTTGATATAAGTCGTAGTTTTTTTTTACTAACAGTGCATATACAGGGTGTCCATAAAAAACGTTCTAGTAATTTGGGATATTAATCTTCATACTAAAAAGAAGAAACAGTTTATGTGAAGGTATGTCTTAAAATGCATATTTGCCTATATATCCAACATTTTGTTTTTTATACATAACCATTTTTATCTTTGAAGTATTTCAACCGATGATTATGAAACTTGGTATAAAAAAATAAAGTTGGTCCGATAAGATAGATGGATTGGTGTAAAAATAAAGCAGTTAGTCAGGGTGCACTTTATTTAACCTTATCTTACAACTAAAGACCTTTTTTTTATTTATTTGCAGTTCGGTCGTTTTGATATTGGTGTCGTTTGATCGTGAATTACAAATTAAAAAAAGTATCCTCAACATTTTTGATAAAATTAGGCCTATTCAAAAAATTAGGCCTATGGCAAAATGCCGAAAATGTTCGGCCACCATTATGAAACTTCTTTTGGGACCAACTTATTTTTTTTTACAAAAGGTCTTGTGTACGTTAACATGCTTACCAAGTTTCATAATCATCGGTTAAAAAACTTAAAAGGTAAAAATAGTCATATATAAAAAACCAAAATGGCGGATGTCTAGGTATGCATTTTTGGACATACCTTCACATAAGGTTTGTTCTTCCTTTTTTTAGTATGAGGATTCATATCCAAAAGTCCTGAAAGGTTTTTACGGACACCATATGGGATGTCTACTTCAGTGTCTAATAGTAATAGTCAATTGTAGTAGGTTATGAAATCTCACTTCATTAAGCAGCCGGCAAAGAGTTGTTTTTCAGACTAAAAACCATTCTTGTAAAATCTATAAATCAGAATAGTGTGGCGTAAAGTCTAACTACGTATGAACAGAGTAACCTAGTTTGGCAAAAAATATATTTCTTAACTATTCATTGATAGACCTAAACCTCTTTAAATGGACTCTTGTTGTTCAAAATCAAATACAATTACACACTCCTTACTTAATCAAATAACTATTCCGTTATATAGTCGACTTTTATCTTTTATTATAAAAATACCGGTATAGAAAAGCCATCACATATAAAACAACATTATCTCCTCTTATTATTTTTAAAACTGCTAAAATAATTAATGTAAAAGAAATCACACATCTTAAGAAGGATAGTCTATTGTTTGGGCAAAGAAATACTATATGAAGCCGCGACGCA
The DNA here is from genome assembly GCF_028750875.1 of Macrosteles quadrilineatus. Taxonomy (NCBI): domain Eukaryota; kingdom Metazoa; phylum Arthropoda; class Insecta; order Hemiptera; family Cicadellidae; genus Macrosteles; species Macrosteles quadrilineatus. The sequence goes on along the minus strand of NW_026542602.1, from coordinate 92,012,114 downwards.
GACAATCTTAAATTATATCCCGCCAAACTTCTTCTTTCTGAGAGAAAAGGTATTGCGCTAGGTATTATCCGGCCCTGCAGTCAGTGTTTTGTTTTAATCACTCCTCATCTTAAAAAAAAAACTCTTTTAAAGGGCGAATCACGTAAGTTGTCCACGAATTGCTTTTAGACAAACCACTGGTCCCAAAATGATGAAATAACCATTTATCTCACTAAACTATTAGGAATAACTTGAAAAACATTTTCACCACTTTTTTAAATACAAGATGTTTTAAAACCAGAGGTTCACTTGTTTAAATATCATAAAAAAATAGTCAACTACAAACATGTCTTAGTAAACACTACTTTAAAGGTTTCTTTAATACAAACATTCCGGTGATACCAGAATTGGACAATGTTTATTCGTTTAGAAATGGCGGCTCCTTATCGAAAAAAATTAGTGATACAGTATGATGGATATGATGTATTTTTCTAAAAATTATAGGTATCTCTACTCTGATTAAAATTTTGCTTTCTTTAGGAGCTAAACTGTAACATTGTGTAACATATCTAAAGGGATACTGCAAACAATAAAAATGCGTTTAATATAGAGAAAACATGTTTAAAGTTGATAATTCGAAAGCTAAAGAGTTACGGATAAGGTTTTCATATTGCGGTTGTTTGGAATTGTCATATCTTTGAAATAATATGATATTTGAAATATGTTGAAATAAAAGTTTTAAAATAAAATGAGATATATGTCAATCTGTTGTACATTAGCTATATTTCTGAAATATTCAACCTATAGCCAACCAATTTGCCAGGTCAAGCAATTTGCACGGATCTCCAATGTGGCATACAGACATACGTATAAAACTTTAACATTTATAATATTAGTAAGATAAAAGTATACAACTAAATGTCTTTAGGCTTGTGCTTATCATGTACATAGTCTCCTTTATAGGAGAAAATTTTTATTTATTTAAAAGTTTATACAAACAGTTTGTATTATTCTAAACCTCTTTACCATTATTGCCTTTTTCGGTACAATTATTTACAAAATGTAACCAAGGATACTTAACAAATGTATTAATACATTAACTATATCTTATCCTATACTTCTATGTAAGATTTGTTTTAAAAAGAACAGAGTTTCATTTTAAATGCATATTAAATAGTAAAAAGAGAGAAAAGAGGTTCAATTAGTTAAGTATTATTGTACTTTTTCATTTAACTTCTTAATGAAAGACTTTCGTTAGTTAATTTCTCAGTCAAAGTGTTTTACATTCATTAAATTATTCCAATTCCAAATATAAAATTCGAACATATTTTTAGGTCTACTGTATATTGTTTTTTATTATACTTCTATATTCTTCCATAATAACTTAATCATTATATATTTTGTTTTGGTCACAGAAGGAAGTTAATCAAATATATATTATTTGATTAAAGTACAAAGTAACTTTAGGGATTTTAATTTGCACGCCCATCACATAAAAAAAACTACTTTTAACTACGTTCCTACAAGCCTTTTATTGCTATGAAATTTTCATCTCATCATTATTTCATAGCTATTTATTAAACTATAGTGAAAGGAGTTAAACTGTGGTTACCCTAATTCCTCAACTGTAGTAGTTTCAAAGATAAAAACTGTTAATAATTTTCCAGTAAGAAATACATAAGTGTGAAGTTATGCCAACACTACGGGAATAGGCCTTTTCCATTCTGGAACATGCTTGAAATCAAGGTTATAGTAACCTTCGTTCTTGTAGACGATTATTATGATTAGGAGTAAAAGAGAGGATGGTATTCTGTCAAACTCCATCAATAATGTCAATATGAACCTATTTGTTGTGAGTGGAAATAAACCAACACCAAAATTAAATTAAAACATCATTATAATTCCTAAAACAACCCTAATCATCCAAATGTTTTAGACTACATAGAAAAATAGATATTAAAAATTAATGAGGGATTTAGGGAGCTTTAAACTGGAAAATCAAAAAGTATACAACTCATTATCACAACACATTTCTTTGCACCACCAGTCCATATCCTTGTATCCACCTAACAATGACAAAATATAATGAAAAACGACTCGAGTAGCCCAATAAAAAGTCGGGAAGTTCCAACAGCATTTATTACAACTGACAGTTTTAACTTAGACTCTTGGCTGCTCAGACTGTCGATGGTTTTATAATCTCTTTTAAAAATACTATTCTATATGTACCCAAAACTTATGTTGTAAGTTAATATTTAATGCTCCCAGTAAATAAAATAGGTAACAGGCTTTTGTTTATCAAATGCATATTCCTAAAACATTGGACCACCGTGTCCCATAGATTATATTTTACTGTACCACGACCAATCTAGTCAGGCAATGAGCGTGTCAATTAGAGTGGCGAGCGGACTGTGCATACGCACAAAAACCCTTTCCCTACCACTGTCGCTTTGTATTAATTTTGGAATCTCAATAATTAATTTCTATTAATAATTTTCTATTATTTATATTCTATAGCTTAGTACCAATTTAAAAACCTGTGACTTATTCTGATCCCTTTTAAGTTTTTACAATACTAATCAAGTCTGTTTTATATGTTGTTGTGTTAGATGTTGCTGAGTCAAGTGAATCACATCCGAAAAACATAAAAACTATACAGTTTTTAGTATTAATCGTAGAATAAGTATTGACTATACATAATTTGGCTTTCAATAAGTTTATTCGCAGGAAATACTATTTAATGTGCTAATAAGCTGCAGAACAGTAGTTAACGTGATTGCCCCTTCCTGGGTTCTTGCTGATATTGGCTGGAAAAACTCCTGCAAGCCTAAGTGAGGATGGGTCTCGGATCAGTATGCGAGTGTGCGGCTGAAGCTCATACGAGTCTTATAACGACCGAAAGCTCTTTACTAACATGACTAAATGGGCCAGCCTTAGAGGAACTACTGTATTTAGAAGCTATTTTTCTTCCAGGAATGACAGAGACTGCACATTTTGCACATTTTGCAATCATATAGAATAGAAATAAAATAAATTAACATAGGTTGTTTTTCTTATGCCAATCTTTAATTGAAATGCTTACAATACAGTTACACAAATGAGATAAGGGACCACACTCTGAATGGAAGTATAAGTATGAGACACCATCAAATGTATACAATGATACGCCGTGAACAAGATCCTATCAAATTCAACAATATAACATTGGCAACTAGGATATTTCCAGCTCAACAAGAACCACGGCTTACACTGCAGGGTTTCATGTACAGAGCGACAACATTAATTGTGTATGTAGCTTTAACTCACCTACAGAATTCTACACTGTATTTTGAATACCAATATTGTTCAGTACGGCTCAGGTCCAACAGCTATAGACAAAGACCGAGATCGAGTATATAACAGAATATCAATTTCAATTGGTTACATGTTTGTATGTTTATTAATAAAAAAAACGAAAAGCTTTTTTGCTTACCTGGTAACAAAAACAGATATACAATGCAACTAAATTCCTACTTAGTGTAGGTTTGCAATGTACTTTCCATTCTTATAACAACAGTTTTTCAACTATTGTATATGAGCTCTACCATAGAAAAAAAAACACAGGAAATTAAAAAAATCATAATCCCTTAGTAGATTTCCCATCCTTATGAAACAGCTGGAGCCAATTTTATTGTTAGTTCCCTCCGGTTTTCTGTAGATGTCCTGTTTTGTTTACAGTCTGTTTATATTAATTTAGGGTTAGTTTCTTATTATTTGTGTCTCATTGTTTTGTTAAATAGCTAGTGGACGAGCTTTTTGTTAATGATTAGATAGTTATATTTGGTTAAACGAGGTTTTAAATTACGGTAATAACAAGAAACTAATTGTAAACAAAACACGACATCTACAGAAAACCGGACAGAACTAACAATAAAATTGGCTTTAGCTGTTCCAAAAGTCTATGGTTCTACTTACTCAATTAAAGGTAAATCCAATAATTTTGACCCTTTTGTTTTCGTACTAAGTTAATATTCTTTTATACATTTTTTATCTCATTGTACAAAAAAGACCCATTTTATTGTTACTTAATATAAAAATTGCTACTGTGTCAGTATACGTGACAGTCTGGTAAAGGAGGATAAACTTGAATGACAGAAAAGAAAACAATCATTTGAAAGGAGAATCGTCTTTTAATTTCTTTTAAAATGTTAAACATTTTGGTATTTTTAATAAATTCAAAAATGTGTAAATAATGCATATTTCCCAATTTTTTTTATTGTGTTACGTCTGATAAGCCTGAGTCTTATGCAATTCGGGTTCTACTAAATCAATGTTAGTAGTGGAGAACTGCCGGTTTTACCTCACTTTAGACACGTTTTTCCCATGTTATTCTTATGGGGATCATTTTTTGGCCACCGATTCCAAAAATCCTGATCTTTGCCCAAATATCCCTATAAAATTGTCAAACCTTATTTCTTAGTTATTCCCTATAAATATATTCGATATTAAGCAAAAAATAAAAAAAAAATAATTATTTCATTTATTGACCCATGCATGTGTATATGTATAGTAGTATAGGTTGTCGCCGCCGTTTTTTGGGGTGCGGGGTTTTTGGGCCAACCCACCCCCTCACCCCCTCACCACTCCCCTCTGCCCCATGCACAATTGCTAGTACATCTACCATTCCCCTTTCCAGTTGATATATTATATTTCTATTTCAAAATCATGTATGTGCGAACTCGGCTCATGGCGTGGGCGCGCTCCTGGTCGCGGGCATGCTCCCTTGGACATCCTTTGTGGAAATCCATGAGTTCTGGCTACTTGGGAACCCAAGCCATTTGACATACAATAAATCACCCTTCCTCCTAATTACCTTTTCTACTAAATACATGTCTTTATACTTGGTCTTTAACAACTCCTCTGTATAGAAGCCTCCTCTGATTATATTACCATTTTCATCTTTCAAGATATAAGTCACTGGCTTTGTATTCTTTACTTCTGCTATTGTAAATAGTTCCCCTGTCCAATTCGGAGTATAACCTTTACTAAAAACATGTTTATACTTGGAAATCCTTACGCTATCACCTACCTTATATCTTGGCTTTTTAACTTGCACTACTTTAGAAGTCCTTTCATGCAACCTCTCATGCACATATTTACTGTTCTTAATATTCACTTGGCTAGGCTTCATTCCTATAGATCTATGCACTTTATTATTATATTTTCGAATTAACTTTGGAAGTAAATCCAACCATTTATAACTCCCCTGAGCACTAAATTCTATATATAACCAATTCTTTAAAGTTCTCTGAAACCTCTCCACAATTGCAGCCTTAGTTGTAGAAAATGTGTGATAGTGATTAATATTTAATTTTTTCATTAGTTTGCTAAAATATTGATTAAAAAATTCTTTTCCATTGTCGGATTGAATGTTTTTAACCCCCTTTGGTAGAATGGTTTTAATGGCTTCTGTAACCACCAACCCTGTCTTATTCTTTAGTGGAGCAGCATAAGCTTTTTTAGAAAATGTATCTATTAAAGTTAAAATATATTTATTGCCAGAATTTTCTCTAGCATAGTTTTGCATATCAATTAAATCTATTTGTACAGTTTCGTTTATACCCAATACTTTAAAAGACCTTCTAATGAAATTCTTTCTTGCAGGCTTATGAAGTTCGTATGCAATTTCATTCATTTTTTATAACATCATCCTTTCCTGTAACTCTAAATACATCACCATTAGCCCCAATCAATAGATTATCTTCCATTCTTTTAAATACATAGTTTTCTGGTATATATGGTCTATTATCTATATACTTAAATCCACTCCAAGATGTGGGGTCAGCAACTAATAAATCAGGATTATATTCCATCAAATTAAAATTTTTTTCTCCATATACAAATTTTGATCCATCGTAATGCATAGCTTGTGACATTAGACAAATATCATCCGAATGTTCCCCCTCTGGTAGATTTCTTATAAATTGTTTTTTGGCATCCCAACATTTTTCTTTTTTATCAAAAGTTATAGTCTGTTCTTTTATAACACAGTCAGTTTCATCAATGGCAGGTTTAACACGTACTAACCTTTTATTATAAAAACTCCAATAGCCTGCTTCCATTTTTGGAACTTGTGAAACATTCACAGCATCTTTACTATCTGTACCTTCCATCAAATTGCTAAGTTTCTGTTTCTTAGCATTCCAAACACCATTCTCTGATTCTAAAAATTCATAATTATTATCATCTTGTATAAATTTACCATCTTCTTTTCGTATTAAAGTCTGTTGTAAAGTGGGCACATCATCTAAACTTTCACCCTTTTCTACATTAGTAATTTTCCGTTTCTTAGCATTCCAAACACCATTCTCCGATTCTAAAAATTCATAATTTTTATTGTCTTGTACAAATGTACCACCATCTGTTCGTATTAAAGTCTGTTGTAAAGTGGGCACATCATCTAAACTTTCACCCTTTTCCACATTAGTAATTTTCTGTTTTTTAGCATTCCACTTTTTATTCTTAGATTCTAAAAACTCATATTTAGTTTTACCTTGTAAAAAGACATCACCTTTTCTAGTTAATGTCTGTCCTAAAGTTGATACATCATCTACAAACTCCCCATCTTTAACATTACCAATTTTACGGTTTAAACAATTCCAACTATCATCTTGTAAATTTAAAGTAGGTTCACTACTCATGGTTGCCGCCCTGGGTTCTGCAGGCTTATTATATGGATTATATAAACGATAAAATTTATCTATAAACATATTTTTATTTAATAAATAATTCCACTTTCTCTCAATTCCTCAATAATGGAATCTATTTCATTATCCACTCCTGAGTTACCGGCTTGGCGACTTAGCCAAAGAAGTCTTAACCTATCTACAAGCTCATTAGGATCATCCCAATAAATATAGTCTATTTTATTACCAGTCACTTGTCTCAAACCTTCACCAACAGATTTAAATAGAGGTTTAATTATATTAAGATATTTAGTATGTCTATTACTTGAAATTGGTGCACCATCTTTGTAACTCTTTAAATGTCCATTTGTAGCTTCCAAAATCTCTTTATAATTTTGCAAATCAGCCTGAGTATAGTTCTCAGGTTCTTTTAACGTTAACAATTCCCATAAACCTTTTGTCCCCTTGTAGGTTTTATTTGCAACTGTAACATCATCATTGCCAATATCAACTTCCTTATTTCCAATAAAAAATTTATTTGCTTCTCGTCTAATACCATATGTAGTGTCTGTCATACTACTTTTACTGAGGTAATTTCCTAAATAGTCTGATGCTAAAAGACCAAAATCTAATTTCTGTGGGGTGGATGGTTGTAATGGTTGTAATGGTTGTAATCTTGGTATCATTGATATTCTAGATGGAGTCATTGGGAGTATCTCCATTCGAGGCCTCTCTGATGTGATTTTCTTTAATTCTTGTAATGGCTCTATTAAAGGTTGGAATGTTTGGAACCTCTCTTCAGCCTCTAGAAACTTGCCACGTTTTAAAGCTCTATATTTCTCTCGTATTTGATTTGCAGAGTCAACCAATTCTTGTTGAATGTTTTTCATCTTTTATTTACATTTTATTTATCTCATTTGACAAAGGATTGTACTCAAACACTTTATCATGTATTATCAAACAATATGCAGATGTATTTGCTGGTACATTTTCTGCAGTTTCAATCTCTAATTTAATATCAACAATTCCTTCCTTCACTGTTTCGTTCTGTCTAGAACAATCTATTACGATTAGTGGATATTTCTTCATAAACTCGGCCCTACTAATCATAGGATCTGGGATAGTATTATAGTAAGTCTCTCTAAACCTCATAAACATCTCATAAGCTTTAGAGACATCTCCATTTTCAAAGTCGAGATTTAAATCACTGTAAGGATAATATTCAGAGTTTAGAAATACTTTGAGATTTTTTAATTTACAGTGATCAAATTCATCAGTTCTTTTTCGTGCACTATTATCCCTAGCTGTTTGGAAACCAAATATAATATACCTAGGCTTCTCCAAACTTGAAGACGTCTTTACTGACCATGTATGTCTTGTGGTATTAGGATATGATGGAAGTTCATGCAGCTCTAAGCTTCTAAATGCAATTTGCAAATTTTTATTTTGCAATAACATCTTTTGTAATTGTAACTTCTCCCCATCTGATGGTATCACATGTGGCATCACCCATTGAATTGAGTTAAGTGTAATTTTAGGAATCAAATCAGCAGTGCCACTGGCTGGAGCACTAGCGGTTGTTAATATACAATTCAAATCATTTTTGGATCTTTTCAACACCAATTCTTGTTTGACATTTACTAATACCTTATTAAAATCCTCAAATACACCCATTAACAGCTCTAATGGTAAACATGTACTAAACTTGCCACCTTTATGGAACTCTTTTAAATTCGTGTCAGAATCAAATGCTACATTTGACAATTTAGTAGTTTTATTATAAGAGCTCAATATTTTCATAAGACTAGAAATTCCTGGGTTTCTTACAATGTCTATTTCTTTACCTGCGACTTCGTATCTAATTTCATCAAATAAGAACGCAAATGCATTATTTATAAAATGACCTTTATCATGATTTTCAATTTCTCCCTTAATATACAGATAACTTCTACATGGGAGAGTTAGCAAATCTTGATTATTAATACATATTCGAATTTCATCAGAATTATTTATTGCTAAAGTGTTGTGGGGAACATAGGAGTGATTTGTAATTTTAACCACACTATCGTCGAATTGGGATTTCCCTGTAACGTCTAGAAAATCTTCCATTTTTATTAATAGAAAATTTTAACTTTAGTCCTATTGACTTTAGGAACCTAGCATTTTGCACACTTATAGATAAATTCTTATAAATTCTCATATCTTTTTTATATGACAAGTAATTGTAGTTTCTTCTCCGTTAAAGTCAATTGCCTTGTCATGCTGATCGGCAAATGTAAAACTGACAACATCTAAACTTCTCTTATTTACAGGAAAATATATAATATTTCTTGGAACTTCAATAATTTTGTAGCCAGGAGGAGCTTCTGGATAAAAGCTATGTATGGTGTGTGATTTGTTGCCATTTAAATAGGACCCGTTTGCAATATTACATTTTACTCTAATCACATTTACATTATTAATGTTTATTTTATTTGTAGATTCAAACTGAACACCAGGAGTAGAAACACCCTTAAATCCTAATAAAATAGACCCTAAACATGGTTTTGTAAAATCAAACACGTGGCTAGAAAGTAGTGTCGCTTTCATAGTTTTATTATTAGCTGTAAGGAAAAAGTCTGGGACTTGCTTTTGAATTTCCTTTGCAAGCTCAACCACTTCATATGTTCCTTCAGAAATTTCTATTGTAACTGGAGCATTGTGGTCATAATAGAAAACATCATCACCTTCACTAATGGTTAACTTTTTTCCTTTAAGTTGATTTAATTTTGGAATAAGCCCTTTGAATAAAAGTTTGGATTTAGTATTAATTAATGCTTCTCCATTTTTACCTACTATAACTTTAAGTTTTCCATTTAATAACTGGTTTAAATCATCAACTGAGATATCTCCTTTTGGTAATGTCATTTTCTCTACTTTGTAATATGTTAAAGTATTTAGTGGTTTTTTAACATTAAATATTGAATTATAACTTTGAAAATCTACCAATCCAATAACATAATCATCATTTAATTCTATGGGAGGAAAGAATACTGACTTTAGCTCTGGCTCTGTACCCGAAAATGTTATAGTAAATGAATCCATTTTTATAAAGAAATATTTTTTATGAATGATAAACATAAAATTCCACAAATAGAACTATTTAAATCTTGTATTTGATCGGTTGTATAGTAGATTTTATATCCCTCAAAATATTTAATTACTTCTTTTGGAGGTTGGATTCCAAATGGGTCAAAATAAATTACAATATCTTTATTTTTACGATATGCTGTCCAATGTGTGCCAGATGAGCTATCTAAATTAACTATTCCGCACTCTTTTACTCTTGGTGTTAGATTTTTTAGCTCGCTTTTTAGGTACACTCCCCTGAAGTGAGGCACGTCTTTTGCAGCCTCTAACAGCTGGTAGTTGTCCATCTTTTTTATTAAATTTTAATCCCATTCCCATCTTTGCTTTTGCCTTCATCAAATTTGTCACGGCATAAGCAGCTGCTCTTTCAGCAAGATTTGCGTCCTTGGCCGTTACTCTAGTCCAAGCTAAGTCTGCTAATCTCATGTCTGCTTTGTTCCGAGCAGCAGTATCGGGATTATTCATGTAGAATATGTCATGCTCTTTACAATAAGAGTCTAGTTTATTTTTTGGAGGTACATTTTTAGCTAAATTCTCACGTACATTCGTCCCAGGTCCACAGTATTGATATGTTGGTATGTGAAGTGGAAATGGAAGGTTATTTATAAGAGTATTCAATAACCCTCGACCCCTGTAAGGCTTTAGGAATAAACCTTTGCCCTTTTTACATGTTTTCTTATTAACATTTTTTACCATTTTTATTATATAAAAAATGTCTTTTATTCAACAAAAATACAAATTTAAAATAGTACATACTAAGGAAAATATACCAAAGAAGTTGGGTCTATTTCCTACCAATATTCGATGTGTTATTTGCGGTCCAAGTGGAAGTGGGAAGACGGTTGTAATTTATAACCTAATTGTAAGAAAGGAAGGATTAAAATTTACAAACTTATATTTAATATCCAAATCGTTAGAACAAGAAAAATATAAAAAAATAATTGAAATATTTAGTTTGTGTGATGAAGTGAAATTACACACGTTTACTGACTGTGAAATCACACCAAATGATGTCGAATCACAGTCAGTTGTTGTATTTGATGACATAAATAGTCCAAATATTACACAATTTTTCTCAATGGGTCGACATAAAAATATTAACTGTTTTTACTTGTGTCAATCTTACAGCAAAGTACACAAACATTTACGTGATAATGTAAATTTCCTAATATTATTTAAACAAGATGATTTAAATTTAAAACATGTATATCACAATCATGTTGGTAATGACTTTTCATTTGACCAATTTAAAAATCTCTGTCATCAATGTTGGGATCAAACTAAATATGGCTTTTTCGTAATAGACAAAGAAAGGTCAAAGAATAATGGCAAATATAGATTTATGTTTGACCAATTCTATCAAGAGGATGGTAAGGGTAAATAAATGAAAGATTTTTTTAACATTTACATTTATTATATATCTACACATTTTAAACATCGATTTTATAATGACCAAGCGCAAGAGTATTGATGCCATCTTCTAGAATAAACCTCTTGTCATCGTCAAAGGATAGTACTTTTTTATTCATGGTTAAGGTTTGAAGATGATGATTTATAGATTTAATTCTTGTCACATTCTCATAGTAATCTTGCCCAGTTGCAAGGCAGTTCAAATAATGTTGATGTCTGAGGAGATGTTTAACAGTGGCACCATCAGCTCCTTTAGCTTTCTTCACCTCTAAAGCTTGCTTGTCTTCTTCATATAACCATTTTAGAGGAATGTAAGAATATAACTTTGGTCTTAAACCACAATATTCATTCATAATATGACCACCTAATTCATCTTTAAACTTTCCAGTGACTTTTTTATTTTTATCAGAGTATAAGAAATGGTCTTTACTATATCCAGAGGTATCAAAATAGTGTAAGTCACATTCTATTTCCTTGTAAAAGTCCTCTGTAACTATTGCATACATTAATGAATCTGTATCTGTCATTAGAAATCTTTTGTTCTTAAATTTTGACATATAATTATAGTGGAAATCATACATTATTACTTTACTGATATCCAAAATGGTCATTCCTAAATATATTGGTTTATTAAACTTTACAACTAATTTATTTAAATGTATAGCATGTAAATTGTTATCAAACTTTTTGCTACAGTCAAACCTTGGATTAGTGACATATTTTGTTAATAGTGACTCATCCTTGAGATATATATCACGAAACTTGCGTTGATTCATGATTGTTCGACCAAAGAGACTATTATTTAACAATTTATAAAAGTCTTTTTCGAAATCAGTTTTAGCACATTTGCGTTTTTCAATATTAAAATTAATATAGGGCGCAAGCCATTTAGACTGTCTAAATTTTAAAATTCTATGGTATTTTGTTACAATCAAACCCAATTCCTCATATTTTTGTAATGCTTTATAATGTAAAATATATTTAGTTTTGTCATTTAAATTAGGTATTAATTTGCCATTCATTTTCTCTGGTGCTAATGGATAGTCATTATGTAAATCATGTAAGCTTTTATCATATTTTAAATCAACTTCTAAAATGTATCCAAACTCATCATTTTGATTATTTTTGTAGTCTATCTCATTAGTCCAACTGAATCCATCCATAGGTAGCTGCTCGCACATTGCTGTAGAGTATAGTGAGTTACAATCTAAATATATTAAATAGACACTCTCTTGATTGGGATCATAGTGTTCACCCATATATCTATTATTTGCTTTAGCGTAACGTGTAGAAATCATACTGACTCCTCCTCTGATCGCACTTTCTATGAACAAATGCATGTCAACATCTTTGAATAATTGTAATTTTATTCCTGTCATTCTAAGACAGGCCTCCCATGTAAGTCCAGGAAGTGAATACATATGTACAGGGTCAAGTTTGTAATCTTTTAAACATAGGTCTCTAAATGTCTCGAACACATCAGCCAGTAGCAATACATCTGTTTTAAGATATAAATCATGATATTCTTGTAAATTATTTATATTAAAATGGGTCCATACATTTTTAGCATGTTCGTATTCATTGGGAGAGATATGTTCTTTAGTTATAGAACTGTAAAATGTTTCAATTGGGGGTAGAGACTCTGCGAACTTATCTGGTCCCGTCATATATTCATAGGGATATACACCTTTACGTTGTAGTAGTGGATTTTGTATGAATCTAAATGTGTTCAAATTGGAAGCCAATTTATATAATGGAAGGGACAGAAAGTTGTATGAATCTAAAAATACTAAATCATCAACAGAGAATGATATATATTTTTCCATATCTTTAGCTATACAATTAATTTTACGATTATTAAATTTTCACAAATGTTGCATTATTATGTGACCATCATAATTTTTCAAGTTATGGAAGAATACTGGTATTTTCTTTGTTACTTTATAGTTTAAATTACAATCATTGTGGGCAGCTCCACGGTATTGTCCAGAGGAATGGCAATGATCTCTCACCCTATCAAAATATAGGGGCTTTTCACAAATGTGACAATGTGTTGAGTTTTGGAAAGATACCTTTTGCTCAGGGGTCATTTGAAGAGGAATATATATTGCCATTTGATTTTTAATATAATCATAAGCCTGAAATAATCTTTCAAAAAACACATCCATAACATTTGTGCCACTGTACAACTCTTCAGAAATAATTTTTGAATCTTTTACTACGACAAATGCAAATCCCGATGGAATATGTATATTAGAGTTTATAAAGCATTCAAAATCTGCATAAATTACATATGGGGCTTTAAGTTGATATTTATAGTTTTTAAATTGTAATGTATCTTGTTTAGACATTTCCACTCGTTGAGCATCAAAGTTTTTACAATATGTTACATGACGTTCTAATATATCATTAGTGTAAAAATGTTGTAAACACAACTTGCAAAAATGCTGCTTATGGCCATGTTTTGTAGAGTGGAACATTAACCTATCAAAATCACGAATTAAACAATAATGTGATTTACGACCTTCTTGTAATAATAATAAATCTATGTGAGTATTACTATTTAGTTTAGTCGTTCTTAATGGATATATACATTTATCATATTCAACCCCAAATACATTAATACTTATATCATTCTGTGTTTCAAATTTATCTATATCAGATATTTTCACAGGATACTTTATGTTTGTCATATTCAACTGACTTTCATAGGGTACATAATTAGAAACCCTTTCAGCATTGTTTGCATACCTTGGATGTAAAGCTGCTAAAATCGACCAAAGAAAGCATCTATTGTCAGAATTCTTTATATTTAAAACAGCATGTTTTGATTGAATACTTTTTGGTGTGGGGATATATGACTTTGGAGTTAGGGGTTTATACTTGTAAACATGCAACTGCCAATATTTAGTATGGTCATATATCCATCCACTGCCTTGGGCTTGATATTTGTGTATGGAAGCATCAATCTTTGAAAGTGCATTTTCAATTTGAGGCTTTAAATCTCTCTTCTCAATAGTTAAGGTAGTAAGACTTCGAAAATCTGCTATACATTATTTTTCATTAACTAATTTACCATTTTGATCCATTGAATATTTTATAAATTTGATTCTCCTAACTAAAGTCCATTTTATCGGTAGAGGACAAGACTTCAGAGTATTTTCAAGGTCAGTTCTAATCGATTCACCAACAAATTTAATCATTGTGTATGGACATTTCATGCAAGAATTAACATGTCTTTTAAAATGTCCAACAATATTCGTTTTACAGAAATTACAACTCTTGTGACTTTGTAATATATGCGATTTTAGAGCAATGTTACTATCACAGATTAAATTACAAACTTTGCACACATTCATTTGATGAATTACCTTATAGTGACGAATCATATTACTTTTGGTGGAGAGCGACACGGAGCAGTGTTGACAGGTGGGCCTCATTTTTATATATAACAAAAAAAAATTTGTGTCACTTCTATTTATAGACTTTTCGAAAATTTCAAAATTTTGGAAATTTTAAAAATTTTCAGCTAGAAATTAAAAATTTATAAAAATTACTTCAACAGATCCAAGACTAGCAAGGAGCAAGCCCAAGTGAGTGACGTTTTCACCACGTCACCACTAGAGGCAAGAAACAACCATGAGTCAGGAGCGCGCCCACGCCATGAGCCGAGTTCGCACATACATGATTTTGAAATAGAAATATAAAATATCAACTGGAAAGGGGAATGGTAGATGTACTAGCAATTGTGCATGGGACAGAGGGGAGTGGTGAGGAGGTGAGGGGGGGGGGAGTTGGCCCAAAAACCTCGACCCACAAAAAACGGCACCGACAAACTATACTACTATACATATACACATGCATGGGTCAATAAATGATTTTTTTTATTTTTGCTTAATATCGAATATATTTATAGGGAATAACTAAGAAATAAGGTTTGACAATTTTATAGGGATATTTGGGCAAAGATCAGGATTTTTGGAATTGGTGGCCAAAAAATCATCCCCATAAGAATAACATGGGAAAAACGTGTCTAAAGTGAGGTAAAACCGGCAGTTCTCCACTACTAATGTTTAACATAAAAAGCAATAAAAGTAATCACAAAATTACAGTACAGCTAAAAGCCTAACTCTTTAAATGAAATGCCGTTCCCATTTCAATTTATGGGTAAAATTACATTTTTTCATTTCGTTGGAATCATGGACTGTCTATCTGGGAGTCCTTTCGTCACTATTTGAAGATGACTTATTTTCTTTCTTAGTTCATTGGGTTTTATTGTTTTTTGTCACGTAGACTTTGTTCTTTATTTACCTTACAAGAAGAAATGACTCGGGATGTCAGGAAAATTAGGAAGTCAGCTACACTCGTTCATTGTTTACGTGGGTCCAAAACTTTAATTTTACATTACCATATCTATTTGGAATCAAGTTTGGCAACAATTATAAGTAGAAATAAACTTTAGCATGTAGCTAATACAACCAACACAAGTAGAACACTGTACGTTGAAAAGTAACGACATGGATTAAGCATGAAATTTGACTTATCGTTTGTGGACACGACACTCTACGTTTGAACTACTCATTATTTTATACAGCAATGTAAGGTTAAGATTTTGTTATTGTAAACATATTATTGGTACTGAGTAAAAAGATAGTAAGGTAATGATTATATAGTTTTAAGGTTTGATTTTGGAATTGTGAAAAAGTAATGAATTTAGTAAAACATCCAATTCGGAATATTCAAAATATAAATAATGACGAATGACTAGCGATGATCTATTGATGATTTTTTTCAATGGACTGTTACAAATACTAACCAACATAAAAAAATACTGCTACAAATGTTTTGAAGTCAGAATATTTTGTATGTACATATGAATGGAATATATTTTAATGAAAACGCACACTTGTCTAAGGTCGAACGATAATGGCAATGCACGTGTGGGAAGCTGGCTTTGAAGACCACTTTGTGCCTTTATATTATTCAACGAGAATTCTTTGAAGCCTGAATGATTGAGGACGATCAGCATTTTGTGTGGTGTAACAGAAATAAACCGAGACTGTCACGCTTTTTTGTTGTATGTTTGAAAAGGGGTTGGGAGCTTTAAGCAAACTTATTTTATGTAATACTAGCTGTTCGACCCCCTCTTTGCTCTTTGTACATTTGTAATATAAAAATAATATGTGAAAGTAATATGTTTGTGGGGCTACATAGAGTACAGGGGCTTGCACAGTATAATTATTTACTTTAAACCAAATACTATTTGATTCTCACATAACTACTAACCAGATTTAAAAGTTAGTTCGTAATTCACTCTGTAACTCATGTACGTATTCGACTGATGGGTTTGGAGGGAAGTTGAGGATACACTGTAGTTTGGTCAACCGTAAGTCGGACTGTGGGTTTGCTTATAAATATGCATCACATAAAGTGACGCGACCGCCTCCTCTATTAGACCGTAGTGAAGGGCTTGAATATTAAATTGATTTATCCATAAAACAGATCATCACGACATCTTGTTATGTAATTATCTTAAATCTAATGTTTCTAAAATATTAAAAATCCAAGCCAGTAAGAAACCGACATTTTGTAATGATCTTTTGGCTAAGAATAAATATTTTAGCTGTTATTAACAGAAAATGACAATATAAAAACATTATCGCACAGTACGAATTTGACAAAGCACATGAGTAACCTAAATTGAAGTAGGTAATTTAAGAAAAAAAGGTTCATATTCTTTTTTAGCCCAGGAGAAAAACACTATGCTTTTACACAAAAAGCTATTTTATATAAATTCCTTAGAGGATTTGTAACGATTAGAAAATTTTTAATGGAAAAAGTGGTACTGTTTGGGATAATTATATTAGACAGTTCCCAGATAAGTATGAATTCCAATTCTTTCCATTACGCAGTCAATATTTCAGAAAAAACACGAATTATTTACAAATTTTACTTTTTTAAATTCATAATGATGTTGGTTTATAACATGATATATTATTTAATTCACTTGATAACGGGAGGAGTTTATCCACCTCCACAAACGTTGTGTAGTTTAAAACACAAGACACGTTGGAAAAGTCCAATTAAATAATATAATACGAATTATTTAGTTATTTTTCTACACATTAAATACATTTACTATACAGCTTAAAATTATTAGGTGAATTTGAAAAGTTCTGTTTGATGTTGCTTATGGCTACGTTTATGTAAATAAGTTAAATTAACATAGACATTTTTGCATAGATATAACATAGCAATTTATGAACAAGAATACTGATTTCAGTACTTGAAATACTTTGGTAACTAGATAAAGGTATGTGCTAGGATTTTGTTTCATTTAAAGGTATTGGATGATTAATTATTCAGAGGGCTGAATGCAAACACTTGAGTTCCTCCTCCTTTTCAAAGTACGTAACATACAATATTATATTGAAATTGCATATCGATTGATATTGCATATATTATATTGAAACTTTTATAATAAACGATACTCTTCAATGTGAGTACAGATGTGCTTTTGATTAAAATTACCATTGGTTAATTCTATGACTTTCAAATTTTTACTAAAAACTTACTGGATAAACCAATAACAAATAGCTTCAATAAGATTAGCGCAATGGACATAAACGGAGTATAGTTCAAGTTTTTGTGTTACCATTTAAATCTTTTATACTTTATTAAAATGTAAATGAATCTACACAGTATATTGTTTTATAAAGAACTAATACAGCATCACTGACTATGCCTACTTTATTAAAATACTTGTATAATATAACCTATAAAAAACTATTGAACACGTATACACTATTGGTATAATCTATACCTGCTTTCGGATTCAGGTATTTTTAGTTTTACTGTATAATGTGATTTTATATTTTGGGTAGGATACTGTAAACAGTTAAATAATTAGTGAAACCTTTATTAAATCTTTGGATGGTAAAAAATATGATTTTATTGATCGTATATCCAATGCAATATACATAAGTTGTTCGGTAATTGTTTCTAGGCTATCTAATGATCCAAATCCATTAGACACAATCCAACAGAGTGTTGTGGTGAGATGATTGATGTCTGAACCCAAACCTCAAGAGGCGGTTACAGAGAGATAACTTCTGACGAATGAAGACATGACGTCACTCTTGCTCTTTCATAATTTGTGTGATACATCACATTAATTTTTGATACTAACCCAGGACTAGTTGAGTTAAACATGGACTGCTCCATTTGAAGTTACATCACAAAATTACAATGAGACCAAAAATCAAAATCAAAATAGTTGATTAATGAAATATATAGGCCCTAGAACTGTCTTTTAAGCCTCTAGGAAGGTTCTCTAGTTAGATCACTGACAACGTTCTCTAGATTCAGTTTGAAATAAAACTAGAAAAATGTACTTATGTTACTAGGCCAGGTTAGGTCCAGAGAGCCGTTTCTTAAACTTAACCTGACAGTTTGCATTGTCAATGGAAAAAAAATTATTTGTATGATAATAAATCTTTTATAACTAACAAACTAAACCCACTATAGCGAGAATTGCGGGGCTAGAAACATTTATGATCACACGCTTTTGAAGAGGTATTTGGTAGCTAGCTATATGAATTTGTAATTAAAGTTGATACCATACATCATCATAAAAAATGTACATATGAAGGAAATACTTAATAGGCTATTTACCAGTCTGAATATGCCAGAAATGACTCACTTAGATATTAGTGAGATCTAGATTAACTTTATTAAGTTTTATATACTCTAAAACGCACATCTGGTGATTTATCTTGTGCTAATTTGAATATAAATTGGATTTCAATTGGGATATATTTTCAAATGACTTGCAGCAAATAAGAAAATTCAGTAACTCGTGACAAGCAATCTAGTTTGAATAAAATATATGATCTTGATTAAATTAAATAACATTATTATTTATTTCCGTAAGTGAACAATTGAGACACACTTGACTTGGTTTTAGAAAGCGATAAGTTACTCAATCAAATATGGCAACTGAATTAGAATCTACAATTAGACTTTACCTTTTGTTGAAATTGTCTAACAAATTGGGGGCGTCATTTAATTATTCTATGATGCAAAAACACCTCGCAAATTGAGTAATATATCTAAAGATCTAAACGATGTACTTTTGAATAATTTATTGATTTCTCATAATCTAAAAATAATCCACAAGTACACGAAAGGATTTTTTGAATGATAGCATAGATCGGGAAGTTTATTAAATGAACCTCAGACTTTAAGTTAAACATTTCAGTTATAAATATGTTGAATTGATATAAGCGTAGTGATGATATAGATGGTACTATAATTAGTTCAAAAGGTCTTATTCTAAGGCTTACACTGATTAAAGGTAAATACAGTTGATATTTTTAAGGGGTGTTTAAATATTGAACCTGCAAGAAGAGTTCAATCAATTATTTAAGGTTATCATCCTTAGTTATGTAAAAGTAACAGTTTTCAAAAAATAACCCAAAATAATTAACGTTAAATCTGCTATTATTAGTTAATATTTGTTTCATTTTTCAGTGAAGCTTGTTTTAAAAGATTCGGTCATAAGCCAGGTGACAAACGATCACTCAACTTTTTTCATTTTGCCCCGGAATCTCTGAACAGCATTTCTTTGCATATCCGTCCATCAATCATACCTTACACCATCAAAATGAAATATTTTTTGGATTTACTTATGATACTAGTTCATGTGAATTTGAATTTGTAAACAAGGTATCAGTGAACTAACTCCTCAAATCGTTATATGGAGGATGTACATAAAGAGCAAAAGAAAAATTCAAATTTAAATTGAAATTAAGCAAAAAAAAACTTATTGAAAAAACGTGTATTATGGATTAACATATGTTGTTGTTTATAACTTTTTTCAGAGTATTTATAGAATGGAATAGAAAAATTCTTTAATTTTTTAATGAATATCTTATATATTAATAGGCAGCCCTTATATTTCTTAAACCCCCTTTTTCTCAGCTCGTGTACTTCACGGGGGAAATCTACGCATACTGCTAGAAATAAATTTTCCTGTAGATGTGCAAAATCTATTTATAAATAAATAAAAAACACACAAATAAGCACAATAATTATTTTAAAATTAAAATTAAATCAACACCGGTCCTATGTCGGTGTCCATGTTGGTGACTAAATAACAACGAAATATAAACAGAAAATCTAAACAACTGGAAGACATTCCTATTACATGTTTTATTTACATCATGGGGTGAAAATTGACAAGTCCGTACATATTTTTGGTCGAGTTTTCGTCCACTTGACGATCTTAAGTTTTCATAAAAAACGTGAGGTAGTTAACATCCCAACTTAAAAATATATCACATTATTAATCTTATCTTAATTTAAATATATTAAACGAAATAAGGATAGTATTTTATGTCTGTCCTTGATCTTTAATCAATAATAATAAAAGAATTTGTGAATAAAAAAAAAACACATGTTCTCATCTAAAGGAGAGTACATCCACTAAACCTTGTTTAACTATAGTGTCAGATGTCGATTATTTATTTTGAAAATATTACTTATGACCAAAAGATATTCTTAAAAACGTTATTGGTGCTAGAAAACAAAATAAAATAACATAACGGAAGTAAAGGCTAAAATATGCACACTGTTCAATAATAATTATGGTTGAATTAAAAAAGCATAATTCACAACTAAACCTAATTAGATTTATTATAACCAGTTACCAGTTGCAATTTAAATAAAATAAAAATTCAGAATCTGCGAGTTACATACTTACATATTTTAAAATTGTTTTTATGCCCTGTGACTTTGCAACAAGTTTTGTAGCTCTCCTATCTTTATTTAGATATAACTGTCCGAAGACATTTTCCACCCTGCATAAATAACAACGAAAATAAAAAAAAGTTATAAATTGTGTATGTTCCAACCCACATTAGTAAAGTTGTCCCATAACCAACTAACAATTGCTGTATACATTAGTAAAAATTTAATAACTGTTTTAAATGTGCGTAAATTTACTATGGAAATATGTGGTTATGTGAAAAAATAAATTTCTCTCATTGGTTGAATATGATAAAGCATGTGTGAGAAATTGACTTAAAAGACCACTTTGTCCCTTTATTTTATTCAACAAGGGGTTTGTAGCTTGTATGATGTACAAAATTCAGCATTATCAGTTCCAAATTGAGTGAACTCAAATTTGGTACGATTAACAACGTACCTACATTATAATGGTTTCTTTATTTTCATAAATGGCACTTATTGTTACTTAATTATTACTTTTGTTTAACACTCTTACCAATCGAGATGGTCTGCCGACTAGAGATAATATATCGTTATGCAGTTTTAAATTAGTAATTATTGATTGTTTTAATGGCCCATTACTAAATAATAATCAATAGTAAAAAATGTCACTACTAAGTTACAATGTATAAAATATATTTATGGTAAACATACAGTATATTCATAATAAACATAGACAACAATAAACACGGTTTTAAATGGTCTTATTTTAGAAGAAGAACAATCTCTTTTTGTAATGTGCATGTGAATGGAATATAAAATCATGCAAACGCACACTCTTCTAAGGTCGAACGATAATGTCAATGCACGTGTGGAGAGGTAGCTTTGAAGACCACTTTGTGCTTTTATATCATTCAACGAGAATTCTTTGAAGCCTGAATTATTGAGAGCGATCGTCATTTTGTGTTACAACTGAAATTAAGCTCATAGATGTAACCTCAGTTACTTTACACCCCTTCTCTTGAATATCCACCATTGTGTAGAGCGCGTCTAGTGTTATTAAATTTGAAATCGACGTCAAACAAAAGAAAATACCCTAACTCTAGCTGCCTTAGATTTGATCGCAACAATAATATTGTTCGTCATAGTATTTTTTATAGACACCGTTTAATTAGTTAGTTAATTTGATAAATTGTGACTGTTGGTGTAAACCAGTTAAAAAGTTTATACGTTCAAATTTTCCCAAAATATTTCCTTGTAAAATATTTGTTAATTAAAAATTGAGTTGTTAGTTAAATTTTACGATCAATAATTGTTTAGCAACACAATGTAATTATTTAATAAGCTGACGATACAATGAGCATGATGGTTCACATGGTCTTTGGTGTCTG
The DNA here is from genome assembly GCF_028750875.1 of Macrosteles quadrilineatus. Classification (NCBI taxonomy): domain Eukaryota; kingdom Metazoa; phylum Arthropoda; class Insecta; order Hemiptera; family Cicadellidae; genus Macrosteles; species Macrosteles quadrilineatus. Next base: position 91,989,811 of record NW_026542602.1, on the reverse strand, counting down.
TAAAGAAATTAGCTACGATATTAGTTCTGGATGAAAGGAAAGTGCAAGGGTTACACGTTTAAGAATACCTCACTTGACGTTTTATTAATTTAAAACTGCATAACGATATATTATCTCTAGTCGCCAGACCATCTCGATTGGTAAGAGTGTTAAACAAAAGTAATAATTAAGTGGCAATAATTAAGTGCCATTTATGAATATAAAGAAACCATTATAATGTAGGTACGTTGTTACTCGTACTAAATTTGAGTTCACTCAATTTTGGAACTAACAATGCTGAATTTTGTACATCATACAAGCTACAAACCCCTTGTTGAATAAAATAAAGGGATAAAGTGGCCTTTTAAGTCAATTTCTCACACATGCTTTATCACATTCGACCGATCAGAGAAATGTATTTTTTCAAATAACCACATATTTCTATAGTAAATGTACGCACATTTAAAACAGTTATTAAATTCTTACTAATGTATACAGCAATTGTTAGTTGGTTATGGGACAACTTTACTAATGTGGGTTGGAACATGCACAATTTAAAACTTTTTTTTATTTTCTTGCCGTCAGAATACGTTCTTTATATGTTATCTATACTTTTTATTATTTATTAAGAAGACTACTTATAACAACTGAGAAGCTATAAGCATGTTGTCCAAAGTATTTTCATTTTCAAAGTAATCTGTAGATGAATCTTTATTTGTAATCAAGAATGTTACATAAACAGCTTATTAACTTGGAACACCATTAGTTAGTTTTTTTAAAAGGTACTTTTGAGGTGGTTTTCAAGGCTACAAATTCAAGACATACTACGAATGTTTGACCCTTTTTGTTAATGTTAATTTAAATACAACTAAGTATTTCTTACATCTCTTTGAGATTGTTAAGGTAATACTACGTTGTTACTTTTTGTACGTAGTAGATACTTAGACGATGTTGTAGGGGTTGTACTGTTAACCTTAAATTAAAATAAATAAGATATTTCCTTTTCATACATAATTTTTAGTAACTAGGATACAAATTTCAAAATCAATGATTGATTGATATAGATCAATTGTTTTTGTTGTAAAGCCAGTCGTGAGACAATTGTATATAAACACATATTGTAATAAACTAATGCTAGTGAGACATAGTTTCCTCCACAAGTAGTTTGCGAATTTCCCAGCAAATTACAGAACAACAGTTACAAAGCGGAGAAACCTATCATCAGGCGCTGCGGTTAAGTTAAATATTCAACACCAGGTCGTGAGTTCGCTGCATATCCATCACGTGATGATCCTTGAAATAATGGAGTAACGAAATAATGTATTCCCTTCAAGCATAAAGGTAGGCAAGTGTACAAGTACATACCAAAATGACTAGTAATTCATTAAGGAGCTATCAGCTATTTACTACTATCAATGATTTACAAGCCCCGTATATCAGTAGTATGAATTGTTATTCCTAGTACAATACAAGCAGATTTGGTAAAAGTAAATGTAAGTTTTGGTAAGTAGTTATAAAATAAAAATAACATTACAATAAATTATTATGACCAATAATATGATCAGTAGAGTTTTAAATAGTTATAAGTAGGCTAATTGAATTAATTAGGCCAAACAGTGCGCAACGAACGCTTTACTTATGGGCGAAAAAATACAAACCTTTTAAAAGGAATACCAAATACATGTACATGATTAAAAAATTTGTTAGTTTTTATAATGTATTATAAATTATAATTAACTGATTCAATCTTTTACATAGATTATTGTATTGCAACCATGTTGAATTTACGATACATCTAAACAGGATCAAAACAGGGAATGCAATAGACTACCAAATCAAACAAACATTGCCGCATTACCCAGAGTCCATACCGTTACAGACTCATGCATATGAAGCGAACTGTGGGACAGAGGATTCGGTGCGGATCACACTTTAATTACAATTTTATGTTGGATAGCAAGATATTCTTTTCAGTTTAAATTAATTTTGACAAGAAAGGTTTCGGCAACTACATGCTTGGATTATTATTAAGTGTAGATAGGTATTTAGTCAAAATTTATCAACAAATTCAATATCGCATTTAAGAAACAAATATGTTGACAAGAAACTACTATTTCTTACAATATAATACTATTTCGTATTGGCAAAAAAATTGTTTTGTTAAGGTAAGAGTAGCTAACGTTTACCTCAACCTCGACAATCTACTTTAACTGTTAATTGGTTAAATCTGACCAATTATAACACTATATTGTTGTGCCAATGTTATGGTTGTTTCAAAATGCTATATAGATGTTTGTGATGGATTAATAAATAAAATTCTAAGCCATTTTTTAGGTGCCTTCTCATGACTATTTGAAATAATCAAACGTATTCATTACTTTACCTACTAAGTGCCGTTAGTGATTAAAGTTCATCAATTTAAAGAAGGTTCCTCTTGCCTTTAAAACACCTATGTTTTCTAGGTTAATTAAGCACTAAACCATTGCATTTCACAATTAAAGCCATCGATAGTTCGTGCTATCTAACTTGTCTTCAGAACAGATTAAATGCACCCCTATCTAGTTGATTACACCCCGAAATTAGACAATAATGTGAGGGAACTGCAAAGTTACGAAATTGATGTATATTCCAAGCAGACATGTTTGAATATAAAATTGATACATTCGCAATAATACATAAACTTTGATTGTCTGCCTGCATGCAACCGTTACAATAAATGTCATTGTTTATGACAGTTGATATGCAGACTTCACATGGATTATTACAACCCTGAATCCCATATGGTTTTATGTGTTACTGTCACAATAAAACACCAATCAGTTTAGAGTGAGAGATTTCTTTATTCAACCACAATTGTTGTTAATAATTAATCACAACCTTTTAATGTTATAATTATTATGATGTGTGTACGATCTTAGTCTATATTTTAATAGTATTTTTTATTCTTACATCAATTTCAATTTATTTAATATAAAAATTACTTTATATATTATAGTTAAAGTTTGAATTTAAAAATAAATATACGTAGATATAGGTTTGAGTGTATTCTTAGATGTTAATATAACCATTTCTTTTTTATTAATTTAGCCTAATTGGAATAATTTGTTATTGGTTAAAGGTTAACTGGATGTCACGGGATATTTCCGTTACTTATAACTGAAAACCTTTTAATCAAACGAGATCATTGACCTCTATTTCTTAGCATTCAATATTTTTCATTGTGACACTTGGTTAGAATATATTATTGATAAAATAAAAGGATTACCTTAACCTTGATGAGTCAGTCAGTTACAGTGAGTGATAAGACAGTGCTGGTCAGCTTTTACAGTTTCAACAAGTTTCATCACTTTTTATTCCATTTTAATTATTTAATCAACATGACAAGATTTGATTATTGTGATTTTGACAGTATTTTAAAGAATATTTTGACACACCACAATGTTAAATTAATTACGTGGTTGCATACAATGACCTGATAAAGTTCTAAGGAACGAAACTAGTTGTCATACCAACAACTGTGGATAACTAACTGTGGAATAAGGTAATCCTTTTATTTGATCAATAATTAACATAAAATGTTGCGTCGAAATAGGTTTTTATAATTGAATGATTAATAATATTCATTGATTATAGAAGTGTCATGTAATCACCCATAAAGTTTAATTTTTAAAATATCTTCAGCTTATTTAGCTTAGGTTAGTTTATCACAAGTCTTAAGCGCATGCCAACAGACTGTTTTATGACAAAACCCATGTGAAGAAACAAAACCTTCATTTATCTTCAGAAGTATTTAAATAGCTTCTTTTGATTCTTGTGCGTGCCAACCAATAAATGGCCAGATTCCACAAATTGTTTTATCTGTACAACGAACTCCATCTGTGTTCAGGAATATCTGTCTCGTCAAATATTGAGGCGTTGTTTGATGATATGAGCGGTAACTATGGAGGAGCACTTACAGTCTTTACATTATTCACCGTATCCTTTGTGGCAAAGGTTCTCTAACAGTGGAATATGCCGTGGTTAATAATTTCAATTAGGGAAACCTACCACCAACACGTAACTCTTTAAAACACTTTCTTTATGAAGTTAAATTAAACAAATATACTACTCGTTTAAAAAGTAATGCTTGTAAATCCTTTACATTCAATGTTTACATATTAATAAGCTTTTAACGATAATTGACATGTATAAAAGAAATACCCTATTTAAACCCGGAAGAAACCTAGACTAGTTGACTTATGCTACCTTACTTATAGCATTTTTGTAGTTGGTTAGGGTTAGCCTCTATAAGTTTCCTATGTACTTAGTGGTCTATATTATCATCACTGTTATGGCAAAATAACATTTTGTAATTAATATACTGCATATTCTAATGATTTGAAAGATTTTTGATGTAGATAAATTGAAGCAATAATATAAATAGTTAAACAACTTTAGCAAATTATTAATATAGTTTTACTTTAACATTGTTGATGTTACTTAATCATATGTTGATTATGTTTAACACCTCTGAATTATGAGTAAAAAAACTTGTTTAAAATTACATTAGCTAATTTATGTTCCAATAAATGTAGTCAAATGTTGTCGTTAAATTCAAACGGTTGCTAAAGCCCAGCAGAAATGCATTTGTTGTTGAAAATCTGAGTTACACAATGTCAGCTTTGCAGATTAAAACAAAACAATTCCACGCCAGAACTGTTATAATATTAATCAATGGTTTAAAACCTTGTATTATAAACCTTTAAAACTTTTATTTCCAAAATTAATTGAAAAAAATATAGTTTGCTACCGTAAAAATCATTTTCACACAGTTAGTTTGCTATAGTGCTATAGTTGCCATAGTTGCTATAGTTAGTTAGTTAGTTACTATTGTGGTTATTATTAAGGATTTATATTTGTATTACTGACAAAACAATTTAAGATATAAGTGCCGATGGTTTTATCTTTTAATAGGTAGCATACATAATTATTTAGTTACTGCAAATATTTTCAATGTGTGGGGATAAGTATTTTAATGGTGTTTGTTTTGTTGTGAACTGATGTTCTTGAAATGATTATTTGATAGAAAAAATGTAGATTAAATTAGAAACACTGTGATGTGAACAAAAGAATGTGTATTATTATTGAAAACTGTTTACAAAAATTAATAATGATAAATAACATGTGTTAATAACAAAAGTACAAGAGAAAAATGTGTATACAGACCAAGGGATTAAATTAAATGATTTTAACATAACTCCCCCGCAAAAAAGTGATTTAGTGGGAACTTTTTAACAACTTGTTGATTGGTCCAACAAAACTTGTTCCATTGTCATCTAAAAATAGATTTAAACTTGAAAGTTTACTGTTGGGTTTCACACATTTCTTCTTCTGCAAACATAATATTTCTTCAGCAAAATGATTTTTTTTAATTTGTTTGACAATACATAGAAGAGCATTGACTAATTCATTTGGGGTAATTGATCCATTTTGTAAAGGCTGTTTGAGATTGTTTATACATCTTTGGCAATAAGCAGTAACTCTGATGGCTTTGGTGTATGAACTAAATTTTAAATACCACTCATCAGAACTCTCTTCCATAAGTAAAGCACATTTGACGGATCTTCTTTCAGGTACATATGGATTTTCATTATGAATAGGTTCACTCATTTTCATGTTCTTGTCCAACAGACATGAAGGTCCAAACCACCACAAATCCTGATTGATAAAATTGTTTCCTAAGACACCTGTAGATGCTAGGTCAGCAGGATTATCTTCTGAACAAATGTGATTCCAATCTGATGTGTTGGTGAGGGATTGAATTTGTGACACTCTGCTGCTTACAAATGTTTTCCATGTGTTTGGGGGTTTTGAAATCCATGCCAGCACAACTGTAGAGTCAGTAAATAAATAAGTGTTTGAGGTAGGTAAAATTGGTTTTACTTTGTCAACTAGTTGAGCTAATAGCACTGCGCCACATAACTCCAGCCTGGGGATTGAAACTTTCTTAAGTGGACATACTCTTGACTTAGCACAGATCAATTGAACTTGTACATTTGATGTTGAAACACTTCTGAGGTATAAGACTGCAGCGTATGCCTTTTCTGAAGCATCGCAAAAACCAAATAATTCATAGATAACTTCAGACCCAAATAAAACTAATGGTCTGGGTGTCTGAAGATTCTTGAGGTGTGACAAATTGTTACAATATTGAACAAATTCATTAGATAATTCATCAGAAACTGTCTCATCCCAACCATTATTGCATAACCAGGTTTTTTGCATGATGAGTTTTGCTTTGGTTATTACTGGACACAATAGACCTAATGGATCGAATAGACGGGCAATTTCAGATAAAATTTTACGTTTAGTTATTTTGCTTGGTAAGTCAGGTAAATTAATTGAATACTGATAAGTATCACTTTCGGGATTCCACAGAAGTCCTAATAGTTGGACTGAAGAGTCTTCTGATTGAAATTGAAAAATGGTTTGACTTGGTGTTATTTCATCTAGAACTTCTTTGGCGTTAGATGACCACTTGCGCAATGGAAACCCTGCTTGATTTAGTGTTCGAACTAGTTCATTTTTTATGGATAAAGCTTGATCTACAGTATTGGCTCCACTTACAAGATCGTCAACCTAAAAGTCTTCTTTCAATATCCTAGCCACTTCAGGAGAATAATCCTTAATGTGGTCAGATAGTTGATGTAAACAACGTATGGATAAGAATGGTGCGCATGATGTTCCATAAGTAACTGTGTTAAGATCATAAGACTTAATCGGTTCTTCTGGTGATGATCTCCAAAGTATTCTTTGATAGCATTGATCAGATTTGCTCACTAAAATTTGCCTGTAAAACTTCTCAATGTCTGCCGTAAATACAATTTTATGCAATCGAAATCTAATTAGCAAATTCATTATGTCAGTTTGAAGTTTTGGACCAGTATACAGATGATCATTCAATGATGTACCTGATGTTGTTTTGCATGATGCATGAAAAACAACTCTGGTTTTAGTTGTTGAACTCGAATCTCTATATACTGCATGATGAGGTAGATAGTAATGTTTGTTACTGTCAATGGATGATAATTCGCTGGGTGTTTGATGCATGTGACCTAAATCAATGTATTCTTTCATGAAAGACTGATAACTTTCACGTCTGTCAGAAGTGAGTGTCGATTCTAGTCTTTTAAATCTGCTTAATGCTGTTGAATAAGAATCACCAAGCTCAGTAATTGATGGTTTAAAAGGAAGACAAACACAAAATCTTCCGGATTCATCTCGAGAATGTGTGGTCAGAAAATGATTTTCACAATTGTCATTATCTTGCAATTGAGAAGTAGGTTCATGATTGACCTCTTCTATCTTCCAAAAACGCTCTACTGCAGTGTTTATGTCATTGCTTTGAATAGATAATCTGAATGAATGAATACCTTCAGATGATGGATCTGATAATCTTCCTGACAACAAGTAACCTAGTTTGGAATTGATAGCTGATGGAGTGTTTTCTGGACCTCTAACTATACCATCTATCAATAGATCTACGTAAATGTCAGCTCCCAGAATGATATCTATTTGACCTGATTGGTAGAAGTATGGATCAGCAAGTTCAAGGTTTTGAATATGAAACCAATGATCAATGGATGTGTTGAGTGAGGAAACGTTAGTTAGCTTGTTCAAGATGTATGCTGTAACTTTAATGTCTGTATCTTGCTTGGTTTGAATGAAAAGTGATGTTAATCCTCGTGTATAACCAGCATGGCTGTTACCTACTCCGTGGACTGAAACGTTGAATGGTTGTCGTGATAATCCTAACTTTTGAAAACAGGTTTGAGAAATGAAGCTTCCCTCACTTCCGGGATCTATCAAAGCCCTACAGTATTGATACTCACCCCAGCAGTCCTTTACCTTGATCCTGGCTGTGGACAGCATCACTCTTGTAGGAGAACCAATGCCTGCTGATAATAGTTTTGTACTATTACTACATTTTGGATTATTCTTTTCTTCTGATTTGCTGGAACCACTGTTGTGTGAGCTAACTTCAGGTTTGGGCTTAGCTTGAAATCCTGTGTCAAGTTTATGCTTAGAACTAACTTTAGGGTCTAATTCTGGCATATACTCTTTAGAGATATGTAATAAGGTATTGTGAGCTCTGGAGCAGACCTTGCATTTGGATGCTTTGCAAGTGTCAACCATGTGAGTAGCTGATAAGCAATTGAAACATCTATGAAGCTGTTTGACCTTTTGAATTCTATCATAGGGTTTGAGACTTAAAAACTCTGTACATTTAAACAAGGGATGATCTTGTACACATAAAGGACAACTCTGTGTAGTACCTTTAGAGATTTCAGTTGAATTTGTCCTAATGTGTCTAAATACATTAGTACCTTTGCTGGTATCTTGACTTGTTTCTAAAGCTTGAATATACTGATTAAGAAATTGTTCCAATTGTGTGAAAGTGCCTACTTCTTTGGTTGTATTACTCAATTCCCATTTGGTTCTTAAATTTTGATCTAATTTTGATGTTAGCAAATGAACTAGTAATACATCCCACTCCTCAGTCTTGTACCCAAGGTTGTTCAATGCCCTCACATTTACATTGGTGATGTCTAATAAAGATTTCAAATCTGATAGTGAGTTTACATTGGGCAGTGAAAACAAAGCTTTAAGGTGAGTGTTAACAATTATTTTCTTGTTGCAATATCTCTCTTTTCAGAGTTCAATCGCAACTAAGTAGTTGGACTGAGCCAGGGGCAAAGTTGAAAGGAGATTTAAAGGTTCCCCTTTCAAACATGACTTGAGGTAGAAAAACCTTTGCACATCTGATAAACATTGATTTGCATGAATCGTTGATTGGAATAGGTCGTAAAATGAAACCCAATTTTCATATTTTCCATAAAATGGTTGTAAATTGAATTTAGGAAGTTTTAAAAATTGGATTCTTGTGACACATTGCCAATTGAACTACCAGAACTTGAATGATTCAAATCAGGCCTTGAAAGATTCTTATTTGTATTCAAAATTTCCTTGAAAGCTACTTTTACCATGTAGTAATTTTCTTCGAATTCATCAAAACTGTTGTCAGTTTCATCTAAAGTGATTGCAACTATTTTGCTGTGAATGTCTGTGAATTCACTGTACAACTGTTCTAACTTTTCATTTCTAATTTCAAAATCTAATAAATTACCTGTATTGATGTCAAAATTGTTCACAAAGGTCTTCATTTTTGAGAGAGAGCCTTTGATTGAAGCTCTCTTGTTTTGTAGAAGCCTAAGTTCTGCCATGATTGTTTGAAATAAAAATTAAAACTTACTGTGATGATTCAATGAACTGTAGAAAAATAAATCCGTTGGCTCGAAGGACCATGTTTGTTTTGTTGTGAACTGATGTTCTTGAAATGATTATTTGATAGAAAAAATGTAGATTAAATTAGAAACACTGTGATGTGAACAAAAGAATGTGTATTATTATTGAAAACTGTTTACAAAAATTAATAATGATAAATAACATGTGTTAATAACAAAAGTACAAGAGAAAAATGTGTATACAGACCAAGGGATTAAATTAAATGATTTTAACAAATGGTGTGTAAGATGTAATAATAAATTGGGTCAATGCTTATTTTTATTTTATTTTTTTTCCTAAAGAAAAGTTTGGTTCCTTAAAAGAAGTTTGGTCCTCTCATAATGTATCCAGCATAGCAAGGAGTGAGCTAGTACAGTACAAGGGTAATGTACTGATAAAAAAACTAGTCGTAGATACCAGGATCCGAACCCACGTCATCCCTGCCTTGGGCCCGAAGTCCCGACTGAGCCACCGACTCGGTTCGAATGGTTGGTTTTCATACAAAATTTTAGTAAATGCATCTGTGACTAGGTAAAATAGAAGTGAATATTGTGAAGTAATCAAATTAATGATACACGATGCATTTTTGAATGCAATATTCCATTGAGGGTATGTTGATTGTGAGTCGTAGTCTGGTATTAAACCTGTTTCAAGCCTGTTTAGCCGTTTTTTATTGATTTTTAAAATCAAAGCCAGCATAATTTGTCAGTAAAAAAATCTATTCATATCATACACTAGAGGCTGTGGATTGATTCATAATAGTTTGTATACAAAACATTCAATATATGAAATTCGAAACGAAACCCCTAATGTCGTAGAATGGTAATACCTAAACCATGGTGTACCTATGTCTGATGTTAAGCAGACGTTTAATTTGAGCTGCAGCCACACGAATGGGTTCTAAATTAAAATGGCCTATTCAAATGATGCACAAATACATTTAATAGTCAATTATAATGTTCTTCAATTAGTACAAGTGTCACATTAGAAAAAATACAGAAGTTAACTTTACAATGCGGAATACGAAACAATAAGTACTTATGACTATAATACGAGGTTGAAGAGGAAACTCTTATTGTTAAGAGCATCATGTGAATAGTAATTGCTTCAAACTTCCAACTTAAGTGTATAACAACCCTATAGGACTGGTGCAGTTTTCTCTTACTATTCTTAAAGGGGTCTTTATCTTGAATATTTAAAACTTGTGCCTATTGTCTCTTCGTACTTGTTTTGTCCCAGGACGCTAGGCCTACTGCTAAATGTTTTACATTGGGACTGTTTTTTTCACATTACTTCAGGCTAGACCTAGGCGTTGCAGCACTATCACTTCGATAAAATCCATTGGATTTGTTGGGATTTGAACCCAGGACATTACAGACCGAAGTCCCGCGCTCTAACCACTAAACCAGCCCGCTCCCCCTGTTTCTTTGTACTAGAGTTCACAAAAATGTGAAAATGGAGATGGAAAAGGTTTTAATAACTAGTATTTTTAATTAAATGATATAACCCACTCAATTAAAAGTTAACATAAACATATTCCAGCTACAGTCCATTATGTTTCTATAGTTAGCACGACCCCGAAATGGATGTATTATCAAATAAAATAAATTTAACGAAAGTCCACACTACATACATGCCATTAAAAGTACAGCTAACTTTCAAACATTATTATTCATACAATGACATGAAAACAGTGAACACTTTAATTGACGCACAATATAATAATTTTTATTTTGCTAGATTTTTGGCTACAGTGGATACAGCAAAAGTTGAATGCATAGAATATAATATTCTGAATGGATCATATTATGCTAGGAAATATGATTTAGACTAGTCTACAAACAACCAATCTTGAGCAATAAATGGATCATAATTAGGAATAATATTTGATTAGTATAATAGTACGCATAATAATTTACCACACATAGTCAAATGAAACAAAATTATAGATTTGCTTACCTACAAGATAACTAAATACTAATTAATGAAAACAATAAACATCTTTCGGAGTTTGAAACGTTACATAAGTTTAAAGCCAGTTATGTTTAAAAAAATAATACAACAAAAATTTGGGATAAGGAAATTTAATGCACGGCATTGAATAGCGTGCTATAAATGTTTGACTAGTCCTAACCAAACGTAATAAATGTTTCACCTGACCGCACAGTCAAATGATTGGCTTACATCGATACAGCATTCGACAAATTTACTTTAGGTTGAAACCATGTTGCCATGGATACATGCTTATAACACTTCTGAAGTCCTCTAAATATTGTGAAAACTTTTTTGTCCTCAATAGTACAATAAATAGTAGTTATTGCGTATAAAAATCTTTTTTTATATTGCAATTAAAATTAATACATTATGCAGGTAATGTGTAGTAAGTAGGTCTAGACAATGTTTTAAAAATATACATTTTAATTTGTTAAATAAGTTTGTAGAGTCGTTTTAATTTCTCATGATTCCTTTTTAAATATTATCTTTTTGCCAACAAGACATGAAGAATATTCGTTTGGAATTAAACATTTCCGATGAATATCGATAATATGACATTTCTAGTACATTGTATGTTAATAGTTTTGTTTTAGTCGTCATAGATTATTTAGATAGATTTTTTTAAATCGTCCTAATATCTAATTAAATGAATTTGTTACTCCAAAAACGTTTTTGAGAAAATATGATTATAAATAGCTCATTGCGGAATTAAACAGGTATTGACGATGTTTAGTCTGATAAGCATAAAAATAAGACCAATGAGAAGGGGGTGGTGTTTCTATTAACTTTGTTCATAAAAATCACATCCTAATTATAATTTTTCCATATTTACGGTTTTGTAGTTATTGTTGAGAGGTAAAGGTATTCCTAAATAGTCTGTTTTATCTATAAGCTTATGTTAGCAGCATTGTTCTGCATCAATGGGCAAAATTATAAAGGACTTAAACAGTATAAAGGACATTATGCAGTAATTGTCATATAACCTGCTTCCTCAGTTAAGTGCAATAATTATTGTCAGCTAATATAGTTTGTCACCTAGAGATGGCTATGCCGTATTTTTTAATTGAAAGCTCATGTGATTTGTCCAATCTTTATGCAGTAATTATTGGTAAATGTAATTATCAGTACCATGCAGTTACTACAATATGATGTAATTTCTCCATTTGGAATACAGTAATTAAGTATGAAGAATTTGAAGGCTAATTCAATATTATTATTAAGTATGCCGTAATTGTAAACTGATTCAATTTATCTATTCTGTATTCAGTAGTTGTAAGCTATTCAAGTTTTTCTTGCTCAATTGTCAGCACCAGTAAAGTATGCAACAATACTTAGTTGGCATTGTATGTATAATTAAAATTTTAAGTCCTAATTATATACTTTGCTGCTCACATTTTTACATAAGGCTTACACGACATAAATTATTATCGGACACAACTCGTAATTTTTATAATAAAAAAGTCTATTGAATCGTAGTAATATGATTCTGACGTTCATGAGTAACGACATTGTGCATAATAACTACTGAAACTTGTGATTTTTGAAAATTTTGAAGTAAATAATAGCTGCTGTACAAAAACAAAATATTAAATTTATATTGTATACCTAGACTAGCAGTTACCAATAATACCATATGTAATTAATTACTAAATGCAACCCGTCAAAATTAACTGTTATTCTTAAGGATTCACGCAAATTCAGATAATATAGTAGATAGAGTGATGTTGGAAAATATTCTGAAGAAGTCCACTATCAGAGATAACTAACTGTACACTCTTTTATCCTTATTGTGTGCACTACCAACAGCACGAAGCAGCCGTGGTAATAGTACTATAACAACTAATTTTAACTGACAAGTGGATTCGTTCGAAAAATTCGAAACTTTTTAACGATATATTTTCCTCTCAATCATAATACATGTTTGTGCATTGCTTGTAATTTCAAAACACCTTTGCCACACACCAAGGTGAGGATGAGTTAGAGCGATGACGTCATCCATCAGCAACTATCTCTCTCTGGTCGACTCTCGAGGCTCAGAAATCTCACATCTGACTCATCACTCAGGTGAATTGCTTCTATCAGATAGCATCAAGGCCTATGAAAGATAAAAATAACAATCACTTTATAGTTTTTCAACATTTATAATCCATGGGATAAGACAAATGTTGAAAATGGTATTTACAGTATTTTGTATAAGATAATTAGTCATATTTTTGTTATTTGTATTCTAAATAGATATCACTCAGCTTGATTACAAGTAACTATTACAGTCTTTTGTTATAATTATGATTTGATAAGAAACAAAAATAAACAGAAAAAGACCAACCTTTCTATGCATATGACCCTAAACATTTCTCAGATTTAGACACTTCAAACTAATCACAATTGTATGCCTATTCAGTGTGTTAAGCAATATGAGAATCCGTTAACTGGTTGTAAATAATAAAACAGTTATCGAGTAAAACAACGATTTCTTTGGAAAACAGAGTTATGAAAATTAAAAATCTAATTATTATAAAATAAAAATATTTCAAGTTATCCTTTAAACTTGGTATTGAAATAAAATGCTATGATAAGACAGGTGACAGTTTACAATATTACATTTGTTTTTCTTTGATTTTTATCAAATAAATAAAAGTACATCTTATATATAGTTACAACACCAACAAACTTTGAATTAATAAAAACCAATAATTGCTTTCTCAAAAATTAACATGTCAAGCAATCGGTAAAACAAGAAATAGAAAAGTAAAATTTTTTATTCTTATCACCTGATCCAAAGTGTATTCCCTAGTTATAATTATAAAATTTAGTAGCTTGGAAAAAGAAACATCTGAAGTATCAGCACGACTTAATTTACATTTAAATTGGATATAAATTAGATAAGAATTCCCTGTTGGTAAAACGCCATCTTCTTTCATAAATTCAACAACTAATTATCTTCGTAGATAATATATTCCTTTACGTGTTTTTTTTTGTAGATTTGCTTTTAATAATACGAGGTGTTAGCCCGTCCTACGTACGGGAATTCAGTAGTCAGTTAAAACCGTGTACAATTCAGATCAGCTAAACTTAGTTTACACAAATAAATGTAAAGTTTCTTGCAGTTTTAAAGTGAAAAAATGTTGTGTTTGTGTGATGAAATATTTTTTTATTTCATCATAGGCCTATACACGATATGCATTTTAAATCCGATAATTTTACAATAAAACAGCAGTTTTGCAATTTTTACAATGTGAAAAGCGTTGAAGTGAGATTTGCAGCCGATTCGCACAGACGCACACTGATTATAAGTAGCCTACGGTAGAGAGAGTAATAGTCAATAATTGAGAAGTGTATAGACCTAGTCAACGATACCACCTTCCATAGCATACATGCCTCTTCCATAATTATTATCACCAAAATACAACTACTATACACAATTTCCAGTAGGTTTGAATAGAAACAACCTAAAATGTAACGATAATATCAAATAAAATTCACAGTACACATAATTTAACTTTAGTGTCCTAACATCAAAACTAATCGTCACACCTATCCTTTATATCAATTTCACTGCATTAATTGCTAAATAAATAAGTGTAAACTAAGAAAAGTAAAAATAATAACAGTTTGTTTTGAAACAGATGTTTGGTTCAAATAACATTCATTTGAAAAAAATAACTGGTCACATGTAGCAGGAATATAAAAAGTAAACCAATGTTTATTATCCATCAGTTCTATCCTTGATAACATAAAACATAACATAAACCCACCCTCATTGAATAAACGTACATCGTAATTTCTACAATATATTCATACTGTAGTTGAAATAAAAGTGATATTTTCACGTTTGGGGGCGCTGATATAGGCGCTCCTAAACGTAACCACAACTGGACACGATTTCATAAAAGGATGGTTTGTCTAATTGCAGTATCCTAGGTCAATGTTGACGTTGTGTTCAATCTATGTCATCCATCTGTTTATCTTTGTATAAAACCCGGCTGAGGTTGTGGTGGTAATTTAAAATCGTGATTCCTGATTATTCTAGATCTTCTTTTTATGACATCAATATTTCCAGGCCTAATCCAAACAAAAAGTTAAAGCAGACAAACATTAATTGTAAACAAAAAGCTACCATTAAGAATTAAAACATGTAAACGTATACATTGTTATTTTTCTAATCTTTCCTTGAAAAGTGGAGCAGTAAAATAATTTGCATTTATCCTTTTTTATTAAGACTCGTGTACAGAGCCTCGATTTGTACTGTGGTTTAATTAATTTTGGTTAAAACTGTGGTCTAATCATCTCTACTCATCTTACTTATTTCCTATAATCAATGACAAAATAAGAGTAAATAAAAATAACGTCATAGTTCCATAGTTTATATTTAACCAGCTGTTAGTTAAAAGAAATTATATTGCTCTAAAACAAATCGAAGATTACAAAGATTGCTTAAAAAAATAATTTGAACATCCTAGTATTTTACTATTTTTATTTAATTAATCTGTCATCCTCTTACAGAAGAATTGAACGTATTAATGATTAGCATTACACATAGTATAAATAAGTCAACCCTAAGTATGTATTTCCATTTTATCCAAATGCTGAATTTGTGACACAAAAGCTGAATGTTTACAGCTGTTTTGTTAAGCAATAGTAGTTTACGCAACGATTGCGTTAAGTGAGTCTTTACGACACGAGTAGAAAATTTAAGGCACGAGCCTTGGCGAGTGCCTTAAAAACTTCTACGAGTGTCGTAAAGACTATTAACGCGAGTTGCGTACACTACTTTACCTACGACCGTTTTTTTAATTACTATCAATCTGGATTTAATTACTAACAATAACTACTGATAACTTTTTAGAGAGGTTATGTTTTCGTGTATTGTCATTGCCACTGAAAGTGATGCAACGGCTTGTTGTATAATCAGCTGATTTCCTGTAATTACGTGTTTTTTAAACTTCGTTAAATATTACATTGCTAGCAGCATTCTTACCATAGTATCAGGTACAATTCGGCAAATATTTCATTTATTTTTGGACTTCCACCAACGTAATTAAGAATACGCGAGTATCAACATGAACAAGTCGGATCAACAATTAAATTGGTCAACTGATCAGCTGATTAGTTGACGTTCGAAGCATTACAATTTTAACTCTTTTCTCTCAATACTTGAACCTCATTGGTCCGTTACCTGTGTGGATATGAGAAAACTATGCGGATATGAAATGAAACTATGCGGATATGAAAGTAAACAGCTGTAAAGTGAAACTTTTCAATTCTAAGAACTGGACTGAAATGGCTACTTTAAAAAAAACGGTCGTAGGTAAATTATTTTATGCCAAAAACTAGCTTAGAATCTTAGCGTCGGCTGCTAGACTTTTTAAAAATTAAAACTTAATTTCTAAAAAAACTGGGACCCTAAACTAAAGTTATGGCTTCGACATTCCCTAGTTCCCAAAATTATCTTTCTTTCAACACAAAAATCATGAAAATCCGTAGAGTGGTTGATTCAGAATCGTGAAATAAAAAAACACTGTTTCGTTTTAATATTATAGATAGTAAACAAAAATAATTGATATATACTCGTATAGACCTAGAACATAAACCAACGTATTCATATCCAGTGGAGTGACCTAACTTATCGCTAGGGAATTATTATTGTTACATTTTCAAATAATAAGTAAATTAGTACAGTTGAATCAAACTCATACTTTAATGTAAAAAGAAAATCCAATACAAACAAAACAAAAACTAATAACAGGTGATCAATAATTTACGTACTCATATGGTCTTAAGTAAATTACTTCAGTTAAATATTTTAATTCTCCCCTCTGAAATGTTTTGGTAACGTTCCCATTGGTCTGCAATTGCTTTGAGTTTGCAGACCAACACTCACCTCTGCTACTGTAAGACTACCTTGAGACTGGAATCTTTCCGCCTTCTTCAACTGTCCTTTTACTACAGTAATTATTGTTCAGTCATTCTTAGTTTTTCCTCGTCCCCAATATTACATTTTTAAGTAATAAATTAATTGGTTCAGTTGAACCAGACTCACACTTTAATGCAATCAGCAAATCTTATACAAACAAAACACTAAAATAATTTACATGAATATATGGTCTTAAGTTAATTACATCAGTTAAACACATCAATTATGGACTTAAGTTAACTATCATGGTAAGGTAAATAAAGTACACACAAACCACATCCGTAGCCTAATATAAAAAAAATTATATATGCTGGTGGCTATTTGTACAAAATAAGTATGTTTAATAAAAGAAGCCTCCTATCAAGTATTCGGTAAAGCCACGCCGTTTCATAACTATAATCCATCGTCAAAAAGCTACGTTGAAAAGGTGGGATTATAAGAATATTTTCGATTCGGGTGGAAATAGTAAAAACAAAAGGCGGATTCCTAAGGTAGTGAATGTAATTTTGACAACGTTCTGGCAGAAAAGGGTATGAGAAAATCTGTTGTTTCCCTTGCCTATGTAGGTAGGTATGTAGGTATGTAGGTACAAAACCTATGTAGGTATGTAGGTATGTAGGCTTAATTTATATCCTAAATGACTATATTTAACAAAGCTTTCTCTGCAACCTTCCATCCTTTGTTATTATTATTATTAAGTTTACATGTATTTTTATAATTATTTATTTCATCTATGCAATAGCAAGTAAGGTGTCTGTTTCACTGGAAGTTTATGTTTATATTTTATTCTGTTGAATATTTTTTTTTAATAAAGTATATTTTGATTTGATTATAAATGTGAAAGATCCTATCTTTGTTTGAAGTTCAATCACGCATTAACTACTGGTCGGATTGGGCTAAAATTTGTCATGATAAAACTAATTTACATGATGATAGCTCACATTCCCGATTAACTTATAGACATATTCTTATCTCGTAGGTTGAAAGTTCGAACATTGAATATTATGTCAAAAGGCATAACATAGACTGAATAATGTGTCATTAATCATAATTTAAAGTTCTCTTTACATTATAATATATGCCATAACTCATTACTCATTACTTAAACATATTTGAACATGTAATATAGGATCCTTAAATAATAATTGATTTCCCAATAATATTTTCCTTAATTTCTTCTAAAATTTGTCCGAATATTATGTCAACAGGCATAACATAGACTGAATATTGTGTTATTAATAATAATATACAGTTAACTTAACTCCCTTTACACTTTAATATATTACATAGCTCATCAATTAATAAGTTAAACATATTTGTAAATGTAATATAGGATCCATAAGACGACAGATTTATCCTTGCTAGCCACTTTATGAAACTGCAGTTGTTTGTCGTTATTGGTTTCCAAGTTTAGGTTGCGTAAGCTGAAAACTTAGAATGTGGCCACTGGGACACACGCAATACGTGTAGTAGCAAAAATATAAATCAGTACCAACATTATGTTTCGAACGAATATAAATAAGGATTTACATAACAGCTTTTTGTTTTTTTTTTTTTCTCAATGGCTATGAAAAAAATGTATTATTACTTCATATCTAGAGAACTGTCTCCTTGAGGGGAAGTATAATGAAGATTAAGTAGTTACTGTAAATATTTTAACTTAACAGAACACAATGCTTGCACATTTATTATGGTAAACGGTTTGGTTCTGATGAGCCATGCGAGATAATGGCTATTTTGTAACAATAAGCCTTTTGTATATGTTTGTTATGGTATAGTAGTAAAAAGAATTATCAATTGAGATGTTCTCTAAACTGCTAATAACTTCAAAATATTATCTTGGATTGCCAATATTAATCTTAAAGCAATAAGTAATAAGTTTAACCGAAAATAAAAATATTGATGATTCCATATATGTAAAACATAAAAATATTATGTCATCAAAATATAGAAACAACACAGCTGTATTAAAATATTACAAATAATAATCTTCTCATTATGTTTGAATCTACTAAATATTAGAATATTAGAATTAGAGTTCAAACACCATACCTTAAGTGTACATTTCCGGATTGACAAATATCGGGACAGCCAGCTATATTACTGGTTAGAGCACGGGACTTCGGTGCCTGGGGTCCTGGGTTCAAATCCCGCAAAATCACCAATGGTAGTATTGTAGTTTTTGGTTGTGGGTTGGTAGTTGTTTCCAAGTGATAATGTCATGACCCCTAGGTCTGGCCTGAAGTAATGTGAAAAGGAAACCGGGCTCGTGCCTAGCGTCGTAGGACAAAAATAGGCAAATAACACACATGGCATGTAAGTGATTACTTGCACCTCTCATGTCGTTTATAAACAACAAGACAATTGAGGAAACTGGATATAACTCATACCATAATGATAAATAATGGTCCAAATACAACAAATGTATGTTTCTGATAACTATTGAGTTATAGTGTGGAAACAAGTTGATAACACTACAAAGCACCTCCACTTGGTGTAAACGAGATATGGCGGTGGTATACGATAATTCGACTAATGAGCATGTAAAGTACAGTCATGTATTAGCATATAAGGGTATAATCACAAATAATGCGAATAATACTTCTACCCTAGCACTTGCACTAGCGTAGCCTACTTTGTAGACTTAGAACGTAACAATGAACACTTAATAGTCAATTTAGTTATATACAATATGGTTATCATACTACATACGATATTCAGTAAACAAAAACAAGGAAGTTGTTTCAAGGGAATGTATAGCCTACAGTAATGGCTTAGTATGAATCGGATTTTGTGGTGACAGAAAACCATATCAACAATCGGGTGATAGAGACGTTATTTCCTTCCTCTACAATATCCTCAATAGACAACTATGAGTGGATTTTTACTGCTTATAAATATAATTAAGTTAAAAAAAACAGACCATTCGCTAGCAAAATCGATTGTCTTTTTCATTAAAAAAACTAACTTAGAATTAATTGATGGTGTATTATTGGTTATTATTGGTTTGGTATTATTTGTTACAAAATAATATATTACGTTTTGTATTACATTTATTTTGCATATTAGTATATCATTTGACATATCTTTCTTCCGCTTTAATAACATACATATCTAGTGCATACCGTTAGCAGGCAAATTAAACATAGAAAGTAATCAAAAGTAGCTGTATTTGTAAAGGAGCTTACCTTGGTATATTTAATTTAGAGAGTATATTGGTTTGCTGATACTTTATTATTGCTAAATTTGGCAAACTATATCATTGAAATTCTGAAGTACTTTAAACCTTGTGTTAATAATTGGAAAATTATTCTGAGCTATGTTAATTTTACAATAGCAAAAAGTATGTCTGATTACTCATTGACTATTTTTTTCGGACCTCAAATGTAGCACTCGGAAAAATTAAGGGGAAGCTTTCGTAACCTGACGGAGTTAGCGGATTGTTATCAATCATTTGTGAATCTAGTCTATTGTAGCAGGTCCAGTTAAAAGCGTTCTTGTGTTTCGGGAGTTACTGCGGAATTCGGTTCAATCATCGCTTTTAACTCAGTTCTATGCTTATTATTTGTATGCTGTTCCTATGCATATTTCTCTAGTCTAAATTACAATTTGGTGAAGGCTTATATCGATTTCCTTTTTGGGGTTATATGATGATTTTAAAATTACAATGTGTTTATTAAAAATTGGGTTAATTAAGGAATTGTTTTGCGTTTACAAATTCCAAAATCATAAAAAGAACGGACGTATTAAAAAAAAAAACTTTACTCATTTGTTTTAACACTTTTACTATGTAAACTTTTGCCCTTTGAGAAGTGCACTAGGCTACTAACCAAAAATAGTCGCACGTATACTACGTATTTAAAAAAAAACCTGGTTCCTTTCGGCCATCCTCTGTATGGTGAATGATGAATCGTACAAAACTGATCAATTTGGATTTATGGAAAATAGGCATACTCTTCCCAATAGCGTTTTTCGTTAACCCTCAAAAAGTGATATGACCACCACCTTAATTTCATAATTTGTTTTCACATTTAACGTTATTAAAATAAACATTTAAGCCCTATTTCCATGTGTATTTGTCCTGTTTCACCTATAAATATAATTTAAGAACCCAACTGATTGTAGTAAAACATTGGCCATTGTAGAATATTTTATAAAATTCGCAATACATCAATTGATTGACAAGACCTTTTGATAAACAATAAAGAATGGTAATTTTTACACAACATTAATTTAATCGCTTACATAGTTAAATAATATGAACGTGTAAACCTTGATACTAAAGGAAAGAATACCAGTTCTTTTTCACTAAACTTCTATTTTCTTTTATGGATAACTATTTATAGCTCGTCGAGCACTTTTGCAGTTATATTACATCCAAACATATTAAGCCTTAACTTATGTGGCTGTACAATGTAACTTATAAACAATGTCCTCGCATAGTTTTTTATAAATTATCCCAAACAATTACTTAACTTAGTATGATTGTTCTATTGGCTGTATTTATTCTAGAGTAGCGATACGGTTTAAATCAAAGGTAAAATCACACAATTTAAATTTTGACAAACTTGGGTAAGCTTAGAGCTAACAAAGTTGGGTCGATAGTTGCTAAGTTGACAAGTTACTGTATTGTTGAGATTATGTCACACTTTTTCAATCTTTAATGACACGTTCAACTAAAAGAATAAACATAACCTGCAACAGAAGTTACACATAGGTAAATTTTATAAGTCATAATAACTATTTGGATAGCAAGCCATTTTATTTTATTTTTAACATTTTTCCGAATGACAAACTTAAACCAAGGAATCTATGATTAATAATCATATAATATTATATTAAAAACATCAGAGAGACCATAAATATACCACACCTACAACCACTTTGTGTGTGTAACAAGTTCTCTCTTAATCTATATAACTGTATGGGTAATATTCCGATCTATTAAATCAAATTTCATTACGAATAAATTTAAATACATAAACAACGAATTCCAAATTATTAATTTTGTAAAAAGTAGATCCATGTTCTGGATTTATTTACGAATTATCTAAGAAATTTTGATTTAACATTATTCCTGATCGTAAAAACACTCTTCATTTATTATTATGAATTATATGATTGTTGAATAAATATATAAGAGGGAATTCACTATACAGTTTAATGTACTGCTAAAGTTGTGTAGATCACGTTATCTCATGTTACATGTTGCTAATGCTGCAACAACACTAATGTCTGTGGTAATTGTTTCCGTATCAAGACAACAGTTGGAACTCTGCACATGTGTTTGTCGTTATTGTTTCCTTGTATACAGCAAAGTGTATATCATTGTTTTGCAATTTAGGTTATATTTCGGTTGTAAACTTCAGTTGAAACTCATTTTGGTTGATCAATTGTGAAGTTAAACTATAAGTAAACAGTCTTCTCCGCATAAAAGTTTTTGTTTTTGTATTTTTATTAATGCATTTAAATTGAAAGTCCATTACTATAAAACGTTCAACGAGGCCTTGACACAAACATATTCGACACAAAAATCCTTATTAAAATATTTTTTTTCATTTATTCAGTGGCCAGGTCTGGCAAACTACTGATAGATTGCTTAGTTAGCGTACAATCTTTGTACAAGCTGAAGAAAATGGATCATTACACACTTATAAACTATAAATATCTCTGTCACTGCACGATGACATGAAGAATTGAGGGGGTGTATTTCATCCGTCACATATCTTTGACTTTTTCTGACCACCTCTCTTGGTTTAGGTAAAGACTCGTCACTCAAATTGATTGCTTTCATTGGGTTCCGAATACATTTTTGGGGTATTAGTCTTTTATAATCTTTTAAAACACTCCCTAATGGTAGAAGGTATTGTAAATACACAATCCGGTAAGCAAATAACATAACCTAAAAAAACAAACATTAACTTCTTTATGAATAAGAATGGCCATTACTGATCGTTGTTTCTATAACACGCGAACATCCGGTAAGCAAATAACATGATCTAAAAAGCAAACATAACCTAAATGTAATTTTATGTACAACAAAAAAAGCTAATCTGTGTGTTATAACCTTGTGTGTATTACGAGCAACGACAATCATTGCCGCTTTCGAAATGTATGGCTCAGTTAAGGCTTCGTGCCGCCATGTACAGTTCTCGTAGGGCGGCGTACTTAGTGCTCTCGATACACAAATAGCTATTGCCTATGTAATAGAGGCATATTGTTAGAGATATATTGTTGGTTTAAGTCATCAATTTCGATCTATTGGTCCAACTTATGTTTCTAGATTTTACTTAAATATAAATTACAGATTAGACAAAATTGTTACAATGCATTTTAAGAACACCAAACAGATATAGCAATAAGTTTTCACCTCAGTCAGTCATAGACAGCATACTGTACAGATTACTGTTAATAATTAGTAGTTATACAGCCAATGGCAACTAAGGGATCTACAGTTTATAGTGAAATCTAAACCACTTTGCCTTGTAATTTACGAATTGGTCTAATTATCAGGATAGTACTGAAGATAGTCCAAGATAGTCGTAGTACTCAATAATCACATCCACAGATCATCCCTATAAATATTCACAACTCGTGACCTCCAACTAGCTGGATAACTTGACGACGACACGGTCCCAGTCAATGCATAGCCCATCTTTAGTGACATGTTATTAATCAACAATTAATCTGTCGAATGTTGTGTTGATGTAAAGCGATCGTTTGACTTTGTGGTCAGATTAAACATTCAATACGTTAGGTTCAGCCCAGGGCGCATTTACGCTGTTCGATACTGGTGTATACAGAACTGCAATACCAATACCTGATACATTATTGGAAACTGGTCCAACAATTTTTAGCATCTTGTTCAATCTGATTTTAATATAGTTCAATTGAAATGCTTTCATTCATTACATCTAACACACTTCCCTATAATGATGATATCCACATGGTAATTGTTTCTCTATATTGTCACTTTGCTTCGATATCATGGTGAATTAAAATAAATATATAATTTTATTTCCTGGACGTACCAGGGAAAGGTTTTTATTTCAAAATTAATGTTACCTATAGGTAACATATTCATCATTTGCACACAGTTCTTTAAAAATGAATATCACATAATCTGTATTTAGTTAAAGATCACTTAAATGTCCAAAGGTAAGTGAATCCGTCCCTGGGGTTGTTATACACTTGGGTTGGGAGTTTAAAGCAATTATCATTCACACACGACGTTTAACAATGAGGGTTGCCTCTTCAGCCTTGTATTGAGGCTATAAGCACTCTTTGTTTTGTCTCACTTCCCAAGCGCAGGTTGAAGACTAGTTTAAAGCGCGTCTGGTTATAATTTCAAGAGTACCTTGTGTAGAGTTCTGCTTAAGTTATACTTAAAAGCGTGTTGGCGAAAGAACGTACAGTAAAGTTTTTAACGTGAAATAATTAGTAGTGTTAACTTTTAGAGCGAAAATAGCTGTGTAATACTTGCAAAATGTATATTATTTGCATCATTAACAAGTGCAATCTAAATGGTTTTCTAGATTTGTACGAACATGTTTGAATTTACGAAGTTATAAGCGGTTTACTTGCATTTTCATAACAAAATAACTAGGAAAATAATTCATAATGTGCATTACAAGAAATAATCTTTTGTAAAGCAACTAAATAAGAATCCACCGCCTTAATCAAGGACTGAAAATATCAGTATCATAGCATTTACTATCATATGAATCGTAAACGTTAACAATAGATATCTACGTTCAAGACGTAAAGGATACGTACGCAATAACTACTAAGAAACCATTTATACTGCGGACTTTCAAACATAGTTATAACAAAATATTAGACATAATACATGTAAACTGACTTGCCCTTGATTCGATGGGGGCTCCGCCCCCAGGCCCCCTTATTATTTGAACCGCCATGGGAAAGTGGTGTGATCAATACATAAAAAATTACAGTAAACTTATTTGAAACTTAATATTATTGCTACTTATCCCGTTTCCGCAAAGGGGGGGGGGGGTTAAAACATTAGGTTTTAGCATAAATAGGGACTTTCAAAATGGTTGTAACTTAAAAAAATACCATATTAGTTAAAAATATTATGTATATTATGGTTGAGTTAAAAAGATTGTAATTCGTGTTAAATTCAAATTATATGGCCTGTGATAACGACACTAAGATACACACAAGGAATAGTTTTATGGAAGAAAATCAAAGATACATTGTTCAGGCGATTTTTTGTTTCCGACGAAACCAGTAAAAGCTTTATTCTAGAATTTTTTTACATTAGGCTGTTACTAGAGCAAACCATAGTATAATTCAGTTAAAAGATTAGTGTAAGTGGTCTGTATATGTACATTAAGTTTAGTATAATAAATAGGTTACATACCTTATAAATCCGACAAACAGCTCAATTTAATTGAAGGTCGTTTACATGTTTCGGCTTGTATCGGCCATTGTCAAAACGTTGCAGTTGGATGGTGAAATCCTTGTCATTGTTTTCTACTAAAAGTACATACACAAACACATACACACGGACGGGACGAAAACATTACGAAAAACGAATAAAACTTTAAATAGGCCTATTAAATACACGGGCAGGACGCACGCACACCGTTGTCAAGGTCAGGATGCAGACTGGACTAGTTGTGTCGGTGTTGTCTTATCAGCTGATGTGGACTGCTGACCAATGGGCGTCGAACTCTGCCTTTGTTTTAATATGCTATTGAAAATGTGATGGGATTTGAATTTAAGTTTTTCATTCAGAATTACGCTCTCAAAATTGTTGTTCTCATTAACCTGTGCCTTATAAATTTCAAATTCTTCTAGAGTGTTAAGTCTGCTTCCCTTTTGGCAAATATGTAGGATTTCAAGGCCTTTACTAATATCGTTCATATCATGGTTTTTATCGACCAAATGCTGAGCAAACGATGATTTTTGTTTTGTATTACGAGGATCTGGTCTATGCTCCTTGTATCTAGTATTGAAATCTCTACCTGTCTGCCCAGTATACGTGCTAGGACAACTGGCACAAGTTAATTTATATACACCACATTTGTCATATTTATCACCACATCTGGTTGAATTGTTTAAAATATTTACGGAACGATTAGTTGTTCTGAAGGATAAATTTATACCATGTTTTTTCAATTGTTTGGATAGGCCGTTATGCAGAATGTTACTGTATTCAACGCAAACATACTTCTCATTGTCCTTTCTTGTGAACTCAGATTTACTGGCTTTTGATTTATGTTTGTGAATGAGCTTATCAATTAAATTAATATGGTAACCATTGGCTATGGCAGTGTGTTTTATTATGCCTAGTTCTTTCTCATAATTCGCAGTTATAAGGCACAGGTTAATGAGAACAACAATTTTGAGAGCGTAATTCTGAATGAAAAACTTAAATTCAAATCCCATCACATTTTCAATAGCATATTAAAACAAAGGCAGAGTTCGACGCCCATTGGTCAGCAGTCCACATCAGCTGATAAGACAACACCGACACAACTAGTCCAGTCTGCATCCTGACCTTGACAACGGTGTGCGTGCGTCCTGCCCGTGTATTTAATAGGCCTATTTAAAGTTTTATTCGTTTTTCGTAATGTTTTCGTCCCGTCCGTGTGTATGTGTTTGTGTATGTACTTTTAGTAGAAAACAATGACAAGGATTTCACCATCCAACTGCAACGTTTTGACAATGGCCGATACAAGCCGAAACATGTAAACGACCTTCAATTAAATTGAGCTGTTTGTCGGATTTATAAGGTATGTAACCTATTTATTATATTGAATACAACAGCTCAGGAGCTAGAATGGAAATGAATTTTAATTCTTCAGCCAGACAGGCATCCCTAGCTTTGCAGTACAAGAATACTAAACTTAAACTGCTCAACACAGTACACAACATCCGTTTTAACAAAGCATGTTTAAAACATGACATCAAGCCTAATTATGTCCAAATAAGAATTAACAACCAGTCACAAGCAGCACGTAGAACCAAATCAATTGCTGAAAAAAAAAAAAAATTTGGATTCGTAACGAAATTAAATCCTTATACCAAAAGAAATCAATGCTAAACTCTTTGTTATTGAACAAATATTTAGAGCTCTCAAATGAAACTCATCCAGCTCAATTAGAAGGTCTGCTAAACAACCTTGAATCAGGTGTGACTAGAATCATCCGAAAGAAAAAACTTACTATTAAAAATAAACTAACACGCCTTATAAATGAACAAAAAGATAAAGAGACAATAATTTTATCTGATTTTGACTTTTACCCTAGAGTTATCAATAACACGAATATTGTATTTGATTGCGAAGAAAC
Organism: Macrosteles quadrilineatus; assembly: GCF_028750875.1. Classification (NCBI taxonomy): domain Eukaryota; kingdom Metazoa; phylum Arthropoda; class Insecta; order Hemiptera; family Cicadellidae; genus Macrosteles; species Macrosteles quadrilineatus. The sequence goes on along the minus strand of NW_026542602.1, from coordinate 91,962,277 downwards.
TAAATTACTAGAAAAGGGTCTAAAGTATAACCTCCCAAAACTTGGTAACAAAGCCATTTTTGACGAGTTTATTAATGCCGAATGTGCTATAAAAGCCATCCCTAATGAGGATGACCAAAACACAGCTAGGGTACTCATAACTAGGAGTCTAAATAATAAGATCAACAATCCGTCCCACACAAGTAAAGTTTCTCCAATGCATAAGAAAGAAATGGTTATATTGAAGAATATCAAACGTAAGCTCTCAAACAACGATGCTGTGTTATGTAAATCTGATAAAGGAAACACCACTGTTATCTTGCTAAGGACTGATTACATTACAAAAGTAAACAACTTTATTAGGGATAACGGCATAGTTAAATTGAATAATGATCCAACTAAATCCTCTCAAAGGAAAATTAAGAAAATACTAAATGGTTGTAAATTGCTTTTTACTGAGGGTGAAATAAAAAACATGAGAATGATCAACCCTTCTGCACCTACGTTACGTGGCTTACCTAAGGTCCATAAGGACGGTGTACCAATCAGACCTTTAGTCAATTACACAACAGCACCAGCCTTCAAAGTTGCTAAAAAGCTAGAACAGATTTTGAAAACGTACTTTAAGTTTTTAAATAACTACAGTTTAATTAATTCTTACGACTTTATCAACAAGACAAAAAATACAAACATAAAAATGCATTCAACGTTGGCATCTTTCGACATTGTAAATTTATACACCAACGTCCCTGTCAACAAAACATTAACCATCATTGAAAACAAGTTATTATCCGATTCCGATTTATTACCAGAGGCAGTAAATGAAATAATAGTTCTACTTAAGGAAATACTTAATCAAAACTATTTCACTTTCAACAACAACTTTTACAAACAATGTGATGGACTAGCCATGGGGTCTCCATTATCTGGAATTTTGGCTGATATATACCTTAACCACATTGAGAATGAACATATATTTTCTGATAAAAATAAACTCAAAAATAAAATACTAATGTACCATCGTTATGTTGATGACACTATACTGTTGTTTGATGGAAGTGCTAGACAACTTGATATATTACATAAATATTTAAACAGCATTGATCCAAAGCTAAAATTCACCCTGGAAACTGAAAACGCCAATAAAATCAACTTTTTAGACCTCACTATTGAGAAAATCAACAACAAATTTGATTACAGTGTTTATAGGAAACCAACCACAACAGATATGACAATCCACGCCTCATCTTACCACCCGCCATCTCAGAAACATGCCGCTTACAACAGTATGGTACATAGGCTCTTGAACATACCCATGTCTATTGCGAATTATGAGAAAGAACTAGGCATAATAAAACACACTGCCATAGCCAATGGTTACCATATTAATTTAATTGATAAGCTCATTCACAAACATAAATCAAAAGCCAGTAAATCTGAGTTCACAAGAAAGGACAATGAGAAGTATGTTTGCGTTGAATACAGTAACATTCTGCATAACGGCCTATCCAAACAATTGAAAAAACATGGTATAAATTTATCCTTCAGAACAACTAATCGTTCCGTAAATATTTTAAACAATTCAACCAGATGTGGTGATAAATATGACAAATGTGGTGTATATAAATTAACTTGTGCCAGTTGTCCTAGCACGTATACTGGGCAGACAGGTAGAGATTTCAATACTAGATACAAGGAGCATAGACCAGATCCTCGTAATACAAAACAAAAATCATCGTTTGCTCAGCATTTGGTCGATAAAAACCATGATATGAACGATATTAGTAAAGGCCTTGAAATCCTACATATTTGCCAAAAGGGAAGCAGACTTAACACTCTAGAAGAATTTGAAATTTATAAGGCACAGGTTAATGAGAACAACAATTTTGAGAGCGTAATTCTGAATGAAAAACTTAAATTCAAATCCCATCACATTTTCAATAGCATATTAAAACAAAGGCAGAGTTCGACGCCCATTGGTCAGCAGTCCACATCAGCTGATAAGACAACACCGACACAACTAGTCCAGTCTGCATCCTGACCTTGACAACGGTGTGCGTGCGTCCTGCCCGTGTATTTAATAGGCCTATTTAAAGTTTTATTCGTTTTTCGTAATGTTTTCGTCCCGTCCGTGTGTATGTGTTTGTGTATGTACTTTTAGTAGAAAACAATGACAAGGATTTCACCATCCAACTGCAACGTTTTGACAATGGCCGATACAAGCCGAAACATGTAAACGACCTTCAATTAAATTGAGCTGTTTGTCGGATTTATAAGGTATGTAACCTATTTATTATACTAAACTTAATGTACATATACAGACCACTTACACTAATCTTTTAACTGAATTATACTATGGTTTGCTCTAGTAACAGCCTAATGTAAAAAAATTCTAGAATAAAGCTTTTACTGGTTTCGTCGGAAACAAAAAATCGCCTGAACAATGTATCTTTGATTTTCTTCCATAAAACTATTCCTTGTGTGTATCTTAGTGTCGTTATCACAGGCCATATAATTTGAATTTAACACGAATTACAATCTTTTTAACTCAACCATAATATACATAATATTTTTAACTAATATGGTATTTTTTTAAGTTACAACCATTTTGAAAGTCCCTATTTATGCTAAAACCTAATGTTTTAACCCCCCCCCCCCCCCTTTGCGGAAACGGGATAAGTAGCAATAATATTAAGTTTCAAATAAGTTTACTGTAATTTTTTATGTATTGATCACACCACTTTCCCATGGCGGTTCAAATAATAAGGGGGCCTGGGGGCGGAGCCCCCATCGAATCAAGGGCAAGTCAGTTTACATGTATTATGTCTAATATTTTGTTATAACTATGTTTGAAAGTCCGCAGTATAAATGGTTTCTTAGTAGTTATTGCGTACGTATCCTTTACGTCTTGAACGTAGATATCTATTGTTAACGTTTACGATTCATATGATAGTAAATGCTATGACCTCGATCTTTTACCTTGCACGTATTATATATTTCCTGACATCGATGATCATCCATCATACACCTCATTTGCCTATAGATTGCTTTGAGCTTATAACCAAGGTCCATAAGTCAAAACACCATCCATAATTTGTTATTTTATGATAGTCAGTATACATAGAAGCTGGCCATGTAGAATAATTAGTATAAAACGATAGAGGCTATAAACAATCTATAGTCCAAAATGTATTTAAATTAAGAAAAGATTATTAATACTGAAAAATGTGTTAGTGTTGGTAAAACAATTGGAAGGAAAGTAAATACAAAACTATCTGAATATGGATTACTAATAATTTTAAAAGTATGTAACATCCAATAAGCGTACGTAGGACAAACGTACTTAACGTACGTATATAACGTCACTTTTTACGTTGATTGAGTGGTTTGAGATTGATACGTTACGTCATGAAAAGACACAAATTTAGTTTTTTTGCGTAAAATGGTTTTATTACAACTTTTCGATTAGGAATATCAAGGAGTAGGATACCAAAGTTATCTTATCATATATTTTTAAAACCTTAAAGGAAAATCACAGAAATATTCGTGTCATTATGTCATTGCGTTTTCTCAAAATAACTACTATGGCATACTGACTTTTCCAAGTAAAAGTAAACTGTTCAATGAAGTCCCTAGTTAACCAGCCTGAGCTTACTGATATTTTCAGTCCTTGATTAAGGCGGTGGATTCTTATTTAGTTGCTTTACAAAAGATTATTTCTTGTAATGCACATTATGAATTATTTTCCTAGTTATTTTGTTATGAAAATGCAAGTAAACCGCTTATAACTTCGTAAATTCAAACATGTTCGTACAAATCTAGAAAACCATTTAGATTGCACTTGTTAATGATGCAAATAATATACATTTTGCAAGTATTACACAGCTATTTTCGCTCTAAAAGTTAACACTACTAATTATTTCACGTTAAAAACTTTACTGTACGTTCTTTCGCCAACACGCTTTTAAGTATAACTTAAGCAGAACTCTACACAAGGTACTCTTGAAATTATAACCAGACGCGCTTTAAACTAGTCTTCAACCTGCGCTTGGGAAGTGAGACAAAACAAAGAGTGCTTATAGCCTCAATACAAGGCTGAAGAGGCAACCCTCATTGTTAAACGTCGTGTGTGAATGATAATTGCTTTAAACTCCCAACCCAAGTGTATAACAACCCCAGGGACGGATTCACTTACCTTTGGACATTTAAGTGATCTTTAACTAAATACAGATTATGTGATATTCATTTTTAAAGAACTGTGTGCAAATGATGAATATGTTACCTATAGGTAACATTAATTTTGAAATAAAAACCTTTCCCTGGTACGTCCAGGAAATAAAATTATATATTTATTTTAATTCACCATGATATCGAAGCAAAGTGACAATATAGAGAAACAATTACCATGTGGATATCATCATTATAGGGAAGTGTGTTAGATGTAATGAATGAAAGCATTTCAATTGAACTATATTAAAATCAGATTGAACAAGATGCTAAAAATTGTTGGACCAGTTTCCAATAATGTATCAGGTATTGGTATTGCAGTTCTGTATACACCAGTATCGAACAGCGTAAATGCGCCCTGGGCTGAACCTAACGTATTGAATGTTTAATCTGACCACAAAGTCAAACGATCGCTTTACATCAACACAACATTCGACAGATTAATTGTTGATTAATAACATGTCACTAAAGATGGGCTATGCATTGACTGGGACCGTGTCGTCGTCAAGTTATCCAGCTAGTTGGAGGTCAAGAGTTGTGAATATTTATAGGGATGATCTGTGGATGTGATTATCGAGTACTACGACTATCTTGGACTATCTTCAGTACTATCCTGATAACTAGACCAATTCGTAAATTACAAGGCAAAGTGGTTTGGATTCCACTATAAACTGTAGATCCCTTAGTTGCCATTGGCTGTATAACTACTAATTATTAACAGTAATCTGTACAGTATGCTGTCTATGACTGACTGAGGTGAAAACTTGTTGCTTTATCATCTGTTTGGTGTTCTTAAAATGCATTGTAACAATTTTGTCTAATCTGTAATCTATATTTGAGTAAAATCTAGAAACATAAGTTGGACCGATAGATCGAAATTGATGACTGTCTATTAAACCAACAATATATCTCTAACAATATGCCTCTATTACATAGGCAATAGCTATTTGTGTATCGAGAGCACTAAGTACGCCATTGCTCTACGAGAACTGTACATGGCGGCACGAAGCCTTAACTGAGCCATACATTTCGAAAGCGGCAATGATTGTCGTTGCTCGTAATACACACAAGGTTTCTCCTACCACCATAATTAACTTATAATAACACACAGATTAGCTTTTTCTTTACATAAAATTACATTTAGGTTATGTTGGCTTTTTAGATCATGTTATTTGCTTACCGGATGTTCGCGTTTTATAGACACAACGATCAGTAATGGCCATTCTTATTCAGAAAAAAGTTAATGTTTGTTTTTTTAGGTTATGTTATTTGCTTACCGGATTGTGTATTTACAATACCTTCTACCATTAGGGCGTGTTTTAAAAGATTATAAAAGACTAATACCCCAAAAATTTATTCGAAACCCAATGAAAGCAATCAATTTGAGTGACGAGTCTTTACCTAATCCAAGAGAGGTGGTCTGAAAAAGTCAAAGATATGTGACGGATGAAATACACCCTCTCGATTCTTCATGTCATCGTGCAGTGACAGAGGTATTTATAGTTTATAACTGTGTAATGATCAATTTTCTTCAGCTTGTACAAAGATTGTACGCTAACTAAGCAATCTATCAGTAGTTTGCCAGACCTGGCCACTGACGCGTATGAATAAAAATACAAAAACAAAAACTTTTATGCGGAGAAGACTGTTTACTTATAGTTTAACTTCACAATTGATCAACAAAAATGAGTTTCAACTGAAGTTTACAACCGAAATATAGCCTAAATTGCAAAACAATGATATACACTTTGCTGTATACAAGGAAACAATAACGACAAACACATGTGCAGAGTTCCAACTGTTGTCTTGATACGGAAACAATTACCACCAGACATTAGTGTTGTTGCAGCATTAGCAGCATGCAACATGAGATAACGTCTTCTACACAACTTTAGCAGTACACTAAACTGTCTAGTAAATTCCCTCTTATATATTTATTCATCAATCATATAATTCATAATAATAAATGAAGATTGTTTTTACGATCAGGAATAATGTTAAATCAAAATTTTTTAGATAATTCGTAAATAAATCCTGAACATGGATCTACTTTTTACAAAATTAATAATTTGGAATTCGTTGTTTATGTATTTAAATTTATTCGTAATGAAATTTGATTTAATAGATCGAAATATTACTCATATTTTACAGTTATATAGATTAAGAGAGAGCTTGTACACACACAAAGTGGTTGTAGGTGTGGTATATTTCTCTTTGATGTTTTTAATATAATATTATATGATTATTAATCATAGATTCCTTGGTTCAAGTTTGTCATTCGGAAAAATGTTAAAAATAAAATAAAATGGCTTGCTATCTAAATAGTTATTATGACTTATAAAATTTACCTATGTGTAACTTCTGTTGCAGGTTATGTTTATTCTTTTAGTTGAACGTGTTATTAAAGATTGAAAAAGAGTGACATAATCTCAACAATACAGTAACTTATCAACTTAGCAACTATCGACTCAAGTTTGTTAGCTCTAAGCTTACCCAAGTTTGTCAAAATTTAAATTCTGTGATTTTAACTTTGATTTAAACCGTATCACTACTCTAAAATAAATCCAGCCAATAGAACAATCATACTAAGTCAAGTAATTGTTTGGGATAAATGTAAAAAAATATGCGAGGACATTGTTTATAGGGGTCGCCGTCTATGTGTCACCCCGACAACCCATCACCTCGGTATTTTGGGCACAGACGACAACGTGTCACCTCGTAAAAATATAACGATGCCGTCTAGGTGTCACCTCGTCTAGTTGTCACCTCTTCTCTGGAAGTGATTGTTTGTCGTTTGTAGAGACGACTGCCTGTCACCTCGCACGCTTGTGTCAACGTGTCACCCCGACTACCCGTCACCTACTCTAGGCCCAGGTGACGATCTGTCGTTGCCGTTTACGACAAACAGTCACCTCGTACGCTCACGACAACGTGTCACCCCGACTACCTGCCACCCCGCTCCATCTGTTTACGTTTTCTTATAACGCATAATGAGATTTCTCCACTTGGTTTATCGGCGCTACCATGCTTGAAAACAAATAATTGTATATGTTACAATAAATAATAAACAAATAATAAAATACATTATAAATTATGCATGTTTAATCTTCACTAACTAGATGATACACGCAGGCTCCACCCGGGTAATAAAACTAAAAAATCTAACAAATTAATAAAATAATACTAAAATATAGGTAGTTAGAACCAAATAACATTAGGTTGGTTCTGTATACTGCAACAAGTAGAAGAAAAAAAATATTTGCAATCTAAATGCAGTTAGGACATTTTCCAATGTAGGAGATTTTATAAAAAGTTCAGTGACACTGTTACATAAATTTTAGTTTAAGCCAACATTGCATGCTCTCAGCTTAAATATAAGTCAGTCATTGTGCCTGAGGAAATAAAAACGACCTTTTGCGATTAAAATTTTTCATGTTAGTGCCAAATATAAACTTATTCCAGATCATAACAGATGTTACATTTGAGACTAAATTTGTAAGACGCCGTTAGACATTTGACCAATTAATTGAACATATATTGAAATAGCTCATAGTGTATTTGGATGAATTAATAATTATTATCCACTAGGCCTTCTATGGCCACGAGAGAAATTTGTTTCTTGTATTCAAACACAAAAATGAACTAGTTAAATATAAAAAAGAAACTACAAGATATGTCAGAAAAAAATACGTTTCATGCTAAATTAAAATTAAGTTCCTTTACTTTAGCTTACTACAATCATTAAATTCAAATATATATTTAATTTTTATAATCCATGTAATTCAACAGATTAAAACTATTATTCAATTAAAAATTAAACCTGATATTCCAAAATATAAGCTTTCAAACAGCACTGAAAAAAACGTATCTTACATATTGAACACATAACTCTTGGGAAGTTCAAGAATAGACTTTTAAATAATAAAGGATGCATTTACCTGACTTAAGTAAAAGGTATTCTTGTTAATACAAATATACAAACTTTGAGTTTTTTTAACTTATCAAAATCGAAAATTTTGACTGTAGTTACTGCAGTTTTAAATAACGCCTTTATAACAACGGTACTTGACAATTGCTAGATTTCGAGCAACAGGTACATAGTACTTAATTATTTTATGAATGCTAATATTATAAATTCAATATTTCTCAAGTAAGCCTATCGCATAAAAAACACAATACCGACTAAGATACTATTATTTAAAAAGCTGTATGTCTTACCATGTAAACACTTCAAATTTGTTCGCATTAAAACACGTCGTTCTGTTCTTTTAAACCCCGAAGTAACAAACCAATCCATATTGCTAATAAAACGGGATACTGAAAAAAATATATATAATTGTTAACTGTTTGACTGTTATTTAACTGTTAATCACTGTTTACTATTAACTGTTATAAGAGTCGACGTATAAGAGCTCCGCTCCGCTAAAAATCTGGGTTTTCTCATTTTTGTTCCTCAAGACACAAAATTTCCCAAATTGTCTATAGACCTCTTTTGAGAGCTTAAAGCACAAAAAATTCAGTATATCTAAGTATTTTTGTACAATTATTAGTTATTGTACAGAGAAAATTTATAAAAATATGATCTGAAATTTCCTATGTTATTCTTATGAAGAATATTGTAAAATGTTGTAGTTGCTTGTTTATGGAAATATTTTGATCAAACTTGGCAAATTTATTTATTATATACTGAGATATTATTATTTTTCTAAAAATACACACTTTATTAGTTTCCCTGTAGCAGCAAACTTAGTTACTCGCTAAACTGAATGCTAAAAATACATTTTTAGGCCTAATTGAAAATCAGTTCAAGTAAATGGGAATTGGCTTAGACTGCAGGCTTGCTGCAGCGGAGGTATTATTTTTTTACAGATTTTTTGTACTTATTTTTGAGCCTGTTTTATTTATATAGGGTTTCCGCACATATACAGGAAAATATATTTCTAAAAGGTTTGTGTAGATTTTCTCTGCGATGCACGGGAAATAAAATATGAATTTACTAAAAGACCCATTCTGCTCGGCAGTGTCGAAATAATTATCATATCCTAGAAATGATCAAATTTATGATTGTTGATTTATTAATATTGTTTCCTGATATAGTAGAGTTTTGAACTTAGCTGATTCTAACAATCAATAGTTCAACAATCAAATTAAAAACTGTAATTCAACGGTTATTTTGAGTCAAAAACATAAACAATACTGGAGCAATTGATTTTAAATCATAGACAAACTTTATAGAAAATAATTTTTATGTAGGTTGTTCACCTTACCTTTGCTTGAAACTCGTCCGATTGGAATGACTAATAGCTTAAATGAAAACCGATATTGCACTGAAGGTTCGTCTTAGACCAAAATATATCTATAGGATTATATAATTATTGAAGGTTGGAGAAAAGATAAGTACATATAATATATTTGGAATATGGTTTTAATTCATATTAAACTATTTACAAAAAAATATAAAAAACCAAGGAATAAATGTGCGGAGGGGGTATTTTAATCAGCCACAAAGTATATACCATGTAAGGACCGAAAGTTACTTTTAAAATTGTTTGTCATAGAATAGGAAGACCGGAAGCCTGATATGATTTTTTTATATCATACGCACGGTTATTCACTGGCGCAATCACCCACACGTACTGCCAATTGTGTAAATCATCTGTTTTAAATGGAGTCTTTTAAGTCCTGAACAATGAATTAAACTTTTATTTCGTAATAAATTATAAATTTCATAATAGTATATAAGTCCTCAGATCATATCACAATATCTTCAGAGATCGAAAAATGACAAAATATAGTGCCAAAATATAATCTGAACTGATTTTACTGGTATGTCATTTAAGTTTTGTAAATTGAAAACAATTTTGAGAAGTTTTTTTGTGCTTGTTAACAAAACATCTTTAAAAATTGTGTATCATGTTTTATTTTTTCTCCCTACGTCACACAATGTTTGCGTCCATCATCGCGCAGATACCGGACAGGCCTAATCCGCTGTTGTCAAAACATACAGTAGCTCTTGTTCTTCTCTGGGAAGCCGAGGGGTTGCGTCTCAGCGGTCATTGCTACTGCCAATCAATTTCAAACCAATCAATTTTTTTTTTTTTTTTTTTTTTTACTGTCCTTTAATTCTCAGAAACAGTGGCAATGACCGCCGGGAAAGGGTAGCGCACCCTCTCGTCCCTCTCATCTTACAACAATACCTATGTTTTGACAACAGCGGGTTAAGTCTGACCAAGTCTACCTGAATATTTCTTAGATTACAACACCTTTTTAATCCCACTTATTACATACAACTGCCTCTACATATTTATCTCTACGAAAATTAAGTCTTTACTTAAAATGGTAGGTTGAATAATTATAAAGCTCGATGGACCAGGTCAACACAATCCATCCATCCATATATATATAATACGCTAAGCCGATTTTTGTAAACAGAACTCCTCCCTCATTTTTGGACCGATTTTGATGATTAAAGTGTCAAAAGAATGGCCCTGATCTGTAGTTTTGCAAAGTGTTTTTATTTGTTTGAAATCTTTATTAGTTTGGACTGGATTTTCCATCAAAGTTGGGTTTTCTCCCATAATATTAACATGGGGGAATCTAAATTATTTAATTAGAAACTTTTCCTCCGCTATTTTAAGAGAACGACTGGGCGTAGAAACTTGGTAGAGGTGTCCAATGAACGGTCTTGGTCTGTAGATGAGTTATCAAAAGAAAAACTAAGTAAATTCCCTTAGGGCTCTGCCCCAGAAGCCTTTAAAGATCCCTCCACAGATTTGTTTACATTTTGGCCATGTGGATAATAATTTTTGTTTTTTATGAAACAACTGTTAATTTTTAAATTGTATTTTAAACAACAAACACTTATTGAGAGTTACTGAATTGTCCAAAGGAAGTATTTTTTGCAATGTTATTTTCTTGAACTCTTTGAGGTCCTTTGAATGTTACTAGCTTAACGAAAAAAGTGTTGTGCATGTTTACTGGCGCTACTCAGCAACAAAAACAATTTAATTTATCTCTAAAAAATATATTCTTAAAGTGCACTGAGCAGCAGCCTAAAACTCAAACTCGCATTGTGACATTTATGATTCGGCTGATATTTCTCCAACAGTTATTCATCTGCAGAAGAAGTTCAGTGTGCTCTTAGCGTGTCTAATAACATCCAAACACACAAACCTTGCCTAAAATGGTACCTATTTTGACAAATTATTTGCAGTTTGGTCTATATTACGGACCGTGGCTCACTGGGTTGGTAACATTATTGAAAGTAACACGATATTTTGGCTGTAAGAGTAAATACATGACAGAAAGGTCATATTCCTTTTAAATCCTTTATAAGATACGTTGATTAACAATGCATGTAAATGTCAATATTTACGTAACAGCCAATTTACAGTATATTTTTCGCTTAGGATATGCCACATTGCTATTTCATTTACATTATTTGTTGCCAATGAAGCTACACGACCATATAAACGAGGAGGCCCCTAACCGTCGATTTCGACGGGTTTCACCTAGTATAAAATAAACCCTGATGACTCCGCTCAATGTTGTGGATGCCTCTGCGAATGCTACCTAGTTTATTAAATACTAGAGAACCCGCGCGGCTCAATGAGCCGCATAGTATGAAACATAGCGCCGAACAAAGCGTTAAGCTCATATTCGAGTAATTCTAGTTACATCTTAGAGTTACACTTGTTAGAAACTAATTATAAATATCTGTATTTGCGTCATCAAGGTTCGCCTACATTATTTCTGCTCTCAGTTTTATACTGATAACTTCTAATAAATGCTAAACGATCTGCTTCAGTTCGAGTTAACATGTCGTCGCAACAAAGTTATCACAGCATTGAGAATAAAAATTAAAAAAAAAAACTGTTGCCTCACTGATAACCTGTGTTAAGTAATTTAAGTTGGGCCATTTTATTTCTTTGAATTGAGGCATCCCCTTGATCAAACGAATTTTCTCCGTAGAGAATCCTGAAAAGTGGGGTGATGGTGATATCAACCCTTTCATGTGCTCCATTTTTTACCCACAAACTCTGGGTTACCAACTGGACAGCCATAATCTGCTTTGAATAGGCTAAAGTAACAACACCATTGAAAGTTGCTTAAACGACCCATTTGCGTTTTTTAGCGAATTTCCCTATAGGGAAGTAGCTATTACCGTAGGTCTCATGGTAAGACCTAGGCCCGGGACCGATTTACTTTTTCATTTTGATGTCCCCAGAGGCCAAAAACACCATTCGTTCAAATTTTTATATATCTATATATAGATATATATATATATATATAAAATATATATATATATAAAATATATATATATATATATATATATATGTGTCCATCCGCACGATAACTTGAGTAATTTTTGTCCGATTTTGATAAAATTTGGTTTGAAGGTGTAAGGCGGGATAAACTTGAATGAGTTCGCAAACCAGCATGATCGGACTATGGGAACGGGGGTTTATGGGGGGTTTTATGGGGTAAAAATAGGTTTTTCCCATTTTGGACCCTAAAAACACAAAATTTCACAATTTCTTTTTAAACCATTTTGTAGAGCTTAAAAAAACAAATAATTTAGTATATTGAAGCGTTATTATGCGCCTAATTGTTACGGAGAAAATTCAAAAAAATTGTAATTTTAAAATTCCCATGTTATTCCTATGGAGAATAAGTCAAATGTTGTAGTTTGCTTGTTTATGAACATATTTTGATCAAATTTGGAAAATACATTAATTTCTTACTAAACCACCGTACCTTTTAACATTTTACATTAAAAACACTTTTTTACCCTCCCTGTTGCAGCAAACCTAAGTACTCATTAAACTAATTCTGTTCAAATAGGGAATAAATGTAATATTTTTAAGGAGACATTTTAGTTTAAATCCGATCAGGCAAATGGAAATTCGCTACGTCTGCAGGTTTGCTGCGGCGGGGGTATTTTTCAATTGAGGTTGAGTGAGTAATTCTAAAGTTTACAATAAAGACATAAGGTCCGCCAAGATTTGGTATAATCTAACTTGAATTTATCACAGTCAAGGCATTATTATGGTTTCGTAAATGTTTGAAATATCTCGATCTGTTAGTGTCAGAAGTAAAACATTTCTTGTATGCATTAATTTTATCTGACATTAAGCAAGTTAACTTTACCACCAAGACAACACTATGTGCTTCGTATGTTTTTCACTTCTAAAGTAAGTTGCATAGCAGAACTGGCATATATCTTACCAAGTAAATGTGTATCTGGATGAGTATCTGTTAGAGCAGGCCTATTCTACTCTCCTCATACAGATAAGATATTTTATTATTAATTGTCTCCTCCTACCGTTATAAATATTTCTTAATTGAACTTGAGGCATTTCTGTTCTTCCAACAAAACTGACTAACCTTTTACTAACCTTTTAACTTCGTCTTAATCTACTGAATGTTACAATAGCTATTTACATTACAAGTGTAGTAAGAGCGTTTTTACATCACGCAGGTGAATGTCTCTGTCTTAATATGATATAGAAGCTTGAAATATATTTTACCTAACCCACCATGTTAAACTTCCCTATCCCAAGCGTGATGTATATAACTTCGTTACTTCTCGAGTGATGTAAAGTTGAAAAAAACTCACTCGGTGATGTAATGAAACCCATTTATAGCTATTTACATTACAAGTGTAGTAAGAGCGTTTTTACATCACGCAGGTGAATGTTGTGCAACGAGCGAATGCGAGTTGCATAATTCACCTAAGTGATGTAAACACGCTCTTGCGTAACGTGTAACGTACAAGATTTTACCTGACCCGAAAATATACAGGGGGTTACGTTCAATATTTTGTATTATCCATTTCACTCATCTTCTAACAGTAAGGTTCTTTTACAAACAAAAGCTAGGTTAGGAAAATTCTTAAATCAACACAATAAAATTCAAGCACACAGCTGATTTCTAGCGTTGAACGTCGAGGTATATTTTTTACCTAACCCGCCATGTTAAACTTCCCTATCCCAAGCGTGATGTATACAACTCCTTCACGAGTGATATAAAGTTGAAAAACATATAAAACATATTTTATATGAAAAACATATTTCGGGTTAGCTGGAGCGGAACCCGAAAGGATTTTTGAGGTAAGAATATGTCTATACGTTAATCGAGGATGTGAGCTATCATCCTGCCAAATTTCAGCCTGATCCGACAAGTAGTTAGTGCGTGATTGAGCTTCAAACGAACAAACAAACACACAAACTTTCACATTTATAATATTTAGTATGATTAAAGAAAAGAATAGTATTCATATTTAAAAGGAATTACAGAATTTAGTTAGCTGTTTCAACTAAACTGGTTGGTTCTATGATATTCAATACCATTAAAAATTAAAAGATTTACCAACAGAGTGCAGCACTATTATTATTTATTTTTTTATTTTATGACAACAGTTAATTTGAATTAAGCAGCAACAAAAAGCTGTGATACACAATGAAAATTGCAAAGTAGTATTGTTTACATTTACGTATGCATTTTTCTTTTAATTAATAATTTGCGGTATTGTGCGAATGTTTGAAAATTTACTTTCTTCTATTATTTAGGTACAGTGGTAGAACATTATGTCTATTTTAGATTTGTTATAATAAACGCAAAGCATGAGTATAACTGCAATAAGCATTGTATTCGTATACGCCAGCCCCGTACGAAGGACGGGTACTCTGCTAGTTTGTTCATATATGTAATTTTAGTTAAAAGTGATGATACTATCGGAGTGACGGTTTGAGGCGGTGTCAAGTTGTCGGCTGCATCGACGCTAAACCGCCACCTCTCACGCTCGCGTCTAGGTGTCACCCAGACAAGGTGTCACCTCCTCTCTTTGGAGGTGACGACTAGACGCCTTCGTACATGACAACCTGTCACCTCGCACGCTTGCGCCTAGTTGTCACTCCGACTACCTGTCACCTCATTCAAACGGTGACGGGTAGTCGGGAACGATGCGCGACAACGTGTCACCTCAAAACCTGTCTTAAAAGGTGACGGTTGGTCGGGGTGACTGGTTGTCGAGGTGACACGTTGTCGCTGTCCCGTTTATAGTGTTAGCAAAATGGGAGTGCCGATGGAGACCTGGGGGGTGCGTGCGCTTGAAGGGACTTGACCTGGTCTCCATCGGCACTCCCGTTTTGCTACCACTGTACAGCCACATAAGTTAAGGCTTAATATGTTTGGATGTAATATAACTGCAAAAGTGCTCGGCGAGCTATAAATCGTTATCCATAAAAGAAAATAGAAGTTTAGTGAAAAAAAGAACTGGTATTCTTTCCTTTATTATCAAGGTTTACACGCTCATATTATTTAACTATGTAAGCGGTTAAATTAATACTGTATAAAAATTACCATTCTTTATTGTTTATTACAAGGTCTTTTCAATCAATTGATGTATTGCAAATTTTATAAAATATTCTACAATGGCCAATGTTTTACTACAATCAGTTGGGTTCTTAAATTATATTTATAGATGAAACAGGACAAATACACATGGAAATAAGGCTTAAATGTTTATTTTAATAACGTTAAATGTGAAAACAAATTAGGAAATTAAGGTGGTGGTCATATCACTTTTTGAGGGTTAACGAAAAACGCTATTGGGAAGAGTATGCCTATTTCCCATAAAACCAAATTGATCAGTTTTGTACGATTCATCATTCACCATAAAGAGGATGGCCGACAGGAACCAGGTTTTTTTTCAAATACGTAGGATACGCGCGACTATTTTTGGTTAGTAGCCTAGTGCACTTCTCAAAGGGCAAAAGTTTACATAGTAAAAGTTTTAAAACAAATGAGTAAAGTTTTTTTCAATACGTCCGTTCCTTCCTGGTTATCTTTTATGATTTTAGAATTTGTGAACGCAAAACAATTCCTTAATTAACCCAATTTTTAATAAACACTTTGTAATTTTAAACTCATCATATAACCCCAAAAAGGAAATCGACATAAGCCTTCACCAAATTGTAATTTAGACTAGAGAAAGATGCATAGGAACAGCATACAAATAATAAGCATAGAGTTAAAACGATGATTGAACCGTATTCCGCAGTAATTCCCGAAACACAAGAACGCTTTTAACTGGACCTGCTACAATAGACTAGATTCACAAATGATTGATAACAATCCACTAACTCCTTCAGGTTACGAAAGCTTCCCCTTAATTTTTCCAAATGGAACATTTGTGGTCCGAAAAAAAAATAGTCAATGAGAAATCAGTCATACTTTTTGCCATTGTAAAATTAACATAGCTCAGAATAATTTTCCAATCATTAACACAAGGTTTAAAATATTTCAGAATGTCAATGATTTAGTTTGCCAAATTTAGCAATAATAAAGTATTAGCAAACCAATATACTCTCTAAATATTAATTATACCAAGGTAAGATCCATTTACGAATACAGCTACTTTTGATTACTTTCTAGGTTTAATTTGCCTGCTAATGGTATGCAATTAAATAAATATGCTAATATGTAATGTAAATATGTAATGTATATGTTATTAAAGCGGAAGAAAGGTATATCAAATTATATACTAATATGCAAAATAAATGTAATACAAAACGTAATATATTATTTTGTAACAAATAATACCAAACCTTACTTACAGCATCAATTAATTTTAAGTTAGTTTATTTAAAGAAAAAGACAATTGATTTTGCTAGATGCCAAACGACTTGTCCGGTTTTTAACTTATAAAATTATGAGCAGTAAAAATCCACTCATAGTTGTCTATTGAGGATAGTGTAGAGGAATTAAATAACGTCTCTATCACCCGATTGTTGATAATGGTTTTCTGTCATCACAAAATCTGATTCATACTAAGCCATTACTGTAGGCTATACATTCCATTGAAACAACTTCCTTGTTTTTTATTTACAGAATATCGTATATAGTATAATATCCATATTGTATACATCTAAATTAACTATTAAGTGTTAATTGTTACGTTCTAAGTCCACAAAGTAGGCTACGCTAGTGCAAGTGCTAGGGTAGAAATATTCTTCGCATTATTTGTGATTATACCCTTATATGCTAATACATGACTGTACTTTACATTCTCATTAGTCAGATTATCGTATACCACCGCCGTATCTCGTTTACACCAAGTGCAGGTGCTTTATAGTGTTATCTACTTGTTTCCACATTATAACTCAATAGTTATCAGAAATACACATTAGTTGTATTTGATTCATAGTTTATTATTATGATTAATGGAGTTATACCCAGTTCCCTCTATTGTCTTGTTGTTTATAAACGACATGGGTGGTACAAGTAATAACTTACATGCCATGTGTGTTATTTGCCTATTTTTGTCCTTGGACGCTAGGCACGAGCCCGGGTTCGTTTTCACATTACTTCAGGCTAGACCTAGGGGTTACGGCATTATCACTTGGATAAATCCATTGATGATTTTGCAGGATTTGAACCCAGGACCTCAGGCACCGAAGTCCCGTGCTCTATCCAGTAATATAGCTGGCTATCCCGTTATTTGTCAATCCGGACATATACCCTTAATGTATAGTGTTAGAACTCTAATCGTAAGATTTAGTAGATTAAAACATAATGAGAAGATTATTATTTATAATATTTTAATACATCTGTCTTGTTTCTATAATATAGAAACAACAAAAATATTAATATCAGTAAAAAAAATATTATTTTGATGACATAATATTATGTTTTATATATTTAGAATCATTAATAATCAATTTTTATTTTTGCTTAAACTTATGACTTATTGATTTAAGATTAATATTGGCAATCCAAGATAATGTTTTGAAGTTATTAGCAGTTTAGAGAACATCTCAATTGATAAATTTTTGAAAACTATACCATAACAAACATATACAAAAGACTTATTGTTACAAAATAGCCATTATCTCGCATGGCTCATCAGAACCAAACCGATTACCATAATAAATGTGCAAGCATTGTTTTCTGTTAAGTTAAAATATTTATAGTAACTACTTAATCTTCATTATACTTCCCCTCAAGGAGACAGTTCTCTAGATATGAAGTAATAATAAATTTTTTCGTTCGAAACAAATGTTGGTACTGATTTATATTTTTGCTACTACACGTATTGCGAGTGTCCCAGTGGCCACATTCTAAGTTTTCAGCTTACGCAACCTAAACTTGGAAACCAATAACGACAAACAACTGCAGTTTCATAAAGTGGCTAGCAAGGATAAATCTGTGGTCTTATGGATCCTATATTACATTTACAAATATGTTTAGCTTCATAATTGATGAGCTATGTAATATATTAAAGTGTAAAGGGAGTTAAGTTAACTGTAAATTATTATTAATAACACAATATTCAGTCTATGTTATGCCTGTTGACATAATATTCGGAAAAAATTTAGAAGAAATTAAGAAAAATATTATTGGGAAATCAATGATTATTTATGGATCCTATATTACATGTTCAAATATGTTCAAGTAATGAGTAATGAGTTTTGGCATATATAATAATGTACAGGGAACTTTAAATTATGATTAATGACACAATATTCAATCTATGTTATGCCTTTTGACATAATATTCAACGTTCGAACCTTCAACCTACGAGATAAGAATATGTCTATAAGTTAATCGGGAATGTGAGCTATCATCATGTAAATTAGTTTTATCATGACAAATTTTAGCCCAATCCGCCCAGTAGTTAATGCGTGATTGAACTTTAAACAAAGATAGGATCTTTCACATTTATAATCAAATCAAAATCAAATCAAAATATACTTTATTTCCAAAAATATTTAACAGAATAAAATATAAACATAAACTTCCAGTGAAACAGACACCTTACTTGCTATTTGCATGGATGAAATAAATAATTATAAAAATACATGTAAACTTAATAATAATAATAACAAATGATGGAAGGTTGCAGAGAAAGCTTTGTTAAATATAGTCATTTAGGATATAAATTAAGCCTACATGGGCTGGAAGCCTGTGCGTAGGCTCAGTCGTTATCAGTGACTTACGTATTTAATGGAAAACAATAATATTCATAAATATTTAGAAAATCTTAATAATAGATTATTCCCTATTAGGAAATTCGCTAAAAACAAGTAATTTAATATAACTGTTAAGTACCGTCAACTATTCTGAGGCTGAATTAGTGAAATGAACAATTTGAGGAATGAGGCAAGGCGGAGGGCATAGACATACTATATGTTCGATGTTGTAATTCAGTAATAATTACGAGAGAATAAAGTAGGGTCAAGTCTGCCTGTACTCTGCTTTGATTAGGAGTTCTGATTCATCTACACCCCACTCTATCAGACAGCCAGTAATGCATTTTTTTGAAAATAGTAATCGATGGAGAATGAAACAAATGACAAGAATTACAACGGGAGATAACATTACGATATAAAACTTCAGAAATGTAAGAGGAATTTGTTAATGAGTAAGACTTGGATAAATGGGAGGTAGTTATTCCGAAATTCTGTGCATATCGGGTATTATAAGAATGTGATGTTTGGTTAAAACTAATAGAATCGAAGTTCTTGAAAATATGAATTGAAAGAAATTTAATAAATAACTGTCTTACACTGAGTAAGGATAATTCAAGAAATAATATGTTAGTGGGGTATCGAATTGGCTTATTGAAACATACTTTGAGTAATAACTTCCGAAGGAATAATACATGTATTACTATGATTGACTTTATTGCTATACGATTGTTTTTTGAACTTCTTCAAATCCATTGGCTTGAAATATAAGTAGGAATATAAAACTAAGTACTGTACACATCTTAAGAAACCGAATACATTTCAATTAAATTGTGAAGTTACAGTGTTTTTAAACACGTATCACTGCCCCTTATATACCATTCAAGGTAGCCTTGGACATAAATTAATACTTACTTTCCGTGTCCGAAATTAATTAAAATATATAATTAAAGGGTAAAATTAAGATTTGATTCAATAATCAATTAGGGTGTTTAATTATCTCTTGTAGAATGCCTAAAGATCCACATTATTCCTTTTAGCGTCTTCTAAATTCTAAGCACGGACATAGCAGCTTGTTAGCATATGATATCTATTTACCTTTAATAAAGCCCCTATAGTTAATTTCCTGAAATGTTCCTAGCTTGTACCATTTTTTGTGCAGCGGAACTCCTGCTTCCACCCATTCTTTTGGCATTTTTTTCAGTTCTCCATACTTGTAGAATCAGTTTAAGTATTAATCAATAATTCAGCTCCATGTTTAATTAACTCATTGGGATAGCATCTTCCCCAGGTGTATTTTTAATTTTAATTTTTTTTACATCCTTTATATCTTGTATTTTGCGTTCAGTTATTTACATAACTATGGGTATGTTAACTCAATTATAAGAACAGATGTTTTACATGACTTAATAAAATTCCGTAATTTTATACTTACATGTTTACTAATCATAAGTTTTAAGTGTAAAAATGTATTAATTAGGCAAAAGTATACAGTTAAGTTAACTGCTGTTGGCGTTCATAGTGTTGGTAATTAATTTCATTTAAGCGATGGAACTTTTAATTTAAAATCCCTACATTGTTTATTGCTAATTAGATCTCGGATTCGTGACTTGCTAGCACGCCAGCTTTATTTTCCCCGGCTAAAAAAATTGTATTTTGTTTTAAAATTGCAAACAATTATAATTGAAAGTTAAGGTATACTTATCCTAAGAAACTTGATTATTCCTACAATATTGCACATCATAAACTTATCTAAAGCTGAATTTCATTAAAAACTCAAGTCAACCCTTTGAATATAAAAGAAGGATTTAGTATATTTCATAACAAGAGTAAAAGTGAGTAATTATATATTTGGGTCGTATGTTTGAAGTGCGACATTTATCGAGCACTTGTAATGGTCGAGAATATGTATGTACACACTTTCACTCGTGTTTTGAAAGTTAATTTTCGCTACACTACAAAGACTAACCATTTTCTTAATTAACACCGACATTGGATATTTCATTGTTACAGTTAGGAACCTTAGAACTAAAAGCATTTGTTGGTCATGCCTTCATTTTAAAGTTAATATTTATTTTGGTTGTGCAGTTTTGGTTGTGGAAAATTGAATAGTTAACAAAAAATAACAAATCTTTGTTTTTTTTACGTCAGCAGAATCCAAAAAAGATGGTAAACATTTATTTCACGAAGTAAACATTCTTTTTCCGTAGTAAACAATGTAATGATGAATTTTCGCATGTGAGAAATATGTAATGAGAGCAAGTCATTTCACAGTAGTGTAGCAAAAATGTAATTTTTCACTTACCTTCGATCTAATTATAATCTCTTCAACTATAACATGAATTTATTTTAAAACCTTTTTCATGTAAATGGTCTGATTTTTGCACATAATATAACCTTTAGGTCTTTGATTAGTATTTGTATTTTATAAGTGATTTGTTTTATAACGTAAACATATTAAATAAACAGTAATAACCATGGGAATTTTTCTTTGTCTAGTGCAACATTGTATTACTCTCAATACTCGCTTTCCCCTTTATTATATATGTTTTTTTTTTACCAAGAACTACTTTTTCTAAATTGAGGTGCATTACTATATATTGACATAATTGAATGAACGAAGTGAATTCTCATACTGGTGTAAAATGCATCTCATCAATCTCCAATAACTCGAATATAACTTCGTATATGAAGTTGATGTTTTGCACAAAGGTTCATTATCATATTATCTCGGTTAAGTTCGTTATTGGAGATTATTTGTTCAGTAATAATTATAAAATCCTAAAAAAACCATTTTAATTTTCCCCCATAAGAATAACATTATGAGCTACCTTCTTCTTTTTTTTGTTTACATTTTACAAGCAACAATTTTGTTGTGAATTCTAGAGACCGAAGTGAATTCTATTATTTCTTTCATCCATGGAGTAAACAGTTTTAACATCTGTAGGTATATTATATTAGTCGATGGTTTTATGGTTTTATGCATAATAAATCTTTTTTAATTATAATTATTCTAAAAAAATTATTTATCGGAGGAAATAAATATAGGATATAAAAATATCCACCGAAATGTAAGTTATTACAATCGATAAAAAATTTTTAGGTAGTCACATGTTTGAACTTTTTACATGTTTTTATGGTTGTTAGTTTAGTAGGCCTAGGCTTGAATTAATTAAGACCGCAGTCCTTGGGCTGCTTGTTAAAATAATATCACTTGGTCATGATGGGTTTCTAAAAATACTTAACTTAAGTGATTTTAACATTGTCTTGAGCCTTTTATATTATTAATTTTCAACATTATTGTTATAGCATAAGTTACTCTACCTATGCCAATCAGATTTTTTTAAGAGTTATTTTTTTTCAAACATGGTTAAGTTATCGTCGGCTGTTGTGTTTTCTGTTGGGTGTTGGGTGTATTTGTTATTGTTGGGCTGTAAAATAAAATAGTTTAAACATTTTTATACAATCATTTCACTTACTCCTCGTAGTTAGGGTGTAAGAGTTAATTCACTTTATTCCTATCTTTGAGTGTGACTGTTGTCATTGGCAAACACAAGATCTAGGTTAGGAACTGAGGGTGAGGGAGCCATATGGTCATTGGTTAGAGACTAAGCAAGAAAGAAATAACTTAAATTACTGTCATTATTGAGATATGATCTTACAAGTGTTATTTTGAATTTAATATTAGGCCTATAACTTAATGTTATCCGGTAAGTTATAAGCTATATATCTTAACTTAGTTACACTAACTTATCAAGTGTAACTGACAGAGTGTTCCCTATGAAGTTAGGGTAGACTGCAATCAAAGGTAATAGGCCTAGCCTACCTTAGCCTTTTCTACAGTCTAACTTAATTAATTTAAGTTAAAGGACCTAGGCCTAAGTTAATAGAAAAATGATAAAAATTCTTTAACTTGGATAAGTTAGCCTATCTGTGGCCTTAAGCCAGTTTTTCCTAGGCGCGGAGTGCGGAAAGGCGATTTAACAACGTCTTCCGACGCGCTTCTAGGAAAACAGTTAACTTAAGATTAACTTAAATGACTGTAAGATGCCTATCTAAGACATGAGGAGGGCTACACTTTCGTTTACGTCCTACACTCATTCGAATGAATATCGATCGATATAAGTTATCGATTATTCCATTCGATAACTTATAGCCTATCAAGTTTGGTAAGTTAGCTACGTTAACAGAATGAAATACAGTAATCGATATAATCGAATAATTTATATCTTAGGCCTATCAACATTTTTCATTCGAATTAGTGTGGGATGTTTAAACTAATGTGCAGCCAAGAAGAGTCTGTGTTTTGCAATCCGTTTCTGTGCCTAACTTAACTTAGGAAACTCCAGGTTAAGTAGGCCTAAGGTGAGTTAAGTTAGGTAGACCTAACTTATCTGTCTGCAGTCAAGTTTCTGTAAAAAAGCCTACTACATGCAGGCCTAAGTTAGGTTTAAAGCATTCGCAGCTCATCTATGAATAGTTTAAACTTATGTAACGAGTGTTCTAAAAGTCAGTTAACCTCAGAATTTATTTTTTAAGTTAGTAGGCCTAGGCATGGGTGGAGTTCTGCTAAAACCTGCGATATTTTATCAAATTATAATAGGCTATATCAGTTATGATTCGGTTGGATGAATTTTAATAGCTTAGGTCTAACCTATAGGCCCTACCGGTAAGCAATAACAAGCAAAAAAGATCCAATTTTAATGTAATTTGGTATAAACGTGTAAACCTAGGCTAGGCCTAAATTTATTTTCGCAAACCAGCATGATCTAACTATAGGAACGGGGTTTTATGAGGTAAAAATAACTTAAGGCTTTCTCATTTTTGACCAAACACAAAATTTTACAATTTCTTTCCAAACCATTTTGTAGAGCTTAAAAAACAAATAATTTAGTAGGCCATGCATCTAATAGTTACCGTATGGAGGAAATTCCAAAAAAATTTAAATTTTAAATAAGTTAGCTATATTGTTCTTATGGAGAATAAGTCAACTCTTGTACCGGTAGTTTGCTTGTTTTTGAACATATTTTGATCAAAGTGCTTTGTATATGGTCGAATATCTGAAAAAACATTAATTTCTTACTAAACTACTAACATTTTAGGTAACCTACAACAAAAAACAATTTTTTACTCTCCTTGTTGCAGCAAACCTTAGTTCTCGTTTAACTAATTGAATTTAAATAGGTATTAGCCTAAATTTGATATTTTAAAGGAGACATTTTAGTGTAAATCCAATCAAGCAAATAGGCCTTAATAAGCCTACCTAGACCTAAAAAGGTAATGTATAACTTTCTTCTAACTACTGGACCTGGGTCCTTAGTAGGCCTACTTAGGTTAAGTTACCCATTTTCAGGGGGACAGTTTCGCAGGGAACCTAGCCTACGATAAAATACCTAGCCTATAATTTTAGCTTACTTTTTAGTTTATAATAGGCCTAACAACAAAGGTAAGAAAAGGTAGCATTTCTAAAAAAAACATCAATCTTTGGTGTATGATTTGTTTAAGAGATAATTTAAAAAGACATTGGCTACGGTAAGTTAACTTTGATCTTTTTCATGAGTTTATAAAAAGGTACCTAACATAACTATAAATCGGTTCAATAATAACTTAACTATCGTATCAAATTTGAGTTAATCTTAAGATACCACATGATAAAAATAAAAATACCCCCGCCGCAGCAAACCTGCAGACTAAGCAAATTTCCATTTGACTGATTGGATTTACACTGAAATGTCTACTTAAAAATATAACATTTTCCCCGATTTAAATAGAATTAGTCTAACAAGTACTTAGGTTTGCTGCATCAGGGAGGGTAAAACTGTTTTTTTTTTTGTAAAATGTTAAAAGTTAGTAAGAAATAAAAACATTTTCCAAATTTGATCAAAATATGTTCATAAACAAGCAAACTACAACAGTTTACGGTGGGGCACACGGAAGATTTCTCAGGTGCCGTTTGACGTCACTAACTGCTGCGTCTGAAGAAACAGACAATTTTATAATTTTCTATTATTAAATTAAACTGTCATAACCTAACCAAACTAACCAAACGTGCTGATAATGGAAAAATCGAATAAAGGTTTACTAATCTAAAAAATAGTTTTGTTCATAAAATAAAATTATAATTGCCTAAAATTCAATTTTTTAATTATAAAGTTAAACTGTCATAACCTAACCAAACCAACCAAACTTGCTGATATGAAAAAAATGTTGATAAAAAGTTAATGCCGCCGGCGGGATTCGAACCCGGAACATTCGGATTTTCAGCCCGCATCGCTATCCACTGCACCACCGAGGCCGATGGCTCTAACCGTATCGTTGCGGTATTGGTGTTCCCTCAAAGTGACGTCAGCAGTTAGTGACGTCAAACAGCACCTGAGAAATCTTCCGTGTGCCGTTTCGCAACAGTTTACTTATTCTCCATAAGAATAACATGGGAATTTTAAATTTACAATTTTTTGGAATTTTCTCCGTAACCATTAGGCGCATAATAACGCTTCAATATACTAAATTATTTGTTTTTTAAGCTCTACAAAATGGTTTGGAAAGAAATTGCTAAATTTTATGATTTTTGGGTCAAAAATGGGAAAAACCTATTTTTACCCCATAAAACCCCCCGTCATGCTGGATATCGAACTCGTTCGAATAAACGTAGGTTTACACGTTTGTACCAAATTTCATCAAAATCGGATCATTTTTGCTCGAGTTATCGTGCTGACGGACACATATATATATAAATATATATATATATATATATATGAATTTGAACGGATGGTGTTTTTGGCCTTTAGGGACCTCAAAATGAAAAAAAAAATCGGTCCCGCGTCCAGGTCTTACCATGAGTACTACGGTAATAGCTTATTCCCTATATGGGAAATTCGCTAAAATAACAAAAATATTAACGAAGCATTTTATTTTTTTTTCATTACCGGTACTTAGTGTTTTTGTTATTAGGTGACTTAGGCCTATTTGTTTTGTTTCCTTTGGTAAATTATAGTCCTAGACAGTAGATTAATTTATGAAATATAAACAAAAACCGAACAAACCATTTATCAATTTTATGTTTAGGCTACATCGGGGAAAAATAAAGAATATTTTTAATACAAAAATTAAATTGGATAAATACCGACATGTAATGTTAATGTTAAGTATTTATATAAAAAAAAATTCTTCACGGCAGTTATTTAGTATATCATCATTGGGATATGATGTACTTTTTAGATGTTTAATTACAGTTTCTTTTATGCTGAATCCAAAAATGCAATTGGTTTTTGTCGGTGAGATTCCTAAGTGGCTGTAAAAAGAAGGTTAAAATTACGAATCTGAGGTTCATTTAGCGGTTCGGATGATAAATATGGCGTGGTATGGACGGGTCCGTAACTTATGTGTTATTGTCTAAAAGTGTTGTTGTAATTTGTATACAAAACCTCAAGAACCCTTCATAGTTCGCTAGCTATAGTAAGTAGTTGTAGCTTAGTAACAACTCCGTTACCAAGCAGAGTAGAGCAATTAATGTTTTTGGTACTGTACAGTAATACATTGAAATTTTTTAAATACATTCAACTTATTTGGCCATGTGTCACACACAATTTAGTTGTGCATCATAGAATACGTTAGTTTAAAAAAACATGTTCATAACTCATTATTAATTTAAAGAAGTGATACTCAGCCCATGATTTTTAATCACTCTGTCACATGATTACAGGACCACCATGAGGGTGGGGCTAAGTGGGCAAATGCCCAGGGGCACGGGCCCTAGGTTGGACAATTTTTTGTGTCAAACTGACCCCAGTTACTTTTTGCTTTGGGGCTATAAAAATTATTACCTTGTGAATTAACAGGTCCAAGGTTTAGATTAACATCCCCAGTCAAAAACATAACAATCACCACTGACGTTATAATACAAAAGTAGAGCTTATGCTATTTATATTTGATTTTTGGATAGATATATGCGGTATTAGAATTATTTCTAAAATAAAAGAGCATTACGCCCGTAGTACAAAAAAATCGGAGTTAGTCTGGCCACTGCCGCCGCACAAACTTGCGGCGCGCCGCGCTGTAGGGGCAGGGTGAGGGGCCAAAGACAGATTATATGTACATGGACTGTCTTCGTTCATTCTCATACGCGACTTCGGAGCGTACTCCTAGTATAAATTATTTAAAATACCAAATCTTAGAAGGAATCCTAGCTATAGATATTCTAAAGTAATCATTAAATTGCTTAACTAAAATAATAAAGGAACATTTCTCTTGCCCTTCATTGCCAAGTAGCTTGTTCTGGATAATGTATTTAGTTAAATAGATTATGGTGAACAATCCACTTGTTTACGTTGCATTGCTGTAAAACCTTTGATAAAATGTCTTATAAGTCTTGATTCTCTTCTCAAATCTTATATATATTTCTCTACCAATGTTTATTCATCATGAAATAAAAAATTGTGGTTTTCCTATCCTATCTATATATGTATTATTATCTAAATATCTATGTTATTTAGAATCATGATTACAACTAGTTTATTACAGTTGCCAACACCTTACTGATACCATTTACCGATATAGTCATATTGGAATAAAAAAAAAAAACACTACTAGTAGAATTTTATCAGCTTGAATATTATTTGTTTTACAAGGAATTATTTCATTCAGAAATAATGTGTTGTACTAAATAGTAGTTAATAATAGTTGACTATAATGCCTAATCAATTACTAAATCCAGTTAGGGCGTTTGTTTAACCTTGAGATAAAAAAGAGACTATAGAATAAATTAAAAATATCTGCCAGTTAGTGTTAGCGCTGTAAACGTTTATTTATAGAAGAGAATATTGAAATCAAAGTAAACAACAATTCAAACCTAACAAAGCATCAACCAATTAAATTTACGTTGGGAGAGCCCTTAACCACCAAACCTATTAATTAGATTTAAATTAATTGTTTTACAACACAATGGGATCTGTTTTGTTTAAGCTGCAGAGAATTATTTATTAACGCTATGTTAAATATATATTTTCAGTTTATACCTAACATTTAGTTATTATATATTCTTATACATATTTATTATTGGTTTTTATATTTTTTTATAACTAAATAATAAAAGCAAAATTAAAACTTCAAATAATCTTTTTCTGTTTTGTGTTTTATACTGCTATAAAACTTAAAAAATAAGAAAAGCTATATGACCTATGTAATAATAATATCATTATTCTTATTTTAAGAGATAACATATACCACGATAAAATAGTGTATACATTTTAATATGTGAAACCTGCACAATGGAAATATTGAGCAGATATCGGAACGGACTAAGTAGCAATGCATAACAAACTAAAGTAGATCAATGGCCTTTTCTCAAACTATTCTTATCAATTACATTGATACATCTCTAGGTTGAGATGGAAAGGAGAAAAATGTTTCAAACATTGTGTAGTTTTCACTATTTCTAATATATATGTAACTATAAAAACGTTCACAGCAATTAGGCTAGGCATATTAGGAGTATATGTGGCAGATATCGGAAGATTTGTACATTCCATATGCTACCATTATTCTTTATATATTCTGGGCCATATATTAAACTGAAACATACTTAAAATAAACAAACTAGTGTGTCCACTGACTACAAGCCTCATCCTGAAAGAAATGTCTGTCTAACATCAAATCAGGGAAAATGGGGACAATCTTTTTTTTTAAATAGTTGAAATAGTTAAATACTTAAAAGTTAAATTTTGTATTTTTTAATTTTACAAATCAGTTCCTTTTCAAAAAGCATAGGCTAATTACCAAAATTTAGCCCCAAAACCTAATAAATGACCAGATTTTAAGGTTTTTCAGAAAATATCAATGCTCCGGGCATAGTATCTGTCAGATAACCTCATATTCGTGTTCAGCGGCCCTAAAACATAAGGAATGGTGATTACGATTGTACCTAATCTTTCCAGTAACTTTCCTAATATGTCTTGGCAAAATTGGCAGAAACAAGGAACGTAAGATTGAGTACAAGATAGCCGTATATTGTTTATTAATGTTTTTTATAAACGATTTCTGCCTGATGGGTAATTAGAATGATTTGTCTCAAAATATACAAAATATCTATTTAAAATATTCAGCTTAATTCATTTACCCATAAATCTTTAAAGTAAAATAATTTAGTTTACTGTGACAATAACTCCCAATACGCAACTCGCCGAATGGAAAATGTTGAACCAAATGGTGATGGCGTTAGGGATATTGACCGCAAACTTTGTTTAACTCACTTGAGAAGTAACTTTGAATATAAAGATGAAACTTTACCACTTGGGAGAAATTTGTAAACCAAAGTGTCAATAGGTTCAACTTACGGTGTCGGCTTTCTACATAATGCTTTACACTATTATAACAACATTATTTTAAGAACTTACCCAAATACAGAACAATCTATTACCTATGAACGTTTAATAGTGTTTAGGAAGACCAAGATATGGGCTTGAAACAAAAGATGAAAAAAAAAACACAAAAAAGTGCTTATCTAAATCACAAAGGGAAAAGTACAACTTACGTCTCTCCTACAGTTAGTTATTGACTTTGAGGATAAGTACCCAAAAATATCATAATATACATTTATCTTAGCCATTCTTGTGTATGCTTGTGCCGAAATGTGCACAATAAGAGTAAAAACATTTTTCACGGTTTTACTTCTTTTCTTGTCAATTGTTAAGCAGTCTTTTTTCACTACGAATGATCAAATATTCTGGTCACGAAACAGATCGTTTTCACGCATAATATAAATTATTCTTCTTGTAGCAGTAAACAAAAAGTATATTAGTGGTGTTTTACTCTTATAATCAACAGAGAGAGTGAGAGATGAAAGGAAGGGGAAAATTAATTACATTGACATCGGAGGAGACAAAGGAAGCTTAGTTTGTAGCTTAACCTCAGCAAGATCACGTGTTGTATCTCCGTGTTTAAGTCACTTGGCATTGGCATTATGCACTATGCTAAACTTAGCATTGCATTTTTAAAATATAACAGAATTAAAACAAATAATCGTCCATAAATAACGTTAGTTAATAATTAAGTTAGGGAGTTTTCATTTCCTGTGCCGTAACGTGTGAGGTGAAAGCTACAAGGTTTGATTTTAAAATTTCACCCACTTTTATTGCATTTGAGGTGGTTTAGTTTAGTGAACAATCCTAAAAATAACTTATTAGTCCAATTTGATTCTTGGATAATTTTT
The DNA here is from genome assembly GCF_028750875.1 of Macrosteles quadrilineatus. NCBI lineage: Eukaryota > Metazoa > Arthropoda > Insecta > Hemiptera > Cicadellidae > Macrosteles > Macrosteles quadrilineatus. Next base: position 91,931,893 of record NW_026542602.1, on the reverse strand, counting down.
GCTCGAGTTATCGCGCTATCGGACACAATATATGAATTTGAACGGAGGGTGTTTTTGACCTCTGGAGACCTCAAAACGAAAAAGTATATCGGTCCCGGGTCTAAGTGTTACCATGAGACCTACGGTAAAAAAATCCATTTTCAATAAGGAATTGAGAGTTAATGTTTTTGGCAAATTTTAACAATACAACTACTAACTAATTACATGTTATGACATAAAACATGGAGCCTTCATGTAGTTTCAAGTAATCGTGTATGCTTGTCCGCCCATCAAATAAACTCATAAATCGAGTTTAACGTGTAGATTTTATGTGAATAACAAAAGTTGTGATGCTCCTGTGATGCTTTGTGATAAGTTGCAAAATATAAAATGTTTCAATTAATTATCATCTATTGGCGAAAAGTTACATTTCCTAATGTACAAGGCATCTTATCTACGATTCGCAGAAATTAAAGGTGAATTGTCCAAACAAAAACTAGTGCATAACGAAGTTGTCAAAGTTCGCAGTTGTGCTTCAAAGGTTGACCTCAACTGTCAACTCTAGTTTGAAGCTGTAACCATTCAATTAACCTGCTCTACTTGTAGGTGTAATAAGATTACTAGATACGTTAACTAGCTGTCGGAAAGGCAACTTTGTTATTTTATTATGGCCTTTAGCAATGTCTTGTGTATTAGCTTAGTATTTTCATGTGGATAGTAACAAAAGTACTTAACCATTTTAGCTGTAGCTAGAAGGTATTTATAAATTTGTTTTGTTTGCATCAGAAAATTATTTATTCCTTTGGAAATGTATACAACAAAAAATGGGTCAGGTTTGTATCTTTGAAAAGTCACTGCTTGCATGAAAGCAACATTGTCGGTAGTTTTATAATTTTTATGAGCGAGGACTCTGTGAAATACAAGGGTTAAGAGGCAATTGTTGCTGTCACCAATAAATATTCAAGTGCTCTTTTAAACACCTCCGTTTAACGGCCAACACATTTTAGTGTTCCATAAGTTAATTGTAGGCAAAATACGTGTAAAATTAAACTAGTTTTAATACTTTCGGTGTGGTTGCGCAAAACATATGAAACCCATATTACTTGATATTCAAACACCATTTGACAAGCCACTATTATTATTACATGATACCTGTAGGCTGGTTGGCTTCAAGTAGTAGTTAGCTAATGGACTTTTCCCTTTAAGTGTTAAGTTCTATTTTGTTTGTCGTAAGTCCTACATTAAGCCTGCGGGGGCCAGGCAGCACAATTTTTATTTTAACTGCGGTTTGTTGATACGGACAATATGATGTTAAAAATGAAAATTATAAAATTAATGTTATAATTATTTAATTATAAAATTAAGAAAAAATATAAAAACAAATTATAATTTTATGAATAAAGAACTAAATTTATTTCATAAATAAATATTAATTTATAATTAAAAATTTACCAATAGCGTATGTGAAACAAACTGTGGAAGGATATTCGTATACACTTACTGATGCATGTTAAACTTACACTTAACAGTGTTAACACACGCAACAACGATATTTTAAATGGGATTCATAAACAATAACAACGTATCTGTAATAGAGAGAAAGATGACGATGGGTCATTGAAACCCATTAGAAAGTGGCCCTGAACCAATAATATGAACTACCTCTTGAACAAAGTAGGAGAGGTTTATATGGACGATAAATAAGAAGAAAAGTATCAATCGCACGGTCTGGCCATTCTTTGACACAATACATCACCTTTATAAAGGTTCATTACTCCGATAATTATTTAAAACGGCTATTGTTTGTCATGAAAACAATAGTTACTTTACTGACAGAATAGCCAAGATCACATTGTTAACAGTAGGAACACTTTACTGTAAACCAGTTCAGCAAAACTTTCGGGCTGTAATCAATGCAACAAACCACGATGTGCCACTTGCAAATTAATCATCCCATCAAAAACTTTTACAAGCAGGCAAACAAAAAGATGTTATAACATAAATAGTAACATCACCTGTGAGTCTACTAATGTAATTTACCAAATTTCATGCAAAAATTGTCCTAAAGACTACATTGGCAAAACCACCAATGCTCTAAGAGTTCGTATGAATGGCCACAGATATGATGTAAACCATCCTGATAAACTAAAACCTGTGGCTATTCATGCGAGAGAGCATTCTCAAAATTTTGAACAATGTTATTCATTAAAAGGAATAAGAAAATTGGCAAAAGACGCACCAGACTTGAAATTAAGACAGCTTGAGCAAGCTCATCAATTAATACTTAAATCTAAAACACCTTCCGGTCTAAATTTGAGATAGTATATATATACATATATATATAAAAATTTTTTCTTTCTTTCTATCAAAACATTTTCTTTTTTACTTCTTCATAAATTATATGTATTTTGGATTTATGCTAAAACCATATGATTCAGAGTGGTAAACACTTCTATTTGTTATTGTGTTTGTTCCTGAAGAAGGCTAATGCCGAAATATAGAAATTTCTATAAAAGTGTGTGATAAGTTTATTTTGAAAATGATTAAGCCGTTTGGCAATATTATGAAGAAACAATGTTGAAACCTTTTGGTAATTATCTTTTTACACACTTTTTATTTTGTATTATCACTCTGTTTTCAAATATGGCTAATCTTGATTCAAAATCTTTTTTTCTCAATCAATATTCTTATTTTTCTAACAAAATTATTACTCTTGAATGTCATATACTATTTATGACATCTTGTTTGAACTACGGTTTTGCTCCAAAAGGTCTTAGACCTAAAATACCTCTCACTGGTGTTCCTCCTCAAGTTAGAGGTAAAATCACAGATTTCTCTATACGAACAAGTCTAGAACTTACAACACTAGTAACAGAAGAATATAAATCACTAAAGAATGAGTATGAACAACAACTGATTGATCTTTATAAACTCATACCACCTCAACATGATGTGATCAATGAAAAACGTAAAATTGACGATCAAAACCAATTAATGAAAACTAAAAGATGTGAAAATCTAAACAAAAAATTGAAAACCTTGTTTGATTCCTCTTCCAATATTGGGCTATGCCCAAATACCAGTTTTAAAGGATTATTAAATTCAGATCCAAACAAAAATTTTCAGCAACCCAATACACAAAATTTTCAGCAACCTAATACAACAAATTTTCAACATCCCATTGTCCAAAATGAACTTGTAAACAACCTACAGATAAACAGTACTCCTAACCTAAATGAAGAACAAATTAAAACTGAGGGAAATGTAATGAATCTATCTAAATATGTTCTGAATGTAGATGAAATCTCTGTCCTCAATAAAGGTCTCACTTTCTCTCCACGTCCCAAGTTTAATCACTTTGATTTTGTCGCAGATGGTCTCTCTTTTGCTAGAAATGTCAGAATACAATATTATATTAAACGACAGCCAAACACAGTCCAAATTGTTCAACGCCCAATTGCTTGGATAAATTCAAACCTAAATCAAACTGGGAACCTGATCCTCTTCCTCCTGACCATCCAGTAGAGCAATTCATTAATACTGTAATCTCCAACATTTCTGATCCTAAATTTGAATCCTCACTACATTCAAAGGATAATCTTACAAAAAATGAAAGAAAAGCTATACGTTCATTGAAAGAAAATTCTTCCATAATAATTGTAAAAGCAGATAAAGGCAACAGTACAGTAATCTTGAATCGTGAAGATTATATAAAAGAAGCAGAAAGACAACTGAATGACGCTGAATTCTACAAAAAAATCCCAAATGACCCTACCTTAACTTTCAATGATGACATTTCTAAATTTTTGCAAAAATATGGACCAAATGAAGACCTAAGTCAAGAAACTATAAAACTTTTGAGCCCTCTAAATCCAAGAACACCAATTTTTTATCTTTTACCTAAAGTCCACAAACCCATTCGACCACCACCTGGAAGACCTATCGTATCTGGATATGGATCACCCACTGAAAGGATCTCAGCATTCGTTGATGACACCCTCCAACCATTAGTGAAAACTTTACCGTCATATATAAGAGACTCCAAAGACTTCCTTAATAAAATTAAGAACTTAAACACCCCACTAACGGACAATACTATATTGGTGACAATTGATGTAGTTTCACTATATACTAACATCCCACATGAAGAAGGAGAAAAATCTGTAAAGAAATACCTAGAAAAACGTCCAGTTAACTCCAAACCTAGTGCAAATTTTATTATAAACTTAATTCATTTTGTTTTAACCATGAACAATTTTAAATTCCTTGATCAAAATTACCTTCAAGTGAAAGGGACAGCTATGGGCACACGTATGGCACCTTCTTTTGCAAACTTATTTGTTGGGCATGTTGAAGAACTTTTTCTAAATTCACAAATGTTGAAACCTTCAATTTGGTATAGGTTTATTGATGACATTTTCATGGTTTGGGAACATGGACTAGAAAACCTGCAAACTTTCCTTGAAAATCTAAATCAATTCTCAATCCTTAAATTTACCTGGAATTTCTCAGAAGATATTGTTACTTTTTTGGATGTTGACGTTTTTGTTAGAGATGGTATGTTAAAATCCAAAATCCATGTAAAGGATACGAATACAATGGATTACTTAGCTTACTCAAGCTGTCATCCTGCACACATTAAAAAATCCATACCAAAAAGCCTATCAATACGAGCAAAAAACCTTTGTTCTGAAAATCGTGATTACCAAAATTATATTGAAAAACTCAGCAATTCACTTAACAGAAGAGGTTATCCTAAAAATTTAATAGACAGTCAAATAAAAAGCTCAAAAAATCCTAACACAGATAATTTCAAAAAAGATCCAAAATTCATCACCCAATACTTTCCTGGCCTTTACAAAGTTAATAATGTTTTAAGAGTGGCACATAATATTCTTTCAAATTCACCTCTGACCCATAATTTGTTTTCCAAACCCCCAAGACTAATATACAAAAAAGCTCCTAACTTAAAAGACATTCTTTCAAAACCCAAACTACCTCCCACTTCCCAACCCTCAGCAAAACCTTCGGGCTGTAATCAATGCAACAAACCACGATGTGCCACTTGCAAATTAATCATCCCATCAAAAACTTTTACAAGCAGGCAAACAAAAAGATGTTATAACATAAATAGTAACATCACCTGTGAGTCTACTAATGTAATTTACCAAATTTCATGCAAAAATTGTCCTAAAGACTACATTGGCAAAACCACCAATGCTCTAAGAGTTCGTATGAATGGCCACAGATATGATGTAAACCATCCTGATAAACTAAAACCTGTGGCTATTCATGCGAGAGAGCATTCTCAAAATTTTGAACAATGTTATTCATTAAAAGGAATAAGAAAATTGGCAAAAGAAGCACCAGACTTGAAATTAAGACAGCTTGAGCAAGCTCATCAATTAATACTTAAATCTAAAACACCTTCCGGTCTAAATTTGAGATAGTATATATATACATATATATATATAAAAACTTTTTCTTTCTTTCTATCAAAACATTTTCTTTTTTACTTCTTCATAAATTATATGTATTTTGGATTTATGCTAAAACCATATGATTCAGAGTGGTAAACACTTCTATTTGTTATTGTGTTTGTTCCTGAAGAAGGCTAATGCCGAAATATAGAAATTTCTATAAAAGTGTGTGATAAGTTTATTTTGAAAATGTAAACCAGTTAATTAAGTTTTCATAGTTTGCTTTCATGTTTTTAATTTGTAGTTTTAAGATGACACTCGTCTATTAACACAAAATCTGCTTGTAGTTTTCATTGAGTTGGCATTTCTCACAAATAATTAATTTTTCACCACACTATGATGTTTTTGGCTGTATTACATACTTTAATTGGTGGCTGAAAGTTACGTTTTGCTGGCCATGCCAGCTGTCATCGTAATTTGGGGACCGAGCACGTTTTTACATCCCGGGGCCGCAAAATCAGCTGTCCGCTTGCATATTAATTACACAAACAGTATCCATAGCATTGAAATAGAATTGTTTTATTTTCACCTTTGCCTAGCAACTGTTTATTATTATTTTTGCTGATTCCTGAAATTACTTCTTCACATGACCTTAAAGTTGCGTTGACTATCAGTTTTCATTATTATTATTGTGAATAGTAGTAGTGTGGTGAAAAAAAGTGTTCGTACCCCGGACCGAAAATGGTTTTCGGCCCTAGGTACGAAATATACTATAGTAACAATATTTATGGATACAGCCAAAGACTTGCAGCGATACTTGCAGTTTCTGTTAGGCTTTTGTTTCATTATGTGTTTTAGAAAATAGAACTTTCACATGATTAAATAATTATTACCTGGAATTTATTTTAACGGTTTGATAAGCAACATTCCAACTTGTTGAAGAACCCTGAGATAGAAGCTATATATTCAGCAGATGGCTGTATCATTACACTGAGTGGTAGAATTCTCAGGAGTGACAAGACGATACCTCTCTCTTCCAAGCATTACAAATAGTAAATAATCAGCCTGTGTTAAAGATAACACTGCCTATATAGCTTTAAAAGATAGCAGGTCATTAAAACAATTTAAATTAATTAGTATTTTAAGGAGCTTCTAATTAGAGTAATATTAAGGAATCTCCGCCTTCAAAAGGTTAATTAAATACAAAGTAGTAGTAACATTATTATTGGATAGTTTTAAAATGCAGAACTAACTACATGTTAAAATGCATTAAATAATTTAATTTAAATAATTGTATGATAATAATAATAAAAAAGGATCTTCAATCGATATCGTTATCATGGAAATGTGTCTAACATGTACACCAATGTATTCAGTAGTTTTACTGAAATATAATATTGTAATAATTAATGAATAAATGAATATAAAACTAACATTTAATCAATAAAACTCATAACCAGTTTACATCACTGATGACATTTTTATGCGAATTATTATACTTAATTTTAACAGTACATTTTATAGTTGAAAAATATGCATGTGATAAATGTAGTATATTGTAAATTATTTTAAATACGATTGTTTATTGTTTTATTGTTATGTAAATTGTAGATCTCATCTTTAAGCAAGAAATGCGGCTTCTAATTTAACTGGTCGTTTAAATGTTTTTAATAGAGCTTATACAGTTCCATCTACTGAAAACACGTTGTAATAAAGAGGGAATCAGATTTACACAATCTGAAACATACGTTAAAATTGATTTATGGTTTTAATTTAAAATCGTGAAAACTGAACACACCTTTTTTAGGGGTTTTAGTAAGGTGTGATCATTCATTCTATATAATTTTGAAATTGTGAATTTTGGTATAATATACAATATGAGTGTCAGCCAATCAGGTGACTGTACATAAAAAGTTGCATTTTCTTTTCCTTAAAGAGGTAAGAAACATAATTGCTGTTTGGTTCAGATTATTGTTTACTAATCATCCAGCCATAATTGACAAGAGAACCCAACTGAGGCTGTTAATTGGATTCTCGCCTGTAAAATTATTGGCCTGACGTTAAGGCAATTATAGTCAATAACGTAAATATTTTTCTGTTTGCTGTAAGTAAAATCTCAGGGCTGTTAATTTAATTGAAAAAAAATCTGTTTAGTAACTGAAACAAATGTACACTAAAACATACATCGAATTATCTCCATATTATAAAATAGATTTGTCTTTAATCCTTGAAATTATATGTCTTTATGGGCTTTAAACCTAAGGAAATTAGAATAAGCAATTGTATCAAGCGAGCATAAACGCAATTATTCCGGATAAAAAATTTGGGACTTCTCCTTATTTCAATACACTCTTTAAACAAGCAGGTCTTAAAAGGTTTATGGAGGGCAATTAAAAATAAGTCTAATAACACTTGAAATATGTATTAACACTTATACTGTTTTAAACAAGACGGTAATTATGTATAAAAGATGGTAATTTTGATGGAAATGATTGAACACTCCAATCATCATCGGACCCAATAGGCGAATGATTGATTCACACCCCCCCCCTGTTAAAATACAACGAACTATCAACAACGTTATCATATACAAAATCATGCATGCAGTTGAGTATCATGTTAATAGAAACACGTTAAAACTATTATGTTGACTAATATGCGTTGTCCTGTGTGCGGTGGCAAATAAAAATGTGAGGAAAATATTGAAGTCAGATCGAACTGGATTAATATGGACGATACATGTTACTACGTTTTATTAACTATGTCTATATAGTTTGTTAATTATGTTTAATTTAGTGTCAAAATGTTTCTAAATGTTAATGAAACTATAATACTAAAATATTCGTGTTTCATATGCAAAGAAACCACAGTAATTATGTAGTTTGAAAAATATCTCGCTTTAAGTTAGTTCATGTTTCTACACAATACAGCAACAACAATCAAGACGAGTTTTGTACTTGAAAATCTTACTGAGCGTTTCCCAACTTTGTATATTAGAGATAAACTCCCAAGAGAACATATCAACGCACGTCAAGCTCTTAACTTGATCATCATAAGTTGACATCTTCTGGGGATAATATCCCGTCTGAGTTGGATACTTCAACCGTTTGGAGATGTAATGGATTACTTGTTATTTCAGAAGCAAAAAATATGTTAATTGCTGTACTTAATCATGGACGTAAGTTATCCATTATAAAAGCAATTGCTACTGTAATATTTCTTTCCTACAAACCAGATAGTCTTTTTACAATAAAACACAACCTTAAAATCTCAAGGGAAATGTCCGAACCTTAACTGATGTCTCCTGCAGGAACACATACTAACCCCTTTTTATAAGAAAAACTACAGTTTTTATTATTTATAAAAAAATATACAATATTGATTACTTTGAAATATAAATAATTCGTATTGAGAATTATCTAAACATTCACTACTTCATACGTCATACTAAATATCGTATAGTATTTTGTAGCATATTTATTAAACATCTTTTTAGAGTAGGTTTATAATATAGGCTACCTGTACAATGGTAAATATATGAAAATATTAAATATAGGAAGATTATCCGAGTATAGTCTGTAACAGTAAAATTAACCTTCTGCTTAAAGCAATAATATATGTACAAGAATATAATGATGTGTTTAATTTTGTATGTGTTCGTGAAAGACATTTTAAAACACTGCTGTTGAAATCATGTTTTACTCAAAACTAAGCATGTCTCATCCACCCATACAGCCCTCAAAATTAATTCAATTCAAATTCATAGTGTCCGTCTGTAAAGTAGGAATCCTGTATACAAGCAAATTTTGCCTATGAAAGTTTGTGTATTACATTGTTTGAATTTTTGCCAACAACCGACACTTTACAATAATTAATCACCAGAAGCTGTCGTTGTCGGCTTAAACCCAAACACGGGCGAGGTTGATTGTACAGGATTACCAGATTACAGTGTACACCCGACAATGTAACGTCAATGTTAACGTGAACAGTGGGGTTATTTGATTTTAACAAAAATATTTCGATGAGTAAACTTACAGATTTACTACCATCTGGTTTCGGTAAACAAAATTCCCCATCGCACCAAATCTGCAGATTGAGAACATTTCCATTCTTTTAGAATTTTCACTTAAAAATTTCCTTAACAATTTTTCATTTATTCCCAATTTAAATAACAGTACAAGGGGAGCACAAGCTGTGGTTTGGTATAGTTTAGTTAGTTTGAAAACCCAATATAAAGGGGAAACTTCAGCATGAGCGTGCTCTCTCAAATACTGTCGTATGATTGATTCGCTGAAGACAGATAAGTCCGATTCAAGTGTATATTGTTTACTATAAAGGTTATTGTAATACAATTAACTTAATTACTAATTCAATTGAATACAGATGTCCAAATTATATTGAAACATTTAGTTGACGCCAGTGCAGTCAAACGTCACCAACACGAAACACTCATGAACACTTGCTCTATTTTCCCCTATATCGAGTTGTCTTCAGTGTAATATTTGCTCAATAGTTACATCTAATGTTTTCCCTATGAGGGTTTGTTAACAATTAATTTCCCCAGTACTTCGGGGATTCATTTTTGGTGGGGGAGGGCTAAGTAATGTAATCTGTATTTAATTAGAACATTTTTTCCTAATATCTTTAGTGTAATTTTTGCTCCATAGTTACAACTGGTGTTTTTCTCTTTGTCCTGTATTTTGTAATAAGCAAGAATACTGTGGGTGGCTAGTTTATAACACATGTTACAAGTCAATGGTTTACTTTTTCCATGTTATTTTGTTGAACCAACAGAGTTACATGACAACCCGTAAGGCCAATGTATAATTTTTAAATTTCCAAATGAGTTGTGTAGCAAAATACAAATTTTCCTGAGGTAGTGACTGTCACCAATCACGATTTAAGGGCTACAAGTCTCTATTTCCAAAATTTAGTCCAAATCCTTCCTCTGGATTTCGAGATATAGATTACAGACATACATACATACAGACAGACAGACTGACTGACAAACAGACATAATTCGTATTACAGTATAGGATTACTTTAACGAATAATTAGGTGTAATAAAATGTGTTTTCAGCAAATGTTTATAGCTTAGTACAAAATATCTTTATAAGTCAATCTTAAGTTGGACAAATTAAGAAATACCCAATGTTTAACGTACTGACTTAACAATACAGGACATGTTCTACGAACTGAAGAAGCTAACATGAATTCCAATTTAGAGACAAAGGGCTTAAATTGAAAAGCCCCAGGGATGTTACACCGTTTAAACGAATTTCCTTCGTCTTAAATGTGGAACAATGGATTATATTGAAAGTTTGTCAAGTTCCTTCAAGGGCGCAGAGTAATATATTATTTAGTTCTTTGAATTGTAGTAGAAACAATAATTTTTACTTCAATTTAGATTATTTGTTGACAAGATATTTTTTCGTTTATCGCTCACGATATAAAATGATATTTGAATTTGTTTGAATAATAACAGAGTCATACACATTAGCTTTAGCTATAACAAAGCCTATGCGTATAGAGGACCTATGCCACATAATAACCACAAAATACCTTTCCAACATAGTTTATAATGTCCAAACTTGGAAACCAATAACGCATATAACTGTGATTCAACAAAGTGAGCATCCAGGGAAAACTAAGTTTGCTTCATTATCAATCTGTTGCTAAGTTGATTATTATCATTACTATTAATATTGTTATTGTAACTATTTACATAGTACTGTTTAGTTTTTTTTTCATAATTCTTGTAAAGCACATTGCTTTCAAACCTAATCGCACATTTACAGCAAGTAAACACGAAAAAAGTGCATTGTGACATATTGCAAATTACTATTGTCGCTACGTGTTACTAGTTGGAGTTTTTCACATTTCGAATAAACAGCCCCTGTTTTCAATTTGTCCCTTTTTCTGGATGGAGGGGCATTTTTCCCCTAGGACGCTAGACACGAGCTCGGAATTGTTTTCCACATTACTTCAGGCTAGACCTAGGGGTTACGGCATTATTACTTCGATAAAATCCATTGGCTATTTGGCAGGATTTGAACCCGGACGTCCCCCAGGAACCGGAGTAACCACTAGACCAGCTCGCTCCCCCGGTGAAAGGGCATTGGAATGGGTTTAAATACAATTTTACTCGAGAACTCGGGGGCCTTTTAAAAATGAAACGTTTTCAACCAGAAAGCTCTGTTTTTTTATATTTTAAACAAATAAAAAAAAACATATTAATACCATAAGAAGGCAATGTAAAAATCTGGTTTCAATAAGAGTGCGAACTACTTAACTGACTCTCCTTTTAAACCTCTTCTACGAAACAGCTCGGTACTTTCATCTTTAACCAACCATAATTATAGAAACCTTATTATCTGAGAATGGTTTACTTTGTTGGAATCTAAATATGTCACATTCACTTTACATCAACAAAAGGTAAAGGATCACTGAAACCCCAACAAGCAACAAAAGGTTGTCTTTAGTCCAACAATAAGGCATAAACGACTCAATAGTCTGCTTATCCCTTTGTGTCCCGGACAATGTAAGATCTGTGATTGGACAGACGGTTAGCTTCTAGCTATGAGACTCTGACTCAAAACTGATATGGTTTATTAAATGAAAACATTCACAAGGCCAATTGTCCATGATAATCAATGTTTGGTAAAAAAGGGAACGTTTTAAATCGTATGTTTCATGTATTTTTCATAATGTATATCCTTATATATGTATATCAAGTATATCCATCAAGTATATCAAGTATCCTTAACAAATGAAGATATTGTATATGTTGTAAATATACCTGAATCTATTAATAGCTCATAATTTTTCTCCTTTTATGTTTGTTAAGCCTTACTACTAGAACTTTAAACCATACATAAATAAACTCCATTAATATCGCAATGTACCCACAGAAATATTTCTGGATTTACATTGTACCACAAAGCATTTTCAAAGAAAGAGCTCCATAATTAATGCTAAGATTATCTTAGAAGAATTCTTAAGCCTCTGCCATAAATACTAAGTTTAAGATAAGCAATTTTCGTACTCTCCAAGGTAACAGAGTATTACGCACCTGTTGTTTATTTGTAATTATTTTTTTGTTTGAAATGCAGTTAGGTCAAATTGGATTTTGATTCGTATATTCTGTTTTACACCAATAAAATGTAAAGCTTTTTTTTCTGTACCAACGAAATACCTAAAAAAGCAGTTCATATTCAAACATTAGTTCTATTAAGTCCTTTTGCTCTTAACTTGAAATTGGCTTTCAACCTTTAAAGGTGATTAAAAAGCTTGAAAGGGATACATTTTAATTTAGGAATTGTTCAATTTTATGTATTTAGACAAAGCTTCTCTGGTAAATGAACTAAAAAGATAATTTAATTTAGTATAAGAAAATATTATATGCAGGTGTTTACAGGTAGTAAACCTCCCAGTTAGAAGAGTGTAGAACGTAATTTCTTAGATTGTAGACACACCGCCAAAATTAAGAATTCTGTCCCTTTATTTAGCCAGGTGTTTCAGTGAAAACAATAGTTCTTTCTAGAGTAAACAAAATGCGTTTCGTTAAAATACTGTTTTTCTTCTTATGCGCCAACGTAAAACTGATGTGGTGATATATTTCAAGTAATAGTTCATTTTACGTCCCCGTAATAAAGAAAGACATATCCTACTATATCAGCAAAAATAGTCAAATAAGAAAGTGAAGCAACAACAGAGCACCATCAATAAGAGGCGGCTTAACCTATGATCTCCTGGAGTAACTAACTGGACCTTATATATCGGGCTAAGAATAGTAAAAAAATATGATGATAATTAAATCAGCACAGTATAAAACAATCTATACTTAAACGAAAACCATTCAAACCTAGCCGTTCTACTAATATAAAGAGATATCATTTTACAATCTTTTGAAATAGTTTGAAGCCAGGATGCTTTTGAGGGTATCCATTAATCTTGGCCGACGTTGAATTGCGTGTTGGAGACAACGGCTAAAGAGTTTAAACTCGGCTTTGCTACAATCAATCAGCTCTTAGTTTGAAAGTAATTTATCACCGGAATACATTTGTAAAGAAATAATTTTCTAGTTGCTATGTAATCTTACACCGTTTATAGAATATTTACTACGCTTAAATGCAAGATATGAAACTTATTTAATCCCTGAGTTGATTGTTTTTGATTATATGCCAAATAGGTTATGACTCTATTGTAGGAAAATAAGATAGCGTTTTTCAATACGCTATATGATGAATATATTTAGATATGAGATTTTAACAGATAAACCTGTTTAAGTTTGATATTGGTTATTTACTTTACTGTGCCTTTACGTAAATACATTTAAATCCCTCGCAAACGCTTCAGCCTAGGGTGTTAACCACAACTCCAGTTGCATGTCATCAAACGTAAATTATTGTACTTGTTCATGTAGTCTGGCGTCATGATAGTTGATGGTGTTTTTCAAGAACATTAAAAGAGAAGTGCATAGTAAAACACCTAGAGGGCCAGAGAGAGCCTCAAATGAATGAACCAAATCAACATAACAATAACAATCTGTTAACTAAACAGTTACGAGGTCTGAAGTTTTGACCAGAAAACAATAAAACAAGTTCGATGCTAACAATAGATGGACTAAGCAATACCTTTCAACCAGGTGTATTGTTTAAGTTAAAAGCCTTAGAGGTAAACTAAATAAGCGTAAAGTTTCCGAATCGCATGGATTTAATTGAGTTTGATCTTGTATTTCAAACAGATTGATCCACCTGCAACTTATCGAAAAACTTTGGTGAGAGCCTTACACGGTTCAACGATTCATTAGTGTTAATGTAAAAAAGGTTTAAAATAAAAAATAAAAAACTTTCACCAAATATTTCTTTGCCTTAAATCAAGCGATATTTGTTGTAAGAATTTAAAACGCATTAACTGTTTATGCTCTTATATAATCATAATCACATAAAAATATAGTACACTTATACTATGCTACTTAAAGGGAAATATTTATTTTATGTGGATAGTTTTTTATAACTCATCTTCACATCCTAATATCCCATGTTCTAGCCCAGAACTGTTTTACATATTACTTCAGGCTAGTCCTTGAGGGTCGTGACTGTATCACATAGATAAAATCCGTTGGTAGTTTGGCGTGATTTTAACCCGGGATCTTTTATGTGGACAGTAACCCCTTTAAGAACTAAATACTCATCTCTAAGTTTATAGTGAATAGATATTGTATCAACTCTAAAAAATGAAATAAAAATAAATAAATCAAGAAAATTAAACGTGCATAAATACATCTTCAGTGAAACAAAAATCCTTTAATCAAAAATGTTAGGTGGTGTTCTTTTTACCATATCTTTTCATCACCTCAAAAATGGTTTAAAGGATTTCAGTATCAATATTTCACTCAAGCTGAGCAAAAATAAACCCGATGTTTAATTGGTAGAGTTATATGAGTACCTAAGTGTCCCTGATTCTCAAAGCTCAAAAAAATATTTTATAGACACGAGCTAAGAAATAATAGCTTTTGTCAATAAAAAATAATTCCCTACTAGTTCATTTTGACTCAACCCGATATACCAACAAAAGTTTTAATAATAAACAATATTAGCCTACTGACCAAATATCATAGACGAATATTCAATCCAAATCATTAACAAACATCAGTTCCCTGTGAGTCTAGGCATATTAGGAAAGTTAGCGGAAAGTTTAGGTACAGTCCTAATAATCACTTTTCTTTATGTTTTTTGGGTCGCTGAACACGAATATGAGGTTTGCTGACAGATATTTTGCCCGGAACATTGGTTATTTTGTGAAAAACCTTAAAATTTTGGCACTTTTTTGGTTTTTCGGGCAAATCTCGGTAAGTATGGGTTTTTGAGAAAATCCTGCCTTGTAAAATTAAAGATGACAAAATTTACTACAAGTTTCCTATATAATGTTTGTTTCTACGACGAACAGTTTCGCCACTAGAGCACAGTAAAAAAGGCCAGAAGTACAACAAATTAAAAACATTGCTAAATGCTGCCGTTTTACATTACGTTTCAATGGAAACAACCCATGTTACGATAATTTTAACTATTTATTTATTCATGATAACAAACTGAAACACACTTAAAAATACCCCCGCCGCAGCAAACCTGCAGACTAAGCGAATTTCCATTTCCCTGATTGGATTTACAATAAAATGTCTCCTTAGAAATATCACATTTATTCCCTATCAAAATAAAAGTTTAACGAGTACTTAGGTTTGCTGCAACAGGGAGGGTAAAAAGGTGTTTTTTGTAAAATGTAATAATTTAGTATGAAATGAATGCATTTTCCAAATTTGATCAAAATGTGTTCATAAACAAGCAAACTACAACAGTTTACTTAGTCTCCATAAGAATAACATGGGCATTTCAAATTTACAGATTTTTGGAATTTTCTCCGTAACCATTAGGCGCATAACATCTCTTTAATATACTAAACTATTTGTTTTTTAAGCTCTACAAATTGGTATGGAAAGAAATCGCTAAATTTTAATTTTATATGGTCAAAAATAGGAAAAACCAATTTTTACCCCATAAAACCCCCATAAATCCCTGTTCCCATAGTCCGATCATGCTGGGCAAAACCAAAAATGAAAATAAACCCTAACCGTTTTACAAAGGTTTTACATTGGGTTTCCATGGAAACAACCCATGTTACGATAATTTGAACTATTTATTCATGATAATGAACTGAAACACACTTGATAAATCTATGCCAAGATGTATGACTGACTGCTGGAACATTTCCTGTTCCCACAAAACCCCCATTTATTTTCTCAGCACAGGATGTTGCTGGCCAATGGGTTGACTGCTATAGTGGTTGAGAAAAAAGGAATACATTAAAAGAGTTGTAGATAACTTTTAACTTTGGTAACGTCAAATTCAGACGAGTAGACCGTGTCCAGCCACTTGCCATAATAAATAACGCGATGAAAGTAGAGAATTCTTACCCGTAAACCCCAACACATTGTTTCAACGTATCAGCATCGCTAAAGCCGGGTTTTCCTAGACGCGGAGTCGGCCAGCGGAGAGCGGACAACGGAGAGCGGACTCAGCTTGTCTTAGGTAATTTAATGTTACTGTTTTCCTAGCAGCGGAGCGGAATGCCATGTTAATTTCAATTCCGCTCTCCGTTGTCCGCTCTCCGCTGGCCGACTCCGCGTCTAGGAAAACCCAGCTTAAGAATTCTGATGAAGAACTAAAGCTGGGTTTTCCTAGACGCGGAGTCGGCCAGCGGAGAGCGGACAACGGAGAGCGGACTCAGCTTGTCTTAGGTAATTTAATGTTACTGTTTTCCTAGCAGCGGAGCGGAATGCCATGTTAATTTCAATTCCGCTCTCCGTTGTCCGCTCTCCGCTGGCCGACTCCGCGTCTAGGAAAACCCAGCTTAAAACACTTCTTGTCCTTCTTACGGAGAAAATTCCAAAAAGCTGTAAATTTAAAATGCCCATGTTATTCTTATGGAGACTAAGTAAACTGTTGTAGTTTGCTTGTTTATGAACGTATTTTGATCAAATTTGGGAAATGCATTTATTTCATACTAAATTATTACATTTTACAAAAAACACCTTTTTAACCCTCCCTGTTGCAGCAAACCTAAGTACTCGTTAAACTTTTATTTGAATAGGGAATAAATGTGATATTTCTAAGGAGACATTTTAGTGTAAATCCAATCAGGGAAATGGAAATTCGCTTAGTCTGCAGGTTTGCTGCGGTGGGCGTATTTTTAAGTGTGTTTCAGTTTGTTATCATGAATAAATAGTTAAAATTATCGTAACATGGGTTGTTTCCATGGAAACGTAATGTAAAACGGCAGCATTTAGCAATGTTTTTAATTTTTTGTACTCCTGGCCTTTTTAGTGTGCTCTAGTGGCGAAACGGTTCGTCATAGAAACAAACATTATATAGGAAACTTGTAGTAAATTTTGTCATCTTTAATTTTACAAAGCAGGATTTTCTCAAAAACCCATACTTACCGAGATTTGCCCGAAAAACCAAAAAAAGTGCCAAAATTTTAAGGTTTTTCACAAAAAAACCAATGTTCCGGGCAAAATATCTGTCAGCAAACCTCATATTCGTGTTCAGCGACCCAAAAAACATAAAGAAAAGTGATTATTAGGACTGTACCTAAACTTTCCGCTAACTGTCACTTATATTCCTAATATAAAAGTTTACCCTGAAACAGACAAAGTGAAAAATTAAATAATTTAATAAGATATTGAAGCTCTCTAAAGCCAGATTCGTTTTGACTAATTTTAATTGAACTGTTGCATTACTAATTTCTGTGACATCAATCTATTTAAGTTGTTTGTTCATATAAACAATGACTTAAGAAATACGTAACATTAAAAACACAAGGTCGGTCGGCTATATTGGGTCTGGTAGCCCTGGACGATCATCATGTTATAGTTATCAGTATTGCTATGAACACTAATTAATTAGTACCATATCATTTTAATGCTAGTTTTTTAGGTAGGCTAGGCACATTGCAAATTTAATCGTAGGTTATCATTAGGGCCTACATATTGTTATAGAAAGCTTAAATTTGACTTATATGAACACTAAATCGAAAAAGTCTAATTGATAAACGGTATTTAAGAAGAAAACTATTGATCACGTGTCATACACTAAAACCACTATAACTTTTGTTAGCATAGTTTTAACTTATTAAATTACGTCATTTCTCAGATTGATTACTACTATGTAAATTTCTCACAAAAAATGTATCAATGAATATGTGGATAATTTTGTGGACAATTATTTTGGTCGAACTGTCTGAGACTTCCAAATGTACTAACTGAAAGCTGTAATATAATTGCTATTTTAATTCCATCGGATAGCAAATAGAGACATAGTTCTAATCTTTGGAGCTATCCTTAACATTGTAAATCCAACCATTACACTTTGCAATAGCAAATATCGTAAGCTGCTGTCAAGTTTTTAAATGCAAAATATACTGTATAGTCACACTACCAGTAAAATGGTTAATAGTGGGCAAAACTCAACAGCCTGAATTCACTTTAATTGCCTTAGTATTATGATGTTAAATGCTACGGGACAGTTTCTTACTTTAAATAATAGATTTCGAAATCCTTTTTTAAACAACGGTTTCCGTTCAACCCCCCCCCCCCTAAATAAAAAATATATTTTGACAATAGTTTTCCGAATAATTTATTCACAGACTTGATGTAGTATAGAATCGCATTGTATTTATGATATACACCTCTGCCACTGGAGACAAAGTTTTGCATTGAATCCGTAAGGAAATGTAATTTTTTTTTGTGGTATTATAACTGATTTTACTTTTAATTGTACTAGTAGTATTATTAATAAGGAATATAAACAAATGTTTAATTTGATAATGATTCAAAACACGTGGGTATTAGAATATATATAACATAAAATATATATTAATATATTACATCACACTGATAAAATTCCATATTACACGAACAATATTTGACGTTTTTTTCTGTGTTAAGCATTTTCCAGGCCGTTGTATGGCGAAACATAAATTTGGTAACAAAAATATAAATATTTTAGTTTAATGCCATGACATCTATAATATCAAAACGAAACAGTGTTTTTTTATTTCACGATTCTGAATCAACCACTCAACGGATTTTCACGATTTTTGTGTCGAAAGAAAGATAATTTTGAGAACTAGGGAATGTCGAAGCCATAATTTTAGTTTAGGGTCCCGGTTTTTTAGAAATTAGGTTTTAATTTTTAAAAAGTCTAGCAGCCGACGCTAAGATTCTAAGCTAGCTTTTGGCATAAAATAATTTGCTTAACATAACAGCTGTAAACATTCAGCTTTTGTGTCACAAATTCAGCATTTGGATAAAAATGTAAAGACATACTTAGGGTTGACTTATTTATACTATGTATAATGCTAATCATTGATACGTTCAATTCTTCTGTAAGAGGATGACAGATTAATTAAATATACATGGTAAAATACTAGGATGTTCAAATTATTTTTTAAAACAATCTTTGTAATCTTCGATTTGTTTTAGTGCAATATAATTTGTTTTGACTAACAGCTGGTTAAATATAAACTATGGAACTATGAGGTTATTTTATTTACTCTTATTTTGTCATTGATTATAGGAAACAAGTGAGATTAGTAGAGATAATTAGACCACAGTTTAAAATAGTTTTGACCAAAATTAATTAAACCACAGTACAAATCGAGGCTCTGTACACGAGTCTTAACAAAAAAGGATAATTGCAAATTATTTTACTGCTCCACTTTTCAAGGAAAGATTAGAAAAATAACAATGTTTACATGTTTTAATTCTTCATGGTAGCTTTTTGTTTACAATTAATGTTTGTCTGCTTTAACTTTGTTTGGATTAGGCCCGGAAATATTGATCTCAAGATCAAGAATAATCAGGAATCACGATTTTAAATTACCACCACAACCTCAGACGGGGTTTATACAAAGGTAAACACATATGGATGACATAGATTGAACACAACGTCGAAATTGACCTAGGATACTGCAATTATTAGACAAACAATCCTTTTATGAAATCGTGTTCAGTTGTGGTTACGTTTGGGGGCGCCTATATCAGTGCCCCCAAACGTGAAAATATCACTTTTATTTCAAACTATGAATATATTGTAGTTTAAATTAACTAATATGGGAAATTACGATGTACATTTATTCTATGAGGGTGGGTAATTATTAAGGATAGAACTGATAACGGTATGGATAATAAACATTGACATTTACGTCAATAGCTTTACTGGCGTGTTTACTTTTTATATTCCTGCTACATGTGACCAGTTCTTTTTTTCAAATGAATGTTATTTGAACTAAACAACTGTTTCAAAACAAACTGTTATTGTTTTTACTTTTCTTTGTTTACACTTAATATTTATTTAGCAATTCATGCAGTGAAATTGATATAAAGGATAGGTGTGACGATTAGTTTTGATGTTAGGACACCAAAGTTAAATTATGTGTACTGTGAATTCTATTGGATATTATCGTTTTATTTTAGGTCGTTTCTATTCAGACCTACTGGAAATTGTGTATAGTAGTTGTATTGTGGTGATAATAATTATGGAAGAGGCAGGTATGCTATGGAAGGTGGTATCGTTGACTAGGTCTATACACTTCTCAAATGACTATTACTCTCTCTACTGTAGGCTACTTATAATCAGTGTGCGTCTGTGCTAATCGGCTGCAAATCTCACTTCAACGCTTTTTACATAGTAAAAATTGCAGAATTGCTGTTTTATTGTAAAATTATCGGATTTAAAATTCATATCGTATAGGCCTATGATGGAATAAAAACATATTTGTTCACACATTTGTTTACAAGATGATTTTTCACATTAAAAATGCAAGAAACTTTGTCTTTATATGTGTAAACTAGCTGATCTGAATTGTACACGGTTTTAACTGACTACTGAATTCCCGTACGTAGGACGGGCTAACACCTCGTTCTATATAAAAAGACAAATGGTTAATTTCATTAAGAATTCTGGTTAAACAAAACCTATATTTTTTACAACAATATTAAAGACTGATACACACGAATCATCGGAAATCCCTTGTGCAGGATATAACGGGCTTAATCACACTTTGATCCTATTTCCAGTTAGAATCGACATTGATTTACGAGTTTTATTATTGGGCTGTTCCAGAAACAATGTCGATTGAAAACCAGATAGAACCACGTTGATTTGCACTATTGAAGTTAATAAATTTCACTGCCATACTAAATAAGCGTGGTAAAAATACAATATTCTACATTGCGTAGTGTACATTTTATTATGGTGGCAACTGTAAATGACTCTTTACCTACTATGGCCTAAGCGAGACTCAACATTACATGTATAACTGGGATTGTACAAATAAACGTACAGTTTTAATAAACGTTAGCAAACAACAACATGTGTCCTATGACTACGTGTAATTGCACACAAACAAGTATTTGATTGGTCCTGTGTTAAATTGAAGCCTAAGCTCGGTTTTTAACCTATCAGTTCCAGGAATAGCACCGGTAAAACCTTTTTGGTCCATACGATATAGCTTACGGGTTGTCCCTAACCTTTCTGAAAATAATGTTTTATTGATTTTTTGTGGCCATGGATATGATGTTTCATTTAACATATGCTTGTAATTAACTTTTTATATTTATATACAAATGAAATTAATATTAAAAGCACAGCTTTCCTGCATCATGTAATATTTTCTTCCATACATTATTTACAGCAAATACTTTCCTATTGTGTCACAGTTGCGAAAGTACTATTGGCTAGTTGGTCCTTTGAATCTGAAATCTGGATACCTAATGCACTTTCAAATTGTAAATGGTCGTTGCCCTCAAATAAGTAAAATTGTATTTTTAAAGTAGATAAGACTAGAGTTAAATATCATTTTACACGGATTTTATTTAATTCCAGACAAAACTTAGTAATTCAAGTTAGTAATAACAATAATACCAATTCTGCTCAACTCTGTGAGAGCAGAAGGAAAGAACAATGGTGGCGAAAAAAAATTGTTCAGGCGATATAAGATATACCGGCTTAACTCCTTTACCTCCCTACGCCTTTAGTAAAAAAATAAGTTTTTCAGGCTATATTTAACCTGAGATAATCAATGGACCAAAAGAATATTTGGAAAAGAAAACACAACAGTGCAGCAGGAAAACAACATTGCTCTTGATTCAATGTCTATCCAATTTTCGACCAGTGACAAGACAAACAGAAAAGCAAACGGTAAATCTTTTATTCAACTGGCTTTCTTCGGTAGTTTCTTTGGAAGAAACAATACAATTTAAAACCCAAATGTGAAACAAATAGACAAAAAATACCTAATTACAAAGCTTTAATTTTTCATTTTAATAGCGTCCTATCCCACGTCGTATGTCGAAAATGAATAAGGGACAATGAGGATTGTATTTACCTCTTAAAAATAGTTCTGAAGGATTTATGGAATTTTAAATGTAGTTTTTTCTTTGGTCTACGTAATTTATAAAAACTTTGTCGTATTGGATAAAGTCCAACAATTACAGTTGGTACATGATAGTTAAAAGGATAGCAACAAGATGTAATAATCATAGTACAGTTGTCAAATACAATTTCCTCGTGATACGTATCAAACTGTAATGTCATTGTTAAACAATCATTTTTAACAAATTCCCCAATAAAAAGAAATAAACTGTAAGAAAAGCGTAATTATAACAATTGTTGAACCAATATTTCGTCAAATTAAAATTAATTCATTATTACACAACTCTTTTAGAATTGAAATCTAATGAACATACATAACAAGTAAAATAAATTATTGTTATTGTTTTCAAGTTTCACCAATTAAATTTAAATTACATGTTTTTATAAATAAACCGTAAAATTCATTCGTCATTAAAATAAAAACGTATTGTAAACAGTATTAGTTGCTTAGCATTGTTTTAAAACATTCTTAACTCCGTGATATTTCCTGAAGAAATAACATGTTTATGTTAACCAACCTAACCTAACCATACACAAAATAAATCAATCCGGTTAAATAAAGGTTTTTTTTTAAAACAAATATCTTTAATTTATACCTTGCTGACGAAGTTACGGGCATTCTATAGACTGTCTAGGCATTATACACAATGTATTTATAAACAAAACGACGCATTAAACAAAATATATATAATATATATTTCAAAGTAAAAATGAATTTAATTTTGTGTCTGCAAGGCAGGGTAATACCTAGATTTAACACTCTTTCTCTCCGAGGGACAAAGTTCGGCGGGAAATAATTAAGATTGTCTGGCTCGCAGCTTTACTATTGTTGTTGTTGTCACGGGTAACAATATTTCTTGACCAAACAATGAAACGTCTTTCTTAACTTAGAAATGAAATTCATTTGACTTTCATTAATTAATTGTGCAGTTTGTTTAAAAAGATTGCTTTAAAAATGTAATAAAAGGGCTCCACTAATTGCGATGATATAAAAAAAAATAAATGCACTAATATTTGTTCGTATAGCGTTTTAAAGTATGCTCATTTATATGGTTGCAATGAGTATTATTCTTTTTAATCAATATTGTTTGGATAATGGTCTAAACATGTTATGCAATACATTTCCCGAATGTTTCTTAATGTTTTAAAGATTTTGTGCATTAAAATTAAGCTTAACTCTCAATTTTGTAAACACGGTTTTAGTAAATATTAAGTAGAAATCTTGAGCTTCTTTTTTGGATTATATAAGTTATATTTTATTACAGTACATTGTTATCCTTAAATATTTGTAACAAATATGAAAATCAAATTATTTATCCACTGAATTTACCGAAGAAAATACTATTGTATTCACAATTTAAAATATATAATCTTACATGGTTACTCGATTCTTTTTCGTCATCATGTTAAATTTTGCCACATTAAATAGCTCTTTATACAGGGTGAACCACTTAACTGTGCACCATTGCTATCTAGACCACTGAGACCATTAAATGGAGAACTTTGTCTATTTCCTTATGAAATAAAAAATGGTTTTCACTGTATAAAAATAGCTACCATTTTCCATTATCGCTTGATGTCCATAGTGAGATATCTTTATAATCCAATCAGGCAAACAGATATTCGCTTTGTCTGAGGGTTATCTGTGGCGGGGGTACTTACTTTACAACATCTAATGAATCTAAGTGATGGAAAGATGTATTCGAATTACAGTAATAGCAAAACTAGATACCCAAAACCATATTGGAATATAAGTAACAAAGGTTAACAAAACTCGCCATTTTTATGTGTGGTGAGTTTATTTGCCAGATTATGTAGTATGACCAAAAATTAGTTCATAACACAGGATCAAATGTATTCCTTGTATGTATTCCTTCCTATGTATGTACCTTGGCAATTCCTCAAAATAATCACTTTAGTCCCCGGTTATAACGTGTATCATTTAACCAGTGGTAAATGTTATTTTAATTGTAAAACGTTTAGATGCTTAACAGTGTTGTGCTAACCGAATGAATCCAACTGAAAACAATTCATCTGAGCTTTGTTTACAGCCACCTAAATTTATGACTCAATTTTTCTGGCTGTCAGCCCAACTGAGACAGATTTCAATCCGTCATGAATCATTACTGTATTCACAGATTCTTTCACCATCCATAAGGGATGTACGAGTAAAAATCTAATTAATAATAAAATATAATTAAGTAGTTCTTGGATAATTCTGTTAAGGACTAAATCTTTAACAGTTGTTTTAAAATGTACTTTAAACTTTATCGGAGTGAATCCTTAATCAAGTGAATAATTCATTTGAAGACATGTTTTTTTTAACTATTACATTAAGTATAGGTTAAGGAGAGCTCAAAATCACAGGGTATCAGTGATTACATAATAGCTATATACAGATCCCAGCAAATCAATTCTATCAGACCTGAATCTCAACCACACGTCCCTAGGGCACAATGCTAAATATACATCTCTGTTGGAGCTACATGAGATAAATGTTAATTGTTAAGATAATAGCTGTCATTGCTACAAAACCAATAAACGCTGAAATCTTTTTCAAATGCTCAATGGTTTTGTTAAGAGTTGGACCGCCCTTTGCTATTTTTAATCGTCATTTTATTTGATGGATGTAAAAAACAAATTATATACAGCAAAAAATTTACATTTATGTATAAAGCTAGCTCCTACTCAAGTTTGTGTTGATTAAAAATCAAATCGTACTAAAATATAACATTCACACAATATATAAGGTTGTATTGTGCAAACGAAGATAATATATTTTGTTGAACAGGAGGTCAAAACACGAAACATAACTGCGCTTTACCTGTGGGCTGCTAAAGCTGTTATTATTAAAAATTAACTATATAAATACCACTGATACCAGAGCCTTTAGGATCTTAAATGTTTTTCCCAGATATTGTCAAACCCGGATTCATCGTTAATTCCAGTTTACAGGTTTTATTATTTGTGTAATTATAAATTTTTATTGAGTCCTCCCTAAGGGCCGTCACCCATAGGTGACATCCAAACACCATGTACACAAATAGTAGCTTACCATTGCCTGTAATGATGCAAATTCGGTTGTTATATCTCTTTCCATTTTTAAGATATAAAGTCGTCCTAAAACTTAATTGTCACAATGTATGTATTTAATACAAAAAGGGAAATAATTATTCGACTTATCCCTTAGTACTTTGTTCAACCGTGAAATTGTTCTCAGCCTTAGTAATGCTTTAAGAAACATTGGAACTGAGAGAAAACACAATTAGTAAGATCAAAGCCAAACGTTACAAAGTTCCAAATGAGTAATGTTGCTGTTTCTACGCTGGGTATTCTTTTGGTGTGCTTTACAAAGCCGTAATAGTATTCATCTGCGCATCAAGACAAAAGTTGATCACTTCTTATTCCATTTGAAGCGGTGTATTTATTAGTTTTTATTGATGAATAAATTTGGAAACGTAAATCATTTGTTTTTTAACGATCTGTAAGTGAAAAAGCAAAATTGAAAACGACCATATATAAATGGAATGTTTTACATAAAACTAATTTTATCAAATAGTTTTTCCCAGCTTATGGCTAAGCTATGGCTCGTAGTATATTAAAATACTGATTTATCGACTAAAAGCTTAAGGCCTCTAAGGGAAAAAAAAACTATAAATTACTATATCAACCAATTTTAAATTGGACATACAAATTTATATTTTTGAGTCATAACGACCTTCGTCCCAAGCAATTTCATTTACATTAGAATAATATTTGGTCCATTAAAAATAAACATAAAAATGTAGTTTTTTGTTTTATTTCAAGTAGTACAATAAAATAAAATTTAGCCTATAATGATAGAAAATCGTTAATCGTATTATTCATTTTGAATTTAGGTGTCATTGAAATTAAATCAACAACTTTAGAAAAGACATGCTTAATGTTTGAATATAGATTAAAGAAGGGGTTCCAATTCTGATAGTGACTGTTAAATATTCTCCAATTTAAATTCAATTTAAATGGAAATTAAGGCGTGATGATACGCCAGCTGTATCTAATGCTAAGCCGGAAAACTTATTAGACACTTTAAAGCAGGAATAATACATTATTGGAGTTATTAATTGTGTCTTTAGAAATATATTAGTTTGTTATAATAAACAATTTATTCCATTACATAAGTGTTTGGTAAACGTAAATTAAAAGTAATTAACTCGATGGATTTTTGCACACACTTTTTACTTGCTAGGTGGGATCCGAGCCACTGATCCATGGAATTATCACTTAGATAAAAACTGTTTTGAAACCAAACCATTGCTTTAAAAATATAGTTAACAAAAATACCCTTATCCTATTATTAATGTATAATACAGTATAATAAGTACAGTAATACAGTAATACAGTAAGTACAAGTACAAGTACAAGTACAAGTACAAGTAATACAGTATAATAATAATGTATAATATGTGTTATTATATTAACACATAATAAATCCGAACCTTACTAATAAAATAAAATACCATTGTCATTTTGAGCCTTTGACAACAACCTTTATTAACCTATTAAATGGATGGGATTTTAAATATATAGGATAAAAGATTACTTTAAATATTGAGCTCTCTTATCCAGTCCAAAAAATAATCAAGTCTGTACAAACTCTCAAATATATGGTTGTAGCAGATTGGTGTTGATCGCTTGTAGTTTTAACTAAAAAGAATTGTTTGTTTTAGTTCTGAAATGGTAAAACTCTGTATGTGGCAAAACCAATCTGCTAAAACCACCCGCACGAGTGTTTGCTGTTTGTTCAGTCTTGATTATTTGCTGAACTGGATATAAGAGCTCAATATTTAAAGTAATCTTCCATCCCACATTTTCAAAATCCCCGCCCGATCAATAGATAAATTGGTTATTTATGTTCTCAAAGGCTTTAAGTAAATATCATATGTGGTTTCATTAATTTGGTTAGGATATTAATATCTAACTCATATACGAGGTGGAAAACACGTTCGTAAACTATATTTGTAAAATAATAAATTGCAAGAAAGAAAATCCGGAATTTACTTAAGGATAATAACTGGGAACTAAGATTCGTTTCTGTATTGTGTAAGGTTAAAAACTTTCTGGCCTCGGGGGCCGGTTTAAAATATTGCCAATCACCAGTGGTTTTTTATTCATGCGGTTTAATGGTTCTGAGCAAGTAAAAAGTGTTCTCGGGGAAAGATAATATCGTCTGAATTTAAAATATATTTATGTGAAAATCCATTGATTAATTTATCCTTTTAAAAATAGTATTATAAAATTATGTAACCTTCCCCTAGTAAATCGTTGGGCGAAATAAACTAAAATACAATTGAAAACTCCAATTGGCTAAGAATATATGAGAACAATATATTTGAATGTTGAGGATTTTATGCTTGATATGCATTAGTTTATCATACAAACAGGAACGGCAAAGCCTGTCTGTGTTTGCATTCGTTAGAAGATTCCTTTCATATGGTAATCTAGTTATGGTTTCGTCTTGCAGAATAGCTAGTGTTGGTTTACCTCTGGAATGTTTTACAGTTGTTATTTATACCTGTTATAACATAGGTAAAATTTGACAAAAATATTCAAGAGCTTAACCTCTTGAATATTGTTAGTAAAACAAATTTTGTGTAAAAAAATTACGATTTGTTGTTTATTTCTTTCTGTCTAAAACGCGGAATCGGATTATTTTTTATAATATATTATTTTGCTAGTAAAATTAAGCAATTTAGTGAAGATATATGAAATAACTTTAGTAAGGTGACGTTTAATACACCTTATATTACTTTTTTTTTAACTCGTAAAATTTTTACCCATTTTAAATGCAATACGACCTGTTTATCATATATCTACGATATTCAAAAAGGCTGGAGTTTAAATGTAATGGTTAAGTAACACAAAGGAAAATGAAATCGCACTGAAAAAGACTAATAGCACTTTTACAATGTAACGGCTTAGAAAAAAAAATGGTTCCAAATGTATCTATATTATATATTCGCTTTGTGAACAGAACTCCTCCCTCATTTTTGGACTGATTTTAATGATTAAAGTGTCAAAAAAGGCCCTGCAAAGTGTTTTTAACTTTTTTTATCCTTATTAGTTTGTCAGGATATTCCACCAAAGTTGGGTTTACTCCCATGAGATTAACATGCGGAATCTAAATATTTAATTGGAAACTTTGTTTCCACTAATTTGAGAGGACGGCTGCGCTTAGACAATTTATTGGTAGAGGTGTCCAAAGAAAGGTCTCGGTCTGTAGATGAGCCATCAAAAGAAAAACGAAGTAAACTCCCTTAGGGCTCTAGTCACAGAGGTTTGTACCACAAAAGATCCACCAACACAATTTTAATAATATTTAAAGATTCTTCCAAAAGCATTCTTCGTGAGAAACCAGTTAACATAGGAACAATAACACCTAAGACGGACGGTATAAGAAATATGTTATTCATTGAATGATCAACCATATTTTCTAACTAACGCAATAGTCATTATTGTTTCTACATTTATTTATTACTCATTTAACATTGCTAAATGCTCATATTTTTTTTAATTTCACTCTGTAGCTGTCAGAAGAATTATCGTAAGCCATTAAAGCAACCGTCGATTTCGACGGGTTTCACCTAGTAATTAACATCAAACCTTAAAAGTGAAAGAAATATTATTTTCACCACAGAATGAGGTGTGTTTGGACAAATCTGTGTTTGCAATCTCTAACTATACACAATACTCTTTGTGTCAGAGAGAGATGACGTTTTGGCGGGAAATAATTAAATTGGTCTGAGACGCAACTTTGCCATTGTTATTATGGGATGAAATATTAAAGAGGGTGGCAAAACAGAGAAAACTCACCTGCACCTGTTATTATTTATACTTTCTATAGCTTAAAAAATTGCTGTCCTATTCTAATGAAATAAGTTTAAAAATATATATATATATATACATAAAGCTGCAACGTTTAAACGTTAAGAGAAATAGACCACTAATGTATACATCGTCTATGATGAAACGCTCATGATATTTTAGTGAACATAAATAAATTGTTACGTAAAATGTAAAAATAGTGACAAAGTAAATACACCATCGGGGATTAAAATGAGTAATAAAGATTGTTATGTCAATTGACTTAACTATTCTATTATTGCTTGCTAACGTAAATCGACTTAAAGACTTATCAACAAAATTGTTGTGCTTTTTTTTTACAGAAATCACACTACCCAGTGTGTCCAGTCCCTCCTCCCTTGTTAATGTAGTTTGAACTAGTTGAAAGATAGTTTAATGTTATAATTGCTACGATTAAATAAAATTGCAATACTGGCATTCTTTTAAAATGTTGGAAAAAAGTGGATTGTTTTTCCTCTGTTTTAATTCAAAACAATTTTTAAAATTAAACAAAATATAGTACTAGTAGTTAATAACTTAGTTACTACACATGCACAATACTACACAGCACTGCACATGTGCAAAGTTTCACCAAGTAGGGAATTATTTCCAGGTAGACGGGTATTTTTCCTTAAAATTACTGGACTACAGTAATATTATTCAGTCAAAATATTGCCCTCAATTACGTGATATTTTGCCTAGCTAATTACAGCTGGCATGCAGGTCAATCAAAAGAAAGCAAGTAAGTAGCTTTACTTTGTTCACATTTGCTATTTAGATATATATTTATGGCACTGACTTTCCTCTCAAAGGTACTTGTTTATCTCATTGCAAATTTGATATTTTATATTCAAGACCTGACTGCTAAGACTAGATTGGACATACCTTTTTATACACTTCAAATGTAATAAGGATTGTATTTCAACCATATTTTTCGATAAGAAACTAATGAATTCAAACAAATAACCTTTTTGATTCGTCCTACATGAATACCTAGTCCTGGTGAAGGTAATTATATTGAATATTGTCATATATTAAAATTATTAATTTGCAGTAAAATGGCTTTCTAGTTTTATAGTTCAGCATAAAGGATCATTGTTATTATCATGGCGTTTATACCATTCAAATTTAATTCATTAAAATTTAATATCGACCGTGTCAAAGCCAATAGAAATAATTAAATTCTAAATTATTCTACGATGAAAAATATCTTATTTCAGAAAACTATAAAATAATTTGAAAAAAAGTTTACAATGGATATAATATGATAAACCATGCTCCGGCTTATGGTCAGAGTGGCTTACTAATGTCACTTGATCAACTAACTTTGTTGTCAATCATTTGATAAGACCAGCTGAATCATTGTATGGCATCGTATATTGTATAGTTGTTCAACGTTATTTTAGTTGAAACATTTAATTATTTTAAATGTTAAGTATAGTAAGAATTCATTATTTATTTTACACTGTCCTGAATGCTATTAAGGAATGTAAAACGGATTCACATCCTACTCACATTACAATAAAAATAATATTCCAAAAAATAGAAACCTCTATACTGGTATAGAACGAACGTATAGTTATTATTCTATTATTACTTAACTATTGTCCAGTTTTGTCCTCAAACTGATCTTACAAGAACAATGAAATTAATACGTCGAAACAATTATACATTTACGAGCTCCTAAGAGTTCTGTGACTTTGAAATTGCTTTTAGCTGTAATCAGGACATTAACATTGAAAAAAATAACACAACCAAGAAGATCAAAGTGGATGTCATCGTGAGGCTATTAGACCTACAAAGAGTAATGCCAGTGTTTGAACAGTGTTGAGTACTTACTTAGTAACTTTTAGTCTTAGCCATTTTACGCAGTTTTGGAAACTGTATGCGATTGTTCAATTGTCTACTGTAGCTTTTTAAGATTTATTAATACAGGTGTCAGTGACTTACAGTCCTGAAATTTTAAATTATAGTCCTAGTAGGCTACCAAACATAAACTAGTGACGAGACTTTTCATGTTATTGTTTTTGTAATTGTTTTTTTTTGCTACAGGAACATTTGAAACTTACAGCTGGTAAAAATTAAATACCTTCAGGAATTAATGTCGTATACGTGTTTCTTTTGCATCGTTGTCTACAGAAAAAAAACTTTAGGCTGCATTCAATAGTGAAACATTTAGTAAGTGATACGTAAAGTGAGCAAATACTATTCTCCAAATTATTTTCTAATATATAGATCATTCATATACAGAAACATTTGAGATACCGTCAACATTGCTCTAACTTCTACTCATTGCTCTCTCTCATTGTCTGTATACCTCTATTGTTGTTCAATATTAAAGTCATGTTGCATGAAACTATTGAAGATAAGCCAATTGTACAGTTCTAGCATTGCCTTAACATTTTATGCTTAGGCCTAATATTTACTATTTACATAGTCGGATATTTAACAAAAGCTTGAAAATTCTACTTAAACGAATGATCACTATATTCATGTGTATATCATATAGTGAAAAAGTTATTTATTTTTGTGTGTAAGTTTATTTGAAAGAAAATGTTTTCCTTTAAGCAACCTAATGACTGCTCGTTAGCACTGCAGTGTTTTCACGCCAGGAATCCTAATTTTTTTTACTTTCACTCTAAAACCCTAGTTTTGGCTGTAATGAAAACATCCAAACAAATTCACTCGAAATTCTCTAGTGCTAAATACTTGAGAAAGTGTAAAATAAAAAAACAAACATTTTTACCGAACTAACGGAATAAAAGTTCTAAATTTATAGTCATCAACAGTGTGTGCACGTGCTAAAAGTCAAAGGTTTTAGAATGAAGAATAAGATGAAGTTTTAATATTATGTATATTTGCACCGATAGCCTATTTAAATGTTTCGATCTATGAATAACTTTCTTTGCAGACAATGTGGTTTGAATCAGTTGACAATTTACAGGAAGGTTGGAATACCAATTGATTTACAAGAAACATATTTTTCTACTATGAGATCAGGAACACAATTATTTGGAATTAAAACTACCATACGGCAATAAGTGTGTATGACTTAATTGACTTACAGTTACTATATGTTGAAGAAACAATCACGACAGAAGGTGTCAAACCTTGTTTTTAAAAACTACAAATTATGAATAGTACGACACCTGCCCTGGATGATGCTAAACCACTACTAAAAACACCCAAGTCTCTTTGATAAAAAATAGTTTTTTTAGATTTGTGACTATTGTTTCCCTTCTAAATGAGGGCTAGACACAAGACTTGGTAAATACAAGAATGTAAGTCATGGTGACAGTGTCAGTAATTAATGATTTATGTAACTTTAGTCACGATGGTAAATACTCTGATAGGAAAATTTTGCCTTACATGTAAGTTCAGTTATTTATCAAGCTGACATTGAAGTTTGATTTTAAGAAGAAATAGATCTTGGAAAAGTGATTTTAGATTGCTAAGATATGAACAGGCGTTGTAGATAGATTCTAGTTAAGTTACTAGGTAGACAACGCTGCTTTTTTATCACTCAGTAGAACCTTGATAATAACAGTAGAACAAGACCCTCGATAATAAGTCACCCTTGATAACAAGAGTCATTTTCAAATCCGCTTGAAATTATTTTACCCCTAATCACATGTTATTGAAAACCTCGATAAGAAGTCAACCTTGTTAATAAGTCTTATTTTATAATCCCTATAAGGAATATTGTTATCAAGGTTCTAATCAGATGATTTAGTCATATCAAAGTTCAACCTTACTGCCACAACGCTCTACATATGGTACTGTACTTATTTTTTTATTCTTACAAAACATAAGACTTTGTAAACAGAATATATATCTATACGAAGGCAGGAAACTTCAACCGTTTGGAGGTGTATTGGATTACTTGTTATTTCAGAAGCGAAAAATATGTTAATTGCTGTACTTAATCATGGATTAATCGTAAGTTATCCATTATAAAAGCAATTGCTACTGTGAGATTGCTTTCCTACAAACCAGATAGTCTTTTTACAATAAAACACAGCCTTAAAATCTCAAGGGAAATGTCCGAACCTTAACTGATGTCTCCTGCAGGAACACATACTAACCCTTTTTTATAAAAAAAAACCAACAGTTTTCATTATTTATAAAAATATATACAATATTGATTACTTTGAAATATAAATAATTCGTATTGTGGATAATCTAATCATTCACTACTTCATACGTCAAACCAATCGTCGTATAGTATTTTGTAGCATATTTATTGAATATATGTTTAGACTAGGCTTATAATATAGGCTACCTGTACAATGGTAAACATATGAAAATATTAAATATAAGAAGAATATCCTCAGAATAGTCTGTAACAGTAAAAACAATAAACCTTCTGCTTAAAGCAAAAATATATGTACAAGAATATAATGATATGTTTAATTTTCTATGTATCCGTGAAAGACATTTTAAAACACTGCTGATCAAATCATGTTTTACTCAAAACTAAGCTTGTCTCATGCACCCATACACTCATACAGCCCTCAAAATTAATTCAATTCAAATTTATAGTGTCCTTTTGTAAAGTAGAAAACCTGTATACAAGCAAATTTTGCCTATGAAAGTTTGTGTATTACATTGTTTGAGTTTTTGCCAACAACCGATACTTTACAATAATTAATCACCAGAAGCTGTCGTTGTCGGCTTAAACCCAAACACGGGCGAGGTTGATTGTACAGGATTACCAGATTACAGTGTACACCCAACAATGTAACGTCAATGTTAACGTGAACAGTGGGGTTAAATGTTTTTAACAAAAATATTTCGATGAGTAAACTTACAGATTTACTACCATCTGGTGTAGGTAAAAAATTCCCTGTCGCACCAAACCTGCAGACTGAGAAAATTTCCATTCTCTTAGAATTTTCACTTAAACATTTCCTTAAAAAATTAACATTTATTTCCTATTTAAATAACAGTAAAAGGAGAGATTTGAAAAGCAATATAAAGGAATAAATTCAGCATGAGCGTACTCTCTCAAATACTGTCGTATGATTGATTAGCTGAAGACAGGTAAGTCCGATATTCAAGCGTATATTGTTTACTCTAAAGATTATTGTAATACAATTAACTTAATTACTTATTCAACTGAATACAGCTGTTCAAATTATGTTGAAACATTTAGTTGACGCCAGTGCAGTCAAACGACACCAACACGTAATTCCCCCTATATCGAGTTGTCTTCAGTGTAATCTTTGCTCAATAGTTACATCCAATGTTTTCCCTACCAAGATTCGCTAACAATTAATTTCCCCAGTACTTTGCAGATTAAGTTTTCGTGAGAGAGGGTAAGTAATGAAATCTGTATTTGATCGGAACTACTTTTCCCTATATCGAGTTATCTTTAGTGTAATATCTGCTCAACAGTTACAACTGGTGCTTTTCTCTTTGTACTGTATTATTATATGTAATTTGCAAAAAATACTGTGGATAAAACACATGTTACAAGTCCATGGTTTACTGTTTCCTTGTTATTTTGTTCAACCAACAGAGTTACTTGGCAACCCATTAGGCCAATGTTATTTTTTTAAATTTTCAAATGAGTTGTGTAGTGAAATACAAATTTTCCTGAGGTATTGACTGTCGCCAATCATGATTTTAGGGTTATAAGTGAATGACACTATGAATTACACACTTCCAGTCCATCATCTAACTCTTTTTTAAGAAAAGCCTTCCTACATGGGAGTGAAGCTCCTGAACCTGCTCCCAGAGACAATAAAAGGCCCCAGCATAAGCAGCACCAGACGACGCTTATCGGCTTGGCTTGTAACAGTTGAGGAGTTCATGAACTGGAGAACTTCGCCGATGTTCCAGTGAGGACTAAACAACCCTCATAGTAATAACCATCACTACCGACAGCGCCTCAAAGCCGAACAACTTTATGATGTTTTATAATTAAATCTCTTTAATGTTTGACGCCTATTCTGTACTCTATGTTCAAGAATAAAGTATTCTGATTCTGATTCTAAGTCTCTAATTAAAAAATGTAGTCAAAATACTTCCACCGGATTTCGAGATATAGATTACAGACATACATACAGATAGACAGACTGACTGACTGACAGACAAACAGACATAAATCGTATTAGAGTATAGGATTACTTTAACGAAGAATTATGTGTACTGTTATAGGGAAGGTAGCAAAATGTTTATAGTACAAAATATGTTTATAAGTCAATCTTAAGTTCGACAAATTAATAAATATTCAATGTTTAATGTATTGACTTAACAATACAGAAAATGTTGTACGAACTGAAGAAGCTAACATGAATTCCAATTTAAAGACAAAGGGCCTAAATTGAAAACCCCCAGGGAAGTTACGCCGTTTAAACGAATTTTCTTCGTCTTAAATGTGGAACAGTGGATCATATTAAAACTTTGTCAAGTTCCTTCAAGGGCTCAGAGTATTATTTAGTTCTTTGAAGTGTTAATAGTAAAAACAATATGTTTTACCACAATTTAGGTTATTTTGATCACTCACAATATAAAATGATATTTGAAATTGCTTGAAGAATAACAGAGTTATAAACAATAGCTTTAGTTATAACAAAGCCTATGTGTATATAGGAGCCACATAATAACCACAAAATACCCTTACAACATAGTTTATAAAGTCCAAACTTGGAAACCAATAACGCAAATAACTCTGATTCAACAAAGTGAGCATCTAGCGAAAACTAAGTTTGTTTCATTGTCAATCTGTTGCTAAGTTGATTATTATCATTACTATTACTATTATTATTATTACTATTTACATAGTACCGTTTAGTTTTTCCCCATAATCCTCGTAAAGCACTTAGCTTTCAAACCTTATATTTACATCAAGTAATCACGAAAATATGCATTGTGACATATTGCACGTGTTACTAGTTGGATTTTTAAAAATTTGGAATAAACAACCCCTGTTTTTCAATATGTCCCTTTTTTGGGTGGAATATAATATAATTACAATTATAGAACTAATATAATTATAGACACCTTATTATCTGAAAGTGGTTTTTTATACAATTATTACTTTGTTGGAATCTAAATATGTCACATTTACTTTACATCAACAAAGGGGAAAGGATCACTGAAACCCCAACAAGCAACAAAAGGTTGTCTTTAGTTCAACAATAAGGCATAAACGACTCAATAGTCTACTTATCCCTTTGTGTACCCGGACAATGTAAGATCTGTGATTGGACAGACGGTTAGCTTCTAGCTATGAGACTCTGCCTTAAAACATTCACAAGGCCGATTGTCCATGATAATCAATGTTTAGTTAAGGGAATGAAAATAGGCAAATGAATAGAATAGTAATTAACCACCCACCGGTCTCTCAGTTTAGATCACAACATTTCAAGCCACAAGTTTCATGTATTTATTATAGATAGATTTAAGAGATATTATATACAGGGTGTTTCCAATTTGTCTGGACATATTTTGTGGACTTGTTCCTTGGGCTAAGACAAACATAAAATGCCATATAAGTATGGGTCTAAAATGCCCAGTGTAGATTCAAGTATATAAATGAAGATATTTTATGAAACGTATGTTGTATAAAAAATATACCTGAAGCTCATAATTTTAATATCTCATATTAATAGCTCATAATTGTTATCTTTTTATGTTTGTTAAGCCTTATTACTAGAACTTAAACTACATTAATATCGCAATGTACCCACAGAAATATTTCTGGATTTACATTATACCACAAAGCATTTTCAAAGAAAGAGCTCCATAATTAATGCTAAGATTATCTTAGAAGAATTCTTAAGCCTCTGCCATAAATACTAAGTTTAAGATAAGCAATTTTCGTACTCTCCAAGGTAACAGAGCATTACGCACCTGTTGTTTATTTGTAATTATTTTTTTGCTTGAAATGCAGTTAGGTCAAATTGGAAATAATTTTGATTAGTGTACTCAGTTTTACACCAATAAAATGTAAAGCCTTTTTTCTGTACCTACGAAATACCTAAAAAAGCAGTTCATATTCAAACATTAGTTCTATTTAGTCCTTTTGCTGTTAACTTGAAATTGGCTTTAACTTTTAAAGGTAAAGGTTTAAAAGGTTTTAAAAGTTTAAGGTTAAATAGGTTGAAGTAGAAACATTTAAATTTAGAAATGGTTTAAGTTTGTGTATTTAGACAAAGCTTCTCTGGTAAATAACCTAAAAAGACAATTTAATTAAGTGTGAGAAAATAGCATATTCAGGTGTTTACAGCTAGTATAACTCCAAGTTAGAAGAGTTAATTTATTAACATAATTTATTAGATTGTAGACACACCGCTAAAATTAGGAATTCTGTCCCTTTATTTAGCCAGGTATTTTGGTGAAAACAATAGTTCTTTCTAGACAGAAAAGTGCGTTTCGGTAAAATTGCTTTTTTTTCTTTTATGCGCCCACACAAAACTGATGTGGTGATATATTTCAAGTAATAGTTCATTTTACGTCCCTGTAATAAAGACATATCCCACTATATCAGCATGAATAGTCAAATAAGATAGTGGAGCAACAATAGGGCACCCTCAATAAGAGGCGGCTTAGCCTGTGATCTCCTGGAGTAACTAACTGGTCCTAATAAATCGGGCTAAGAATAGTAAAAAAATATAATAATTAAATCAGCACTGTACCGGGTGTCCAAAACCACCCGTACACCCCTTTCAAAACGATGGAAACCTTTTCTTACAAACAAAAAATAATACAGAACTAGCTAAATTCGGCAAGGTCTACCAAATGGTGATAATTTCAAATCCAAAATCACACCGGAAGTGGCTTTTTCAGACCGGAAGTTGACTTTTTTAAATGTAAACTACCAATTTTGATTACAGAATCGGATTCTACGCTGAAAAATACATAACTTTACTTTTGTCACAAACATTTTTGAAACACTTGTTTTCTACCTCTAATCCCCCATTAAAGTCAATAAATTTTGGTCATTCATGTGTAAAAGTTACTCGAAACAATAATAGATAAAAACAAATAACAAAGATTACATAAAGACATATGATTAATAGAATCAGCTGTTTATTTTAAACACATTAGCAATTGAGTAACAGCTGGTCTACACATTGCTAAGTTTAATTTTTTTATAATTTATTGTTACATATGACTCCTTAAATGTAAAAACATAGGTTTTATTTTTAAAATAAAATGAAATGAAGCAATGTGTAGACAAGCTTTAACTCAATTGCTAAGGTGTTTACAATGAACAGCTGATACTATTTATCACATGTCTTTATGTAATCTTTGTTATTTGTTTTTCTCTATTATTGTTTCAAGTAACTTTGACAGATGAATGACCAAAAATTATTGACTTTAATGGGGGATTAGAGGTAGAAAACAAGTTTTTCAAAAAATGTTTTAGACTAAAGTTATGTATTTTTCAACGTAGAATCCGATTCTGCAATCAAAATTGGTAGTTTACATTTAAAACAGTCAACTTCCGGTCTAAAAAAGCCACTTCCGGTTTGATTTTGGATTTGAAATTATCACCATTTGGTAGACCGTGCCCAATTTAGCTAATTCTGTGTTATTTTTTGTTTGTAAGAAATGGTTTCCATCGTTTTGAAAGGGGTGTACGGGTGGTTTTAGACACCCGGTATAAACCAACCTGTACTCAAACTAAAACCATTCATACCTAGCCGTTCTACTAATATAAAGAGATATAATTTTACAATCTTTTGACATAGTTTAAAGCCAGGATGCTTTTGAGGGTATCCATTAATCTTGACCGACGTTGAATTGCGTGTTGGAGACGACGGCTAAAGAGTTTAAACTCGGCTTTGCTACAATCAATCAGCTCTTAGTTTGAAAGTAATTTATCACCAGAATACTTTTGTAAAGAAATAATTTTCTAGTTGCTATGTAATCTTACACCGTTTATAGTATACAGTATTTACTACGCTTAAATGCAAGATAGGAAACTTATTTAATCCCTGAGTTGATTGTTTTTGATTATATGCCAGATAGGTTATGACTCAATAGTAGGAAAATAATGAACATATTTAGATATGCGATTTTAACAGATAAACCTGTTTAAGTTTGATATTGGTTATTTACTTTACTGTTCCTTTACGTAAATACATTTAAATCCCTCGCAAACGCTTCAGCCTAGGGTTATAACCACATCTCCAGTTGTAAGTCATCAAACGTACACTGTACTTGTTCATGTAGTCTGACGTCATGATAGTTGATGGTGTTTTTCGGCGTCAACCGCGTCGTCACTCATAAATTCAATTTCACCAATGCAAGTATTTTCGCAGTGAATGTAAATAGTTATTTGTGTAACTAGTGGGCGAAGTGGCACTTTGCTGCTCACGAAAGAAATGTTTACGCCTGAGCCGTAGGCGAGTGTGGAAAGTTTTTCGATAGCAGCAAAGGCAGTTTGTTACTCGTGTTCATTATATTTTTTATACAGTTAAATCAATTACATAATTATAACTACAACGCGTTTTAAGGTGAGTTTAAATCCAAACATTGAACGAAACGGGAAACGATGCACCAGCTGATCGTAGTCGCAATATCTTGAGTGAGTAGTGGAGAACTACCGGTTTTACCCCACTTTAGACATGTTTTTCCCATGTTATTCTTATGGGGATTATTTTTGGCCACCAAATCTAAAATCCTGATCTTTGCCTGCAAATCCCTATAAAAATTGTCAAACCTTATTTCTTAGTTATTCCCCATAAATATATTCGATATTAAGCAAAAATAAAAAAAAAATCATTTATTGACCCATGTATGGGTATATGTATAGTAGTATAGTTTGTCGGTGCCGTTTTTTGTGGTGCGAGGTTTTTGGGCCAACTCCTCCCCCCCTCACCCCTCACCCCCTCACCACTCCCCTCTGCCCCATGCACAATTGCTAGTACATCTATCATTCCCCTTTCCAGTTGATATATTATATTTCTATTTCAAAATCATGTATGTGCGTGGTTTGCACACGAACTCGGCTCATGGCGTGGGCACGCTCCGGGCTCCTGCTTCTTGCCTCTAGTGGTGGGGCTGTGAAATGGTATCCTTAGTGGAAATCCATGAATTCTGGCTACTTGGGAACCCAAGCCATTTGACATACAATAAATCACCTTTTCTCCTAATTACCTTTTCTACTAAATACATGTCTTTATATTTGGTCTTTAACAACTCCTCTGTATAGAAGCCTCCTCTGATTATATTACCATTTTCATCTTTCAAGATATAAGTCACAGGCTTTGTATTCTTAACTTCTACTATTGTAAATAGTTCCCCTGTCCAATTTGGGGTATATCCTTTACTAAACACATGTTTATATTTGGAAATTCTCACGCTATCACCTACCTTATATCTTGGCTTTTTAACTTGCACTACTTTAGAAGTCAACCTCTCATGCACATATTTACTGTTCTTAATATTCACTTGGTTAGGCTTCATACCTATAGATCTATGCACTTTATTATTATATTTTCGAATTAACTTTGGAAGTAAATCCAACCATTTATAACTCCCCTGAGCACTAAATTCTCTATATAACCAATTCTTTAAAGTTCTCTGAAACCTCTCCACAATTGCAGCCTTAGTTGTAGAAAATGTGTGATAGTGATTAATATTTAATTTTTTCATTAGTTTGCTAAAATATTGATTAAAAAATTCTTTTCCATTGTCGGATTGAATGTTTTTAACCCCCTTTGGTAGAATGGTTTTAATGGCTTCTGTAACCACCAACCCTGTCTTATTCTTTAGTGGAGCAGCATAAGCTTTTTTAGAAAATGTATCTATTAATGTTAAAATATATTTATTGCCAGAATTCTCTCTAGCATAGTTTTGCATATCAATTAAATCTATTTGTATGGTTTCGTTTATACCCAATACTTTAAAAGACCTTCCAATGAAATTCTTTCTTGCAGGCTTATGAAGTTCGTATGCAATTTCATTCATTTTTTATAACATCATCCTTTCCTGTAACTCTAAATACATCACCATTAGCCCCAATCAATAGATTATCTTCCATTCTTTTAAATACATAGTTTTCTGGTATATATGGTCTATTATCTATATACTTAAATCCACTCAAAGATGTGGGGTCAGCAACTAATAAATCAGGATTATATTCCATCAAATTAAAAATTTTTTCTCCATATACAAATTTTGATCCATCGTAATGCATAGCTTGTGACATTAGACAAATATCATCCGAATGTTCTCCCTCTGGTAGATTCCTTATAAATTGTTTTTTGGCATCCCAACATTTTTCTTTTTTATCAAAAGTTATAGTCTGTTCTTTTATAACACAGTCAGTTTCATCAATGGCAGGTTTAACACGTACTAACCTTTTATTATAAAAACTCCAATAGCCTGCTTCCATTTTTGGAACTTGTGAAACATTCACAGCCTCTTTACTATCTGTACCGTCTATCAAATTGCTAAGTTTCTGTTTCTTAGCATTCCAAACACCATTCTCTGATTCTAAAAATTCATAATTATTATCATCTTGTATAAATTTACCATCTTCTTTTCGTATTAAAGTCTGTTGTAAAGTGGGCACATCATCTAAACTCTCACCCTTTTCTACATTAGTAATTTTCCGTTTCTTAGCATTCCAAACACCATTCTCTGATTCTAAAAATTCATAATTATTATTGTCTTGTACAAATGTACCACCATCTGTTCGTATTAAAGTCTGTTGTAAAGTGGGCACATCATCTAAACTTTCACCCTTTTTCACATTAGTAATTTTCTGTTTTTTAGCATTCCAATTTTTATTCTTAGATTCTAAAAACTCATATTTAGTTTTACCTTGTAAAAAGACATCACCTTTTCTAGTTAATGTCTGTCCCAAAGTTGATACATCATCTACAAACTCCCCATCTTTAACATTACCAATTTTACGGTTTAAACAATTCCAACTATCGTCTTGTAAATTTAAAGTAGGTTCACTACTCATGGTTGCCACCCTGGGTTCTGCAGGCTTATTATATGGATTATATAAACGATAAAATTTATCTATAAACATATTTTTATTTAATAAATAATTCCACTTTCTCTCAATTCCTCAATAATGGAATCTATTTCATTATCCACTCCTGAGTTACCAGCTTGGCGACTTAGCCAAAGAAGTCTTAACCTATCTACAAGCTCATTAGGATCATCCCAATAAATATAGTCTATTTTATTACCAGTCACTTGTCTCAAACCTTCACCAAGAGATTTAAATAGAGGTTTGATTATATTAAGATATTTAGTATGTCTATTACTTGAAATTGGTGCACCATCTTTGTAACTCTTTAAATGTCCATTTGTAGCTTCCAAAATTTCTTTATAATTTTGCAAATCAGCCGGAGTATAGTTCTCAGGTTCTTTTAACGTTAACAATTCCCATAAACCTTTTGTCCCCTTGTAGGTTTTATTTGCAACTGTAACATCATCATTGGCAATATCAACTTCCTTATTTCCAATAAAAAATTTATTTGCTTCTCGTCTAATACCATATGTAGTGTCTGTCATACTACTTTTACTGAGGTAATTTCCTAAATAGTCTGATGCTAAAAGACCAAAATCTAATTTCTGTGGAGTGGATGGTTGTAATGGTTGTAATCTTGGTATCATTGATATTCTAGATGGAGTCATTGGGAGTATCTCCATTCGAGGCCTCTCTGATGTGATTTTCTTTAATTCTTGTAATGGTTCTATTAAAGGTTGGAATGTTTGGAACCTCTCTTCAGCCTCTAGAAACTTGCCACGTTTTAAAGCTCTATATTTCTCTCTTATTTGATTTGCAGAGTCAACCAATTCTTGTTGAATATTTTTCATCTTTTATTTACATTTTATTTATCTCATTTGACAAAGGATTATACTCAAACACTTTATCATGTATTATCAAAC
The DNA here is from genome assembly GCF_028750875.1 of Macrosteles quadrilineatus. Classification (NCBI taxonomy): domain Eukaryota; kingdom Metazoa; phylum Arthropoda; class Insecta; order Hemiptera; family Cicadellidae; genus Macrosteles; species Macrosteles quadrilineatus. The sequence continues at coordinate 91,888,746 of NW_026542602.1, read as the reverse complement.
AATATGCAGATGTATTTGCTGGTACATTTTCTGCAGTTTCAATCTCTAATTTAATATCAACAATTCCTTCCTTCACTGTTTCGTTCTGTCTAGAACAGTCTATTACGATTAGTGGATATTTCTTCATAAACTCGGCCCTACTAATCATAGGATCTGGGATAGTATTATAGTAAGTCTCTCTAAACCTCATAAACATCTCATAAGCTTTAGAGACATCTCCATTTTCAAAGTCGAGATTTAAATCACTGTAAGGATAATATTCAGAGTTTAGAAATACTTTGAGATTTTTTAATTAACAGTGATCAAATTCATCAGTTCTTTTTCGTGCACTATTATCCCTAGCTGTTTGGAAACCAAATATAATATACCTAGGCTTCTCTAAACTTGAAGACGTCTTTACTGACCATGTATGTCTTGTGGTATTAGGATATGATGGAAGTTCATGCAGCTCTAAGCTTCTAAATGCAATTTGCAAATTTTTATTTTGCAATAACATCTTTTGTAATTGTAACTTCTCCCCATCTGATGGTATCACATGTGGCATCACCCATTGAATTGAGTTAAGTGTAATTTTAGGAATCAAATCAGCAGTGCCACTGGCTGGAGCACTAGCGGTTGTTAATATACAATTCAAATCATTTTTGGATCTTTTCAACACCAATTCTTGTTTGACATTTACTAATACCTTATTAAAATCCTCAAATACACCCATTAACAGCTCTAATGGTAAACATGTACTAAACTTGCCACCTTTATGGAACTCTTTTAAATTCGTGTCAGAATCAAATGCTACATTTGACAATTTAGTTGTTTTATTGTAAGAGCTCAATATTTTCATAAGACTAGAAATTCCTGGGTTTCTTACAATGTCTATTTCTTTACCTGCGACTTCGTATCTAATTTCATCAAATAAGAACGCAAATGCATTATTTATAAAATGACCTTTATCATGATTTTCAATTTCTCCCTTAATATACAGATAACTCCTACACGGGAGAGTTAGCAAATCTTGATTATTAATACATATTCGAATTTCATCAGAATTATTTATTGCTAAAGTATTGTGGGGAACATAGGAGTAATTTGTAATTTTAACTACACTATCGTCGAATTGGGATTTCCCTGTAACGTCTAGAAAATCTTCCATTTTTATTAATAGAAAATTTTAACTTTAGTCCTATTGACTTTAGGAACCTAGCATTTTGTACACTTATAGATAAATTCTTATAAATTCTCATATCTTTTTTATATGACAAGTAATTGTAGTTTCTTCCCCGTTAAAGTCAATTGCCTTGTCATGTTGATCGGCAAATGTAATACTGACAACATCTAAACTTCTCTTATTTACAGGAAAATATATAATATTTCTTGGAACTTCAATAATTTTGTAGCCAGGAGGAGCTTCTGGATAAAAGCTATGTATGGTGTGTGATTTGTTGCCATTTAAATAGGACCCGTTTGCAATATTACATTTTACTCTAATCACATTTGCATTATTAATGTTTATTTTATTTGTAGATTCAAACTGAACACCAGGAGTAGAAACACCTTTAAATCCTAATAAAATAGACCCTAAACATGGTTTTGTAAAATCAAACACGTGGCTAGAAAGTAATGTCGCTTTCATAGTTTTATTATTAGCTGTAAGGAAAAAGTCTGGGACTTGCTTTTGAATTTCCTTTGCAAGCTCAACCACCTCATATGTTCCTTCAGAAATTTCTATTGTAACTGGAGCATTGTGGTCATAATAGAAAACATCATCACCTTCACTAATGGTTAATTTTTTTCCTTTAAGTTGATTTAATTTTGGAATAAGCCCTTTGAATAAAAGTTTGGATTTAGTATTAATTAATGCTTCTCCATTTTTATCTATTATAACTTTAAGTTTTCCATTTAATAACCGGTTTAAATCATCAACTGAGATCTCTCCTTTTGGTAATGTCATTTTCTCTACTTTGTAATATGTTAAAGTATTTAGTGGTTTTTTAACATTAAATATAGAATTATAACTTTGAAAATCTACCAATCCAATTACATAATCATCATTTAATTCAATGGGAGGAAAGAACACTGACTTTAGCTCTGGCTCTGTACCCGAAAATGTTATAGTAAATGAATCCATTTTTATAAAGAAATATTTTTTATGAATGATAAACATAAAATTCCACAAATAGAACTATTTAAATCTTGTATTTGATCGGTTGTATAGTAGATTTTATATCCCTCAAAATATTTAATTACTTCTTTTGGAGGTTGGATTCCAAATGGGTCAAAATAAATTACAATATCTTTATTTTTACGATAAGCTGTCCAATGTGTGCCAGATGAACTGTCTAAATTAACTATTCCGCACTCTTTTACTCTTGGTGTTAGATTTTTTAGCTCGTTTTTTAGGTACACCCCTCTGAAGTGAGGCACGTCTTTTGCGGCCTCTAACAGCTGGTAGTTGTCCATCTTTTTTATTAAATTTTAATCCCATTCCCATCTTTGCTTTTGCCTTCATCAAATTTGTCACGGCATAAGCAGCAGCTTTTTCAGCAAGACTTGCATCATTGGCTGTAACTCTAGTCCAAGCTAAGTCTGCTAATCTCATGTCTGCTTTGTTCCGAGCAGCGGTATCGGGATTATTCATGTAGAATATGTCATGCTCTTTACAATAAGAGTCTAGTTTATTTTTTGGAGGTACATTTTTAGCTAGATTCTCACGTATATTCGTTCCAGGTCCACAGTATCGATATGATGGTATGTGAAGTGGGAATGGAAGGTTATTTATAAGAGTATTCAATAACCCTCGACCTCTGTATGGCTTTAGGAATAAACCTTTGCCCTTTTTACATGTTTTCTTATTAACATTTTTTACCATTTTTATTATATAAAAAATGTCTTTTATTCAACAAAAACACAAATTTAAAATAGTAAATACTAAGGAAAATATACCAAAGAAGTTGGGTCTATTTCCTACCAATATTCGATGTGTTATTTGCGGTCCAAGTGGAAGTGGGAAGACGGTTGTAATTTATAACTTAATTGTAAGAAAGGAAGGATTAAAATTTACAAACTTATATTTAATATCCAAATCGTTAGAACAAGAAAAATATAAAAGAATAATTGAAATATTTAGTTTGTGTGATGAAGTGAAATTACACACGTTTACTGACTGTGAAATCACACCAAATGATGTAAAATCACAGTCAGTTGTTGTATTTGATGACATAAATAGTCCAAATATTACACAATTTTTCTCAATGGGTCGACATAAAAATATTAACTGTTTTTACTTGTGTCAATCTTTCAGCAAAGTACACAAACATTTACGTGATAATGTAAATTTCCTAATATTATTCAAACAAGATGATTTAAATTTAAAACATGTATATCACAATCATGTTGGTAATGACTTTTCATTTGACCAATTTAAAAATCTCTGTCATCAATGTTGGGATAAAACTAAATATGGCTTTTTCGTAATAGACAAAGAAAGGCCAAAGAATAATGGCAAATATAGATTTATGTTTGACCAATTCTATCAAGAGGATGGTAAGGGTAAATAAATGAAAGATTTTTTTTAACATTTGCATTTATTATATATCTACACATTTTAAACATCGATTTTATAATGACCAAGCGCAAGAGTATTGATGCCATCTTCAAGAATAAACCTCTTGTCATCGTCAAACGATAGTACTTTCTTATTCATGGTCAAGGTTTGAAGATGATGATTTGTAGATTTAATTCTTGTCACATTCTCATAGTAATCTTGCCCAGTTGCAAGACAGTTCAAATAATGTTGATGTCTAAGGAGATGTTTAACAGTGGCACCATCAGCTCCTTTAGCTTTCTTCACCTCTAAAGCTTGCTTGTCTTCTTCATATAACCATTTTAGAGGAATGTAAGAATATAACTTTGGTCTTAAACCACAATATTCATACATAATATGACCACCTAATTCATCTTTAAACTTTCCAGTGACTTTTTTATTTTTATCAGAGTATAAGAAATGGTCTTTACTATATCCAGAGGTATCAAAATAGTGTAAGTCACATTCTATTTCCTTGTAAAAGTCCTCTGTAACTATAGCATACATTAATGAATCTGTATCTGTCATTAGAAATCTTTTATTCTTAAATTTTGACATATAATTATAGTGGAAATCATACATTATTACTTTACTGATATCCAAAATCGTCATTCCTAAATATATTGGTTTATTAAACTTTACAACTAATTTATTTAAATGTATAGCATGTAAATTGTTATCAAACTTTTTGCTACAGTCAAACCTTGGATTAGTGACATATTTTGTTAATAGTGACTCATCCTTGAGATATATATCACGAAACTTGCGTTGATTCATGATTGTTCGACCAAAGAGACTATTATTTAACAATTTATAAAAGTCTTTTTCGAAATCAGTTTTAGCACATTTGCGTTTTTCAATATTAAAATTAATATAGGGTGCAAGCCATTTAGACTGTCTAAATTTTAAAATTCTATGGTATTTTGTTACAATCAAACCCAATTCCTCATATTTTTGTAATGCTTTATAATGTAAAATATATTTAGTTTTGTCATTTAAATTTGGCATTAATTTGCCATTCATTTTCTCTGGTGCTAATGGATAGTCATTATGTAAATCATGTAAGCTTTTATCATATTTTAAATCAACTTCTAAAATGTATCCAAACTCATCATTTTGATTATATTTGTAGTCCATCTCATTAGTCCAACAAAATCCATCCATAGGTAGCTGCTTGCACATCGCTGTTGAGTATAGCGAGTTACAATCTAAATATATTAAATAGACACTCTCTTGATTGGGATCATAATGTTCACCCATATATCTATTATTTGCTTTAGCGTAACGTGTAGAAATCATACTGACTCCTCCTCGAATCGCACTTTCTATGAACAAATGCATGTCAATATCTTTGAATAATTGTAATTTTATTCCTGTCATTCTAAGACAGGCCTCCCATGTAAGTCCAGGAAGTGAATACATATGTACAGGGTCAAGTTTGTAATCTTTTAAACACAGGTCTCTAAATGTCTCAAACACATCAGCCAGTAGCAATACATCTGTTTTAAGATATAAATCATGATATTCTTGTAAATTATTTATATTAAAATGGGTCCATACATTTTTAGCATGTTCATATTCATTGGGAGAGATATGTTCTTTAGTTATAGAACTGTAAAATGTTTCAATTGGGGGTAGAGACTCTGCGAACTTATCTGGTCCCGTCATATATTCATAGGGATATACACCTTTACGTTGTAGTAGTGGATTTTGTATGAATCTAAATGTGTTCAAATTGGAAGCCAATTTATATAATGGAAGGGACAGAAAGTTGTATGAATCTAAAAATACTAAATCATCAACAGAGAATGATATATATTTTTCCATATCTTTAGCTATACAATTTAATTTACGTTTATTAAACTTTCCCAAATGTTGCATTATTATGTGACCATCATAATTTTTCAAGTTATGGAAGAATACTGGTATTTTCTTTGTTACTTTATAATTTAAATTACTATCATTGTGGGCAGCTCCACGGTATTGGCCAGAGGAATGGCAATGATCTCTCACCCTATCAAAATATAGGGGCTTTTCACAAATATGACAATGTGTTGAGTTTTGGAAAGATACCTCTTGCTCAGGGGTCATTTGAAGAGGAATATATATTGCCATTTGATTTTTAATATAATCATAAGTCTGAAATAATCTTTCAAAAAACACATCCATAACATTTGTGCCACTGTACAACTCTTCAGAAATAATTTTTGAATCTTTTACTACGACAAATGCAAATCCCGATGGAATATGTATATTAGAGTTTATAAAGCATTCAAAATCTGCATAAATTACATATGGGGCTTTAAGTTGATATTTATAATTTTTAAATTGTAATGTATCTTGTTTAGACATTTCCACTCGTTGAGCATCAAAGTTTTTACAATATATTGTATGACGTTCTAATATATCACTAGTGTAAAAATGTTGCAAACACAACTTGCAAAAATGCTTTTTATGGTCATCTTTTGTAGAGTGGAACATTAACCTATCAAAATCACGAATTAAACAGTAATGTGATTTACGACCTTCTTGTAATAACAATAGATCTACATGAGTATTACTAGTATTCAGTTTAGTTGTTCTTAATGGATGTATAAATTTATCATATTCAACCCCAAATACATTAACACTTATATTATTCTGTGTTTCAAATTTATCTATATCAGATATTTTTACTGGATATTTTATATTTGCCATATTTAACTGACTTTCATAGGGTACATAATTAGAAACCCTTTCAGCATGTTCATTAGAGTTCCTTGGATGTAAAGCTGCTAAAATCGACCAAAGAAAGCATTTATTATCATAATTCTTTATATTTAAAACAGCATGTTTTGATTGAATACATTTTGGTGTAAAGATATATGACTTTGGAGTTAGGGGTTTATACTTGTAAACGTGCAACTGCCAATATTTAGTATGGTCATATATCCATCCACTGCCTTGGGCTTGATATTTGTGTATGGAAGCATCAATCTTTAAAAGTGCATTTTCAATTTGAGGCTTTAAATCTCTCTTCTCAATAGTTAAGATAGTAAGGCTTCTAAAATCCGCAATACAATCTTTCTCATTAACTAATTTTCCATTTTGATCCATTGAATATTTTATAAATTTGATTCTCCTAACTAACGTCCATTTTATCGGCAGAGGACAAGACTTGAGATTATTTTCAAGTTCAGCTCTAATCGATTCACCAACAAATTTAATCATCATGTATGGACATTTGTTGCAAGAATTTACATGTCTTCTAAAATGTTCAACAATATTTTTCTTACAAAAACTACAACTCTTGTGACTTTGTAATATATGCGATTTTAGAGCAATGTTACTATCACAGATTAAATTACAAACTTTACATACATTCATTTGATGAATTACCTTGTAGTGGCGAATCAGGTTACTTTTGGTGGAGAGCGACACAGAGCAGTGTTGACAGGTGGGCCTCATTTTTATATATAACAAAAAAAATTTGTGCCACTTCTATTTATAGACTTTTCGAAAATTTCAAAATTTTGGAAATTTTAAAAATTTTCAGCTAGAAATTAAAAATTACTTCAACAGATCCAAGACTAGCAAGGAGCAAGCCCAAGGGAGTGACATTTTCACCACGTCACCACTAGAGGCAAGAAGCAGGAGCCCGGAGCATGCCCACACCATGAGCCGAGTTCGTGTGCAAACCACGCACATACATGATTTTGAAATAGAAATATAATATATCAACTGGAAAGGGGAATGATAGATGTACTAGCAATTGTGCATGGGGCAGAGGGGAGTGGTGAGGGGGTGAGGGGTGAGGGGGGGAGGAGTTGGCCCAAAAACCTCGCACCACAAAAAACGGCACCGACAAACTATACTACTATACATATACACATACATGGGTCAATAAATGATTTTTTTTTATTTTTGCTTAATATCGAATATATTTATGGGGAATAACTAAGAAATAAGGTTTGACAATTTTTATAGGGATTTGCAGGCAAAGATCAGGATTTTAGATTTGGTGGCCAAAAATAATCCCCATAAGAATAACATGGGAAAAACATGTCTAAAGTGGGGTAAAACCGGTAGTTCTCCACTACTTGAGTGTTTCCAACTTATTTTCAACCGTACACGGATTACGTGCATAATAAAAGCACGCTGTTTTATGTGGTTTGATTGGAATACTGTTGTGCGCCAAAGTAAAAACCGTATGCCAAAGTAAAAACTGTGCGCCTAAGTAAAGATTTCTGTACTATAATCTGTGCAAGGAAGCCCACTTTGTCGAGTGACTGTAGGAAAAGGCATTTTTCCGTTACAGGAATAGATGACTGCTGAGATTTTCAATCTTATGAATGCGTTTCTGAATAATTTATTATTTAAAAAAAAATAAATAGACAGAATAGACAGAAGAGTTATCACTCCAAAATAAATTTCATTAAGAATAAATTGTAAAAGAAACTGATTATTTAGCTCTTAAATTAGCTCATGTTTTCTGAACAAATGTATTGTCTTATATTTCAAGAACATTAATGTAAAAGAGAAAAGAGAAAAGTAAAACACCTAGAGGGCCAGAGAGAACCTCAATGAAGGAACCAAATCAACGTAACAATAACAATCTGTTAACTAAACAGTTACGAGGTCTGAAGTTTTGACCAGAAAACAATAAAACAAGTTCGATGCTAACAATAGATGGACTAAGCAATACCTTTCAACCAGGTGTATTGTTTAAGTGAAAAGCCTTAGAGGTGAACTAAATAAGCGTAAAGTTTCCGAATCGCATGGATTTAATTGAGTTTGAACTTGTATTTCAAACAGATTGATCTACCTGTAACTCATGGAAAAACTTTGGTGAGAGCCATACACGGTTCAACGATTCATTAGTCAATGTAAAAAAGTTTAAAATAAAAAGAAAAAAAAAACTTTCACCAAATATTTACATATACAGTACACTTATACTATGCCACTTAAAGGGAAATATTTATTATATGTGGATAGTTTCTTATATCTCATCTTCACATCCTAATATCCCATGTTCTAGCCCAGAACTGTTTTACATATTACTTCAGGCTAGTCCTTGAGGGTCGTGATTGTATCACATAGATAAAATAACTTTAGAACGGATCAAGATTTTTAAAAACTAATTGCGGCATTGTAATCAGCGTAAAATTCTAGTTTGAAACAATGGGTCACAACTCTACCTTTACATTAAAAAAGAAAATTGTATCCAATATGGCGGATCCAAGATGGCGGCCAAAAATGTTAACCCTGTCAAAATGAAGTACTTACTACACTACCATGATCTGACGTGGTCCGAAGTTGATATCTTAAGAAATTTAAAAAAAATAGGGGGGGGGGAACTCATTTAAAATTCACCCTGTATATGTACCTAAGTGTCCCTGATTCTCATAGCTCAAAAAAATATTTTATAGAAACAAGCTAAGAAATAATAGCTTTTGTCAATAAAAAATAATTCACTACTACTGTAGTTCATTTTGGCTGTGTTTTCTTCAACCCGATATACCAACAAAAGTTTTAATAATAAACAATATTAGCCTACTGACCAAATATCATAGACAAATTAAATATTCAATCCAAATCATTAACAAACATCATAGTGACATAGTTGACGACAGTGCTTATTTTTATTCTAAGATTTGACGAAATCTGAATGGCATGTTATAGTTATCAGTATTGCTATGAACACTAATTAATTAGTACCATATCATTTTAATGCTAGTTTTTTAGGTAGGCTAGGCACATTGCAAATTTAATCGTAGGTTATCATTACATATTATTATGGAAAGCTTAAATTTGACTTATATGAACACTAAATCGAAAAAGTCTAATTGATAAACGGTATTTAAGAAGAAAAACTATTGATCACGTTTCATACACTAAAACCACTATAACTTTTGTTAGCATAGTTTTAACTTAAAAAATTTTTGCAACTACGTCATTTCTCAGATTGATTACTACTATGTAAATTTCCCACAAAAAAAGTATCAATGAATATGTGGATAATTTTGTGAACAATTATTTTGGTCGAACTGTCTGAGACTTCCAAATGTACTAACTGAAAGCTGTAATATAATTGATATTTTAATTCCATCGGATAGCAAATAGAGGCATGGTTCTAATCTTTGGAGCTATCCTTAACATTGTAAATCCAACCATTACACTTTGCAATAGCAAATATCGTAAGCTGCTGTCAAATTTTTAAATTCAAACTATACTGTATAGTCACACTACCAGTAAAATGGTTAATAGTGGGCAAAACTCAACAACCTGAATTCACATTAATTGCCTTAGTATTATGATGTTAAATGCTAGGGGACAGTTTCTTACTTTAGATAATAGATTTTATAATTTAAAGTAGTATAAATGTACTTTAAGCCAAACTTTTCCGCTTTAAAAATAAATCTTCCTTATTGGATACGTGGAACCGATAATCCAAAGCTTTCGGTGAAGAGCATATTTAGTTTTAGGTTGCATGACATATTTAGTTCGACCTCAAAGGAAAATATAACTGATTTGAAGCTAATAATCCGTATACAACAGTTGTTTGGAAATGCTTCGAAATCCTTTTTTAAACAACGGTTTCCGTTCAATTCCCCCCCTAAATAAAAAAAAAAAAATATTTTGACTAAATAGTTTTCCGAATAATTTATTCACAGACTTGATGTAGTATAGAATCGCATTGAATTTATGATATACACCTCTGCCACCGGAGAAAAAGTTTTGCATTGAATCCGTAATGAAATGTAATTTCTTTCTGTTTTTTTAGTGGTATTATAACTGATTTTACTTTTAATTGTACTAGTAGTATTATTAATAAGGAACATAAAAAAATGTTTAATTTGATATTGATTCAAAACACGTAGGTATTAGAATATATATTACATAAAATATATATTAATATATTACATCACACTGATAAAATTCCATATTACACGAACAATATTTGACGTTTTTTTCTGTGTTAAGCATTTTCCGGGCCATATAACGGACAGCGAAACATAAATTTGGAAACAAAAATTTAAATATTTTATTTTAATGCCATGACATTCTATATGAAAAGACAAATGGTTAATTTCATTATGAATTCTGGTTAAGGAAACCCTATATTTTTTACAACAATATTAAAGACTGATACACACGAATCATCGGAAATCCTTTGTGCAGGATATAACGGGCTTAATCACACTTTGATCCTATTTCCAGTTAGAACCGACATTGATTTACGAGTTTTATTATTGGGCTGTTCCAGTAACAATGTCGATTGAACACCAGATAGAACCACGTTGATTTGCACTATTGAAGTTAATAAATTTCACTGTCATACTAAATAAGCGTGGTAAAAATACAATATTCTACATTGCGTAGTGTACATTTTATTGTGGTGGCAACTGTAAATTACTCTATACTTACTATGGCCATTCCATGTATAACTGGGATTGTACAAATAAACGGACAGTTTTAATAAACCTCAGCAAACAACAACATGTGTCCTATGACTACGTGTAATTGCACACAAACAAGTATTTGATTGGTCCTGTGTTAAATTGAAGCCTAAGCTCGGTTTTTAACCTATCAGTCCCAGGAAAAGCACCTGAAAAAACTTTTTTGGTCCATACGATATAGCTTACGGGTTGTCCCTAACCTTTCTGAAAATAATGTTTTATTGATTTTTTTGTGGCCATGGATATGATGTTTCATTTAACTTATGCTTGTAATTAACTTTTTATATTTATATACAAATGAAATTAATATTAAAAGCACAGCTTCCCTGCATCATGTAATATTTTCTTCCATATATTATTTACAGCAAATACCTTCCTATTGTGTCACAGTTGCGAATCTGCCATTGGCTGGTTGACCCTTTAAATCTGAAATCTTGATACCTAAAGTCCCTTCAAATTGTAAATCATACTTACTGTCAAATAAATAAATAAAATTGTATTTTTAAGGTAGATTAGTCTAGAGTTAAAGATAATTTTACACTGATTCTATTTTACTCCAGACAAAACTTAGTAATTCAAGTTAGTAATACCAATACTCTGTGAGAGCAAAAGGAAAAAAAACAATGGTTGTATTTTAATTTAAATGTGATAAATTTGTTCAGGCGATATAAGAAATACCGGCTTAACTCCTTTCTCCCCTATGCCTTTAGTTTAAAAGATTAAGTTTTTCAGGCTAAATTTAACCTGAGATGATCAATGGACCAGAAGATTATTTGGAAAAGAAAACACAACACTGCAGCAGGAAAACAACATTGCTCTTGATTCAATGTCCATCCAATTTTCGACCAGTGACAAGACAAACAGAAAAGCAAACGGTAAATCTTTTATTCAACTGGCTTTCTTCGGTAGTTTCTTTGGAAGAAACAATACAATTTAAAGCCCAAATGTGAAACAAATAGACAACAAATTCCTAATTACAAAGCTTTAATTTTTCATTTTAATAGCGTCCTATCCCACATTGTATATTGAAAATGAATAAGGGACAATGAGGATTGTATTTACCTCTTAAAAATAGTTCTGAAGGATTTATGGAATGTTAAATGTTGTTTTTTCTTTGGTCTACGTAATTTATAAAAACTTTGTCCTATGGGTTAAAGTCCAACAATTACAGTTGGTACATGATAGTTAAAAGGATAGCAACAAGATGTAATAATCATAGTACAGTTGTCAAACACAATTTCCTCGTGATACGTATCAAACCGTAATGTCATTGTTAAACAATTATTTTTAACAAATTCCCCAATAAAAAGAAATAAACTGTAAGAAAAGCGTATTTATAACAATTATTGTACCAATATTTTGTCAAATGAAAATTAATTTATTACTACACAATTCTTTTAGAATTGAAATCTAATGAACATACATAACAAGTAAAATAAATCATTTAAATTTTTTTTTCAAGTTTTATCAATTAAATTTAAATTACATATTTTTTATAAATAAACCGTAACCTTTATTTGTCATTAAAATAAAAACGTACTGCAAACAGTATTAGTTGCATAGCATTGTTTAAAAATAATTCTTAACTTTGTGGTATTTCCTGAAGGAATAACATGTTTATGTTCGATTTATAAGAGGTCGCTCTCTTTTCTTAACACGATGTTATTCCCAACATAGGCACAATAATTTGACAAATCTAGAATTTGACAAATTCTAATATGTGTTTTGGATAAACACATATTTATTAATTACCTTACATACGTAAAACATTTTTGCTGGTTGCTGGTTGCTTTAACTGGATTATCTTCCTACTTAGAAATGGTAAAAATAATTATGTACATTCCAAAAATTGGTCATATGTAAATAAAACGAACGAATAAACCGTTTGAAACGGAATAAATAGTAGTGGTCAACTTTATCTTGTTGCAAAGAATATAACACATATATGTAAAGCACGCCAAAAGAACACTCAGCAATGTTTAAAGAGCAACATTACTCATTTTAAGTTATTAAGCTATTTTAAGTCTGGCTTAAAATCTTTATTTTCAAGCTTTGAAGCGTTTGGCTTTGTTCTCAACATTCAGTATACACGTACCCAATGATCTTAGAATCTATTCTCAGTTTCAATGTTTCTTGGAGCACTACTAAAATTTAAAGCGATTTCATGGTTGAACTGGTACTGCAAGGGATACGTCGAATATAATGTTTAATTTCTTGATGAATAGAAAACAGATACATAATAGTTAGATACATAGTAGAAATTATAGTTGAAAATATGTTTCACAGCTTGTTGTGGCGGTTTATAAATAATTCGCCTAATAAAAGAAATAGAAAGGATAACTTTTTAACGTCTTTACTATTAAATAAATAAATCTTTATTATTTTTAAATTATTATCAAACTCAACATCTATTAAACAAATAAAAAAGGTACCGATGCACTAATATATTGCCTTAGTTTTCTGCTTCTCAAAATTATTATTTACAAGCATTATACACATATTGGAGAGCAAACTAAGAAAACGAACAAAACAAATTTGAACAAAGTAAATTGCAGTTCAATAAAAGAGTAATTGTATACGCACTGTATTTTAAACAGGAATTTACGCTAAATCCTGGATTTTAATAATCCTAGAGGAAGATTTACGATTCTCGAGGCTTTTGGGGTTTCCATATTAATTATTTGTGAATCTTGACAGCTGAACCAGCCCAAAAATAAATGTGTATTTACGTTTTATGATTCAATCTGTTATTTAACTAAATACAATTTCCTTAGACGTATGATGCTACATAACATGCACGCCTGCTACTTTTATGTAGTTTGTGTTGATATAAAAACATAGTTTATTATAGTTTTATAAATGCAATCCGACATATTTTTCAAATGTGTACTGTTTTATCAATGCCATGTTAGCATTCAATCCTCTAATTCGAATTAAATTTAAAAATGCAATAGGGTGGTAAAAAAGTTTCAAGACGGTCACATTCTTACAAAAGTAATAATACAGATAGTGCTACAAAACTTGGAACACAGTTTTTGGTTGTAAAAATCATTTGAACACATTATTCAATGTTACGCTGCATCATTGAGGGACGACCCGCAAGAAGTCAGAAGTAACTCTTAAACGTACGCAAAGGTTGATATGCTAATCAAGTCAAACGTCTAATAGTAAAATAAAATGCTGTAAATTTAAACTAAAAATAATAACTGAGTTAAACATAGCTACCGTGCAATTTGGAATATTTGAACGTCCCCCATGTTTTACTGACCCTTTGAGTTCGGGCGAATGAATCTTTAAGCTTGAAAATTGTGAAGACGAGCAACTTTACCACACGGCCTATTTTGTAAACGAATGTACCTTAAAATGTTTTTGGAAATTTCTTATAAATTAAATAGTTTTGAAGCTACCTAGTAGCCTATCAAAACAATAAACACATATCTTTAGTTTGAAAATTTCCAGAGAGGTTTACAAGGTTGGAATCTAGATTCAATATCAAGAGTACCCAGGGGACCTGTGGTTGGTCTACATCGCTTTACAGTCTGATAGCTTTGATTTGCTGTGGTCTGTATGTATCTAGCATGTAAATGATTTAGCTATATTATATCTACAAAATGCAATTATAATTATAATAACAATAATTGCGAATTTCCCTATAGTAGCTATTGCCGTAGGTGGCGCGGTAAGACCCAGACCCGGTTTACTAGTTTATGTTGATCAAATCTGGAACATTTTAATATTTCATCCTATACTATTAACGTATGTTAAAAACACTTTCTACCATCCTTGTAGCAGCAAACCTAAGTACTCTTTAAATCTAATGCTATTTAACGAGGAATAAATATGTCCCCTTTATGGAAATATTTTAGTAATGATCCAATCAGAAATTTTTTTTTCGATTGAATAAAATCATTTTATTATTAAAAGGTATATTTTAAAACATATAGCTCTAAAATGATAAAAGAACTATGTAATAATCAATAATCTGTCGTCGAAAATAAAATTAATCTGTGAATGTTGCAATAATTTATAACTGACTGAGATCTGTTTCAGTTGGGCTGACAGCCAGAAAAATTGAGTCATAAATTTAGGTGGCTGTAAACAAAGCTCTTAGATTAATTGTTTTTAGTTGAATTCACTCTGAAAAATCGCAAAACTTCCAAGCATTAAAACGTACATACGTTAAAAATAAATCACACTACTGATTAAAATTGGTCTAGGCCTATATATTTACTGAAGGCTAAAATGAGTAATGCAAGAAACAAACAATTTCTAGATATCACCGGTTTTTGTCTCTGTGATAAAGTATATTTGTTGTAAACTATATTAGCATACTGCATACGCTGTTTAGCAGGTTAATTCTCAATGAGGTCATTTTTCGTGTTTATAATCATAATTTTACCTTTCATTATTACTTTTATCTTTTATTCTATTTGCTTATATGAGTAAAGCTGTTAAAGATTAGTAGACGAAATTATTGCAGAGTTACGAAGGTTATTAAAATTTCTCACTTACGGGGCTGATTTATACAGATCAGTTGATTTTTTTAGAAATCTTAAAGGAATAAACTTTCTGATATTCTTGGGTGAGTTATGTATTAGTACCTGAGGGTCGAGCTTTATTTGGGGAATATTATTAGTATATTGTATATTCTGAGAGCAGACTTTGATTAATGCCATTTATTCAAATCGACTTTTTGATCTATCTTTTAATTCATATAATCGATAGTATTGTAATTAATATAAGTCGTAGTTTTTTTAACTAACATTGCATATACAGAGTGTCCATAAAAAACGTTCCAGGACTTTGGGATATGAATCGGCATACTAAAAAGAAGAAAACAGTTAATGTGAAGGTATGTCCGAAAATGCATATTTTCCTAGATATCCACCATTTTGTTTATTATACATAACTATTTTTATCTTTGAAGTTTTTTAACCGATGATTATGAAACTTTGTATAGAAAAAATAAAGTTGGTCTGATAAAAAAAAGTAGGTAAAATGTCCGATAAAGTTGGTTGGATTGGTGTAAAAATAAAGCAGTTACTCAGGGTGCCCTTTATTTAACCTTATCTTAAAACTAAAGACCGTTCTATTTCAGTTACAGTATTTGCAGTTCGGTCGTTTTGATCTTGGTGTCGTTTGATCGTGAATTACAAATTAAAAAAAAGTATCTTTGACATTTTTGATATAATTAGGCCTATATTTTCGGTCACCATTATAAAACTTCTTTTGGGACCAACTTTATTTTTTTACAATAGGTCTTGGGTACGTTAACATGCTTACAAAGTTTCATAATCATCGGTTGAAAAACTTCAAAGATAAAAATATAAAACAATAATTTTTAGAAATAATTATAAAAAAATAATTAATTAAATAATTATTTTTAGAATTAATAATCTCTGTATATTGTTGGATTTTAATATACTTTAAAAAAAACAAAATGGCGGATGTCTAGGTAAATATGCATTTTCGGACATACCATTACATAAGATTTTTTTCCTTCCTTTTCTAGTATGAGGATTCATATACAAAAGTCCTGAAACGTTTTTATGGCCACCATATGGGATGTATACTACAGGGTCTAATAGTCAATGGTAGTACGTAATGGAATGTCACTTTCAGCCAGCAAAGAGCTGTTTTTCAGACTAAATCCATTCTTGTAAAATCTATAAATCAGAGTAGTATGGCGTAAAGTCTAACTAAGGAACAGAGTAACCTAGTTTGGCAAAAAATATATTTCTTAACTATACACATTGATAGACCTACACCACTTTGAATGGACTCTTGTAATTCAAAAGAAAATACAATACTTGCACACTCCTTATGTCATCACATATAAAACAACATTAACTTTTCTTCTTATTTTCAAAACTGCGAAAATAATTAATGTAAAAGAAATCACACATCTTAAGAAGGATAGTCTATTGTTTGGGCAAAGAAATACTATAACTCGCTACAGCAACAACAATGGTGAAGCCGCGGCGCAGACAATCTTAAATTATATCCCGCCAAACTTCTTCTTTCTGAGAGAAAAGGTATTGCGCTAGGTATTATCCGGCCCTGCAGTCAGTGTTTTGTTTTAATCACTCCTCATCTTTATAAAAACTCTTTTAAAGGGCGAATCACGTAAGGTGTCCACGAATTGCTTTTAGACAAACCACTACATTAAGTTTCATTAGAATCTGTAAAGCGGTTTCGGAGTCCATAAAGGACAAACAAACAATCAAACAAACATAAATTGAATTTTATCTCGTAGATTCTATTTGCTTATGAGTAAAGCTGTTAAAGATTAGTAGGAGAAATTATTGCATAGTAGTGAAGGTCAATAAAATTCCTCCCTTTGAGCTGATCTATATTCTATCTATATAGATCGGTTGATTTTTTTTTAGAAATCTTAAAGGAATATACTTCCCGATACTCTTGGGTGAGTTAGTATATTAGTACCTGAGGGCCGAGTTGTTTCGGGAAACACTAGCATTCCGTATACTCTGTGAGCAGACTTTGATTAATGTCATTCATCCAAATCGTCTTTTTGATCAACTTTTATTTGATATAATCGGTAGTATTGTAGTTGATATAAGCCGTAGTTTTAGCGAATTTCCCTATAGGGAAGTAGCTATTACCGTAGGTGGCACGGTAAGACCTAGACCCGGGACCGATTTACTTTTTCATTTTGATGTCCCCAGAGGCCAAAAACACTATTCGTTCAAATTTTTATATATGTATATATATATATATATAGACATATATATATATATTTATATATACGTCCGTGAACGCGATAACTTGAGTAATTTTTGTCCGATTTTGATGAAATTTGGTTTAAAGGTGTAAAGCGGGATAAACTTGAATGAGTTCGCGAACCAGCACGATCGGACCATGGGAACGGGGCTTTACGGGGGGTTTTATGGGGTAAAAATTGGTTTTTCTCACTTTTGACCCTCAAAACACAAAATTTCCCAATTTCTCTTTAGGCCTTTTTAAAGAGCTTAAAAAAACAAATAATTTAGTATATAAAAGTATTTTTGTTCAATTATTAGTAACGGAGAAAATTAAAAAAGTTTTAAATTTTAAATTCCCATGTTATTCTTATGGAGAATATTGTCAAATGTTGTAGTTTGCTTGTTTATGAATATATTTTGATCAAACTTGGCAAATTTATTTATTTTGTACTAAGCTATCAATATTTTACTCAAAAACACACTTTATTAGTTTCCTTGTAGCAGCAAACCTAGGTACTCGTTAAACCTAATGTTATTAAAATATATTTAACTGAAAATCAATTCAGACAAATGGAAATTCGCTTAGTCGGCAGGTTTGCTGCGGCGGGGGTATTTTTACTAATATTGCATACACAGGGTGTCCATAAAAAAGGTCTTGTGCTTGTGTACGTTAACATGCTTACCAAGTTTCATTATCATCGGTTGAAAAACATCAAATGTAAAAATAGTTATATATAAAAAAACAATACCCCCACTGCAGCAAACCTGCAGACTAAGCAAATTTCCATTTGACTGATTGGATTTACACTGAAATGTCTACTTAAAAATATAACATTTATTCCTGATTTAAATAGAATTAGTACAATTAATGAACAAACTCACACTTGTGTACAATTGTGTCACAATTGTGTACTTGAGCTACAAGTGTACTTAGGTTTACTGCATCAGGTAGGGTAAAACAGTTTTTTTTTTTTTGTAAAATGTTAATAGTTAGTAAGAAATAAAAACATTTTCCAAATTTGATCAAAATATGTTCATAAACAAGCAAACTACAACAGTTTACTTATTCTCTATAAGAATAACATGGGAATTTTAAATTTACAAATTTTTAGAATTTTCTCCGTAACCATTAGGCACATAACAGTGCTTCGATATATTAAATTATTTGTTTTTTTAAGCTCTACAAAATGGTTTGAAAAGAAATTGCTAAATTTTATGTTTTTTGGGTCAAACATGGGAAAACCCTATTTTTACCCCATAAAACCCCCCGTAAACCCCCGTTCCCATGGTCCGATCATGCTGGATCGCGAACTCGTTCGAATAAACGTAGGTTTACACGTTTGTACCAAATTTTATCAAAATCGGATCATGTTTGCTAGAGTTGTCGTGCTAACGGACACACCCACACACACACACACATATATATATAAAAAATTAAAATTATTTAAGTAAATATATACATATATATGAATTTTACGGATGGTGTTTTTGGCCTCTAGGGACCACAAAACAAACAAAAAAATCGGTCCCACGTCCAGGTCTTACCATGAGTACTACGGTAATAGCTTATTCCCTATATGGGAAATTCGCTAAAATGGCGGATGTCTAGGTATGTATTGTTGGACATACCTTGAAATAAAATTCTTTCTTCCTTTTTTAGTGTGATGATTCATATCCAAAAGTCCCGAAACGTTTTTATGGACATCATATGGGATGTCTACTTCAGTGTCTAATATTCAATAGTGATGAAATCTCACTTCATTGAGCAGCCGGCAAAGAGCTGTAAAATCTATAAATCAGAGTAGTGTGGCGTAAAGTCTAAAGGTACGTTTTGCTTGGAGTGACAGGTGCGACGGTCGCGCAGCGACTGTCGCCGAGCGGCAGTCGCGGGATGGTAGACTGTTTTGCTTGGAGCGACAACTTCTTCCTGGCGTCACGAGACGTGGTACCGCCAGTGCACCTAACCTCAAAAGTGCGCACTATAAAGTCACTAATTTAATTCGATAAATTCACTTAGTAAAACAGGTAAAACTTAACAATAAAGTATTCTTTATAGGCCTAGTTATTTGTTATGAGAAACATTCCAAAACTGCCATGTCACGAGCCAAAATGTAATACAATTACTCAATTTCTCCGTAAATTGCAGTACACAAGCATAACTTGAATTGGAAATCAGTGTTATAAACAACCTCCTCACAGAGTTAAAATTATGTTTTATTGAATGTATTGTAAATGCAAAAAATACCAATTACATTATATACTCCATTAATATTTGAATAGCCTCTTCTTACCACATTACTTTAATAATTGGCATTTTATATATTTACATATGACACGTCTGACTTTTAAGCCAATTTGATCAATAACCATTTATACGAACAATATTTTTTTGAATCACCTAAACGAAAATATAATTAGAAGTCTTTAAATTCGACAATCTAAATAATCTACTAATATATTAAAATTCTTCCTCACCACTAAAATTTAACTTAATCCCAGACGTTGTCCGACTCCATATAGCGAAAATAAAAGGTCATCGAACTTGTCAAAATGTTGTACTTGTACACTATAAAAACAATCAGAAATGTAACTGTCGCTAAGCGACTGTCGCTCCTGACTGGTCTTGGAGCAGTACCCAGCGACTGCAGCTCGCGGCTCTAGCGACAGTAGCTCCAAGCAAAACAGGACTAAGCAAAACCCCTAAGATCAGTGTCCCGCGACAGCCGCTCGGCGACAGTCGCTGCGCGACCGTCGCACCTGTCGCTCCATGCAAAACGTACCTTAACTATGTAGGAACAGAGTAACCTAGTTTGGCAATAAATATATTTCTTAATATGTAATGTTCAAATTTTGTTAGGGGTTATTTTTTTATTATATACACGAACGATTAATCGCGGCGGTTCGTCACGACGGCAACAATGTCAAACATGTCCACTGCAGGTCTCCTAGTTCGAGACTCGGCCGCTGTCACCTTGAAGCGCTGCCGTAGACGTGGTGGGGAGAAGCCAAGACCAGCGGACAGTGGACAGTCGGCGGCGAGCGTTAGGTTCGCGCACACCAATCTTCCTTAGGCTGTGCGAGCGAACATATGGTATCCGGACGGAGGCGTGCGAAACATAGAGGCGAATCAGGAAGTATCGTGATACGTAAGTACACTGGTTATAACTAGCGTATACGTTATACCCCTACTCGTAAATTACGTTTATCGTATAAATTACGTTATTCATAGAATATCGTAGTTTAACGACCGACGCTGCGAGTGTAGTGCAGTGTCGTAGTCACCTACGCCTACTTTAGTAATCCAAAACGTTTTTGTTTTCTTTTAATCAAGAGTTTTTATTTATTTTCCTTAAAGCCAAGAAGAATTGGCATAGGCACCTTCTACGTTTTATTTTATTTTATTATTTACTTATCGCGAGTTAGCGTCGTTTTCTTTTAATTCCGAGAAGATTATTTTTAGTTTTATTTTGAAAAGTGAGACCTTTCGTTAAGCCTAGGAGCTGGGTATTTAATTTATTTTCTAATCTTCGCCTAGTTATCTATCAGCCCTAGTAGTTAACTTCGACTTGGCCTTGTCAGCGCGTCGCTGTGCTGACACCAAGTTATAGGAGTCACCATATTGAGTGTATTCCTTAATAGCAACTCGTGTACGGTGCGTCGACGTGCCGAGGTACACAGTGTGTACTTGTGTACTAGATGTAGCAGATCGGCGCGACAGTAACATCTACGAAGATCCAGAAGTGGTAAGCGAGCGACGAGGACTTTCAGCGAGACCCTGGACTACTCGAGATGTCCGAGCAAATCGGAGGTAAGTTTACGATAGGTGCCCTACCCGACATAAACACCTCACAAACAAAACACATTGATAAACCTAAACCTCTTTGAATGGACTCTTGTTGTTCAAAAGAAAATACAATAGTTGCACACTCCTTAAGTCATCACATATAAAACAACATTAACTTTTCTTCTTATTTTCAAAACTGCTAAAATAATTAATGTAAAATAAATCACACATCTTAAGAAGGATAGTCTATTGTTTGGGCAAAGAAATACTATAACCCGCTACAGCAACAACAATGGTGAAGCCGCGACTCAGACAATCTTAAATTATATCCCGCCAAACTTCTTCTTTCTGAGAGAAAAGGTATTGCGCTAGGTATTATCCGGCCCTGCAGTCAGTGTTTTGTTTTAATCACTCCTCATCTTTATAAAAACTCTTTTAAAGGGCGAATCACGTAAGGTGTCCACGAATTGCTTTTAGACAAACCACTAGTCCCAAAATGATGAAATAACCATTTATCTTACTAAACCAACTATTAGGAATAACTTAAAAAAACATTTTCACCACTTTTTTAAATACAAGATGTTTTAAAACCAGAGGTTCACTTGTTTAAATATCATAACAAAATTGTCAACTACAAACATGTCTTAGTAAACACTACTTTAAAGGTTTCTTTAATACAAACATTCCGGTGAAACCAGAATTGGACAATGTTTATTCGTTTAAAAATGGCGGCTCCTTATCGGACAAATTTGGTGATACAGTATGATGAATATGATGTATTTTTCTAAAAATTATAGGTATCTCTACTCTGATTAAAATTTTGCTTTCTTTAGGAGCTAAACTGTAACATTGTGTAACATATCTAAAGGGATACTGCAAACAATAAAAATGCGTTTTATATAGAGAAAACACGTTTAAAGTTGATAATTCGAAAGCTAAAGAGTTACGGATAAGGTTTTCATATTGAGGTTGTTTGGAATTGTCATATCTTTGAAATAATATGATATTTGAAATATAATGAAATAAAAGTTTTAAAATAAAATGAGATATATGTCAATCTATTGTACATTATTATTCAACATGTAGCCAACCAATTTGCCAGGTCAAGCAATTTGCACGGATCTCCAATGTGGCATACAGACAAACGTCTAAAACTTTAACATTTATAATATTAGTAAGATAAAAGTATAAAACTAAATGTCTTTAGGCTTGTGCTCATCATGTACATAGTCTCCTTTATAGGAGAACATTTTTATTTATTTAAAAGTTTATTCAAACAGTTTGTATTATGCTAAACCTCTTTACCATTATTGCCTTTTATATTTCTGAAACATTCAACATGTAGCCAACCAATTTGCCAGGTCAAGCAATTTGCACGGATCTCCAATGTGGCATACAGACAAACGTCTAAAACTTTAACATTTATAATATTAGTAAGATAAAAGTATAAAACTAAATGTCTTTAGGCTTGTGCTCATCATGTACATAGTCTCCTTTATAGGAGAACATTTTTATTTATTTAAAAGTTTATTCAAACAGTTTGTATTATGCTAAACCTCTTTACCATTATTGCCTTTTTCGGTGCAATTATTTACAAAATGTAACAAAGGATATTTAACAAATGTATTAATACATTAACTATATCTTATCCTATACTTCTATATAAGATTTGTTTTAAAAAGAGCAGAGTTTCATTTTAAATGCATATTATATAGTAAAAAGAGAGAAGAGAGGTTAAATTAGTTAAGTATTATTGTACTTCTTCATTTAACTTCTTAATGAAACACTTTTGTTAGTTAATTTCTCAGTCAAACTGTTTTACATTCATTAAATTATTCCAATTCCAAATATAAAATTCGAACATATTTTTAGGTCTACTGTATATTGTTTGTTATTATACTTCTCTATTCTTCCATAATAACTTAATCATTATATATTTTGTTTCGGTCACAGAAGGAAGTTAATCAAATATATATTATTTGATTAAAGTACAAAGTAACTTTAGGGATTTTAATTTGCACTCCCATCACATAAAAAAACTACTTTTAACTACATTCCTACAAGCCTTTTATTGCTATGAAATTTTCATCTCATCATTATTTCATAGTTACTCATTAAACTATAGTGAAAGGAGTTAAACTTTGGTTACCCTAATTCCTCAACTGTAGTTGTTTCAAAGATAAAAACTGTTAATAATTTTCCAGTAAGAAATACATAAGTGTGAAGTTATGCCAACACTACGGGAATAGGCCTTTTCCATTCTGGAACATGCTTGAAATCAAGGTTATAGTAACCTTCGTTCTTGTAGACGATTATTATGATTAGGAGTAAAAGAGAGTACGGTATTCTGTGAAACTCCTTCAATAATGTCAATATGAACCTATTTGTTGTGAGTGGAAATAAACCAACACCAAAATTAAATTAAGTCATCATTATAATTCCTAAAACAACCCTAATCATCCAAATGTTTTAGACTACATAGTAAAATAGATATTAAAAATTATGAGGGATTTAGGGAGCTTTAAACTGGAAAATCAAAAAGTATAAAACTCATTATCACAACACATTTCTTTGCACCACCAGTCCATATCCTTGTATCCACCTAACAATGACAAAATATAATGAACGACTCGAGTAGCCCAATAAAAGTCGGGAAGTTCCAACAGCATTGATTACAACTGACAGTTTTAACTTAGACTCTTGGCTGCTCAGACTGTCGATGGTTTTATAATCTCTTTTAATAATACTATTCTATATGTACCCAAAACTTATGTTGTAAGTTAATATTTAATGCTCGCAGTAAATAAAATAGTAAAAAGGCTTTTGTTTATCATATGCATATTCCTAAAACATTGGACCACCGTGTCCCATAGATTATATTTTACTGTACCTCGACCAATCTAGTCAGGCAATGAGCGTGTCAATTAGAGCGGCGAGCGGACTGTGCATACCGTATCTACCGTGTCCATCAGTAAAGGACAGACTTCATGATTTGGAACGAGTTGGGGATAGTCATAATTATTTCACCAGAAATCGGGAAAATCTTGCAATTGGCCACCATAGTCTAAAACTTTTTGAGGAAAAAACCCATGTATGCGGGATCAAAATTTTATAATAATCTCCCAATCGAAATTAAATCAGAGACTTCTAAAACAATATTTAAAAATAAATTAAAGAGATTTCTCATCAGCAAGGCTATTTTTTCTTTTGAAGAGTTGAATAGTCTTTGAAGTCAAAAATAAATTCAATTTATGTATTTTTTGTTTAGACTTAAAAAAAATTAAGTTTGTGAAATTTTGTTTTTATTTTATTATGTTAGAAATGTATTTAATAACTATTAGGCCTACTTGTAACTGTTGACACTATTCAATGTATTATGTACAGGAAATGAATAAAGTAGTTTAAAATTGAATTGAATACGCACAAAAACCCTTTCCCTGCCACTGTCGCTTTGTATTAATTTTGGAATCTCATAAATTAATTTCTATTAATAATTTTCTATTATTTATATTCTATAGCTTAGTACCAATTTAAAAACCTGTGACTTATTCTGATCCCTTTTAAGTTTTTACAATAGGTACTAATCAAGTCTGTTTTATATGTTGTTGTTGTGTTAGATGTTGCTGAGTCAAGTGAATCACATCTGAAAAACATAAAAACTATACAGTTGAGTAATCGTAAAATAAGTATTGACTATACATAATTTGGCTTTCAATAAGTTTATTCACAGGAAAAACTATTTAATGTGCTAATAAGCTGCAGAACAGTAGTTAACGTGATTGCTCCTGGGTTCTTGCTGATATTGGCTGGAAAAACTCCTGCAAGCCTAAGTGAGGATGGGTCTCGGATCAGTATGCAAGTGTGC
The DNA here is from genome assembly GCF_028750875.1 of Macrosteles quadrilineatus. Lineage (NCBI taxonomy): Eukaryota > Metazoa > Arthropoda > Insecta > Hemiptera > Cicadellidae > Macrosteles > Macrosteles quadrilineatus. The sequence continues at coordinate 91,863,359 of NW_026542602.1, read as the reverse complement.
GGCTGAAGCTCATACGAGTCTTATAACGATCGAAAGCTCTTTATTTATTTTTATGACTAAATGGGCCAGCCTTAGAGGAACTACTGTATTTAGAAGTTTCTTTTCTTCCAGGAATGACAGAGACTGCACATTTTGCACATTTTGCAATCCTAGAATAGAAATAAAATAAATTAACATAGGATGTTTTTCTTATGCCAATCTTAAATTGAAATGCTTACAATACAGTTACACAAATGAGATAAGGGACCACACTCTGAACGAAAGTATAAGTATGAGACACCATCAAATGTATACAATGATACGCCGTGAACAAGATCCTATCAAATTCAACAATATAACATTGGCAACTAGGATATTTCCAGCTCAACAAGAACCACGGCTTACACTGCAGGGTTTCATGTACAGAGCGACAACATTAATTGTGTATGCAGCTTGAACTCACCTACAGAATTCTGCACTGTATTTTGAATACCAATATTGTTCAGTACGGCTCAGAAACAGATATACAATGCAACTAAATTCCTACTTAGTGTAGGTTTGCAATGTACTTTCCATTCTTATAACAACAGTTTTTCAACTATTGTATATGAGCTCTACCATAGATAAAAAAACACAGGAAATTAAAAAAATCATAGTCCCTTAGTAGATTTCCCATCCTTATGAAACAGCTGGAGCCAATTTTATTGTTAGTTCCCTCCGGTTTTCTGTAGATGTCCTGTTTTGTTTACAGTCTGTTTATATTATTTTAGGGTTAGTTTCTTATTATTTGTGTCTCACTGTTTTGTTAAATAGCTAGTGGACGAGTTATTGTTAATGATTAGATAGTTTTATTTGGTTAAACGAGGTTTTAAATTACGGAATTAACAAGAAGCTAATTGTAAACAAAACACGACATCTACAGAAAACCGGACAGAACTAACAATAAAATTGGCTTCAGCTGTTCCAAAAGTCTATGGTTCTACTTACTCAATTAAAGGTAAATCCAATAATTTTGACCCTTTGGTTTTCGTACTAGGTTAATATTCTTTTATACATTTTTAATCTCATTGTACAAAAAAGACCCATTTTATTGTTACTTAATATAAAAATTGCTACTGTGTCAGTATACGTGACAGTCTGGTAAATGAGGATAAACTTGAATGACAGAAAAGAAAACAATAATTTGAAAGGAGAATAGTCTTTTAATTTATTTTAAAATGTTAAAAAATTTGGTATTTTTAATAAATTCAAAAATGTGTAAATAATACATATTTCCCAATTTTTTTATTGTATTACGTCTGATAAGCCTGAGTCTTATGCAATTCGGGTTCTACTAAATCAATGTTTCATAAAAAGCAATAAAAGTAATCACAAAATTACAGTAAAGCTAAAAGCCTAACTCTTTAAAGGAAATGCCGTTCCCATTTCAATTTATGGGTAAAATTACATTTTTTTAATTTCGTTGGAATCATAGACTGTCTATCTGGGAGTGGGAGTCCTTTTGTCACTATTTGAAGATGACTTATTTTCTTTCTTAGTTCATCGAGTTTTATTGTTTTTCGTCACGTAGACTTTGTTCTTTATTTACCTTACAAGAAGAAATGACTCGGGATGTAAGTCAAATTAGCAAGTCAGCTACACTCGTTCATTGTTTACGTGGGTCCAAAACTTCAATTTTACATTACCGTATCTATTTGGAATCAAGTTTGGCAACAATTATAGGTAGAAATAAACTTTAGCAAGTAGCTAATACAAGCAACACAAGTAGAACACCGTACGTTGAAAAGTAACGGCATGGATTAAGCGTGAAATTTGACTTATCGTTTGTGGACACGACACTCTACGTTTGAACTACTCATTATTTTATACAGCAATTTAAAGTTAACATTTTGTTATTGTAAACATATTATTGGCACTGAGTAAAAAGATACCTTATTACCTTATTACCTTCTTCTTCACCAAGACCAGCAATGCCGGATAGGTTGTGTCAATTGAATTAATAAAAATAAAATAAAATACTGACTGATACGCTTGTATCTTACTATTTACATATATGTACACGTAACTTATGGCGGTGGATGTAGCCTCAATTTAGTTTCGGTTTAGTTTTTAAAAAACTCATCCAGGCTATAGAGTGGCCTTTCTACTAGCCATGCCTTCAACACTTTGTCAAACTTCCTTGTTTCAAGGTTCTTGATTTCTTGGGGCAAATTGTTGTAAATCTTGAGCGCTATGGTCGGGAAAGCATTTTTAGTTTTAGAGAGCCTGCAAAAGGGAAGGTCTATTTCCTGATTATGTCTTGTTCTGTACGTATGGACTGTATTTCTGGTCGGAAAATTTTGAATATTGTTTTTTACATATGATGCACATAGGAGAACAAAGTGGCTGTAAACTGTTAAAATTTTTGTTTCTATAAAAAGAGGCTTGCAGTGGTCCAATCGTTTTCTAAACGTTATTATCCTGATAGCCTTCTTTTGCTCTAGAAGAACTTCATGGCAGTTAGGCGCATGCCCCCAAAGCAGCAGGCCGTAGCTTAGCACGCTATGGAAGAGGGCGTGATAGACGACCAGTAGGTATTGTGGTGTTACCAGCTTAGACAGCTTTCTTAGCAGACACACAACTCTCGATAACCTTCTGCATACAACTTCAATATGCTCAGACCATGTCAGTTTGGGGTCAATCGTGAAACCAAGCAGATTAACTTTAGTTTCAATCTGAGGATGTCTAGTTAAGGTGCACACGATCTTTTGTGTCTTACCCTCGTTCAGCTTGAATTTATTGGCTGAGAACCATGTCTTGGCTTCCTCGAAAAGAATTTCAGCGTTGTCGAGAGCTTGAGCAGGAGTAGAACCTGTTGACAAAATTGTAGTGTCGTCTGCAAATCTTAGTGCTGAGCCACTCAAGTCAAGGTCATTGATTGAGACCAGAAATAGAATTGGTCCCAGTACCGATCCCTGAGGAACGCCATGTTGGATTGGCAAAGGTTTTGACTGAGCACCGCTAAGTGATATCACTTGCTGCCTATTTTCCAGGTAGGACTTAATGGACAAGAGAGCAACGCCCCCCACCCCGTAACGTTCAAGTTTCTCTGTCAAGATGCTGTGAGATATACAATCAAAAGCTTTGCTTAAGTCGCACAGTGTCAAGGCCAGCGAGTCAGATGCTTCAAAAGCCGCTTGCACTCTGTTGACCAGTTCTGTAACAGCAGTTGTTGTCGAATGGCTCCTTCTGAACCCGTGCTGCAAGTTTGAGAACAGATTTCCAGATTCAAAGTGATTTACCAGCTGATCTTTAATGACAGACTCAAAAACTTTACTAAAGACAGGTATTAACGAGATAGGCCGATAGCTGTTTAAGTTGGACGGGTCACCCTTTTTGAATATGGGAACCGTACGAGCCACCTTTAGAATATTGGGAAAGGCCCCTACTTTTAAGCATTTGTTGATGACCGTAGCTAGGGGATATGCAATTTCACACACCACTGCCTTAAGGACTATTGTTGTCATTCCATAAATATCTTGACTACTTGTAGGTCTTAGCCCTGAAACTAAATTAACTATATACACAGAATCTACTGGTTTCCATTCCGTCAAGCTAACATGAGACATCAGTTGACTTATACTATTCAGGGGATTCCGATCTGTATTCGGAATACTATTTACAATTTCATTGACATTGTCAAGCAGGAACTTGTTAAACTCATCCGGGCTAGCGTTGCTCAACATGGTTTTGGATTTGGTTTTCCCCCTGGACTCATTTACAAGGGACCAAGCTGCCTTACAGGGATTTAAAGCAGTTTCAATTTGATTAACATTGAACAACTTTTTGGCCTCATCGACTTTAAGTTTATAGGAGTTCTTAGCTTTACTGTACATAAGACGAAGTCGTTCTTTTCTGTATTGACAGGAGGCCGATAGGTATCTATCTCTTAAGGCTAAGACTAAATTCTTATACCTAGCCAGATCAGGTGTATACCATATCTTAACATCTGACTTTCCCTGTTTAACCTTAGCTAACTTAGGCCTATTGGATGAATTTCTCACTGTCTTAGAAGGGAAGTGATGGTTAAAACTATCATTGACTAGATTAAAAAATTGCTTAAAACACTCTTCAGGATCACTAACCTGTAAGACGCAGGTCCAGTCAATCTGTGATAGGCGTTCTCTGAACTGTGGAAGGTGATCCTCTTTAATTAATCTAAAGCTTCGTGCATACTCTAGGTGCCATGCAGGGAAAATTGGAGTGCTACTCACCAAGCTGTCGTATGTACTCATTATCACTGCTCCGTGGTCCGCAATCAGAGGCTCAGTCACCTCAACCTCGTAGTCCCACAGGTCCAAGTTCGTTGCAATCGTGTCCAGACATCGATCTCCCCTTGTCGGTGCTACGCTGGTAATAAATAGGCCGTGTGCTCGTAGTATGTTTGCGAAGGTTCTTGTGTGGGCTTCGTCACAATTTAGGGCGATGTTAAAATCTCCTCCCAGTATTATTGTTTTATTCAAACTTGAAAAGTCGGAGAGACAGGTGTCCAGCCCTTCAAAGAAATTGCCAATGTGGCCATTTGGAGATCGATATATGCTCAGAATTATTATTGATGTTTCTAATAGTTCAATGCCAGTCACTTCGAGGTCTAGATCGACACAATAACTTTCCAAATCAAGGGGTTTTATTGCTAGGTCTTCATTTGCAAAGATAGCCACACCTCCACCTAGACGTAATCTTCTGCAGTAGCATGCCACTAGCTGAAAGTTTTCGAATTTAGAGTAGAAATCAATTTCCTCTTCCGCCAACCAATGCTCACTTATACATAGGATGTTAAGATATGACTCAGAGCAGAAGACTGGCATCAAATTGAATTTAGTCCTTAGACATTGTACATTTAGAAAGGCTATTTTATTTACATTAGATTTATTTACATTTGTGAGGTCACTAGACTTTGGATTTAGTTGGAGATTACCTTGACTTGGTTTAGGCCTAGGCCTAGTCTCCCTTGACTCTCTGACACTGTTTTCCCCGAGGCTATTCTGAATAAAAAACGTTTGATCGTAACATTTTTTGGCCAAACTGAACTGTTGAGAAATTCTTCCTTAGCGGCAAAGTCTACTCCTATCTTGAAACTATCACTGATCCCTTTCGTTTCGAGCTTCTCCACTTCACAACCAACGTTGGGGAAGTTTTCAATCACAAATTGTTTAACTGCATCAACTGATGTTCCACTTTTAACTTTGCCTAGGTGAAACCAGGCTTTCTTCGTCCCTGATATAAAATCACTGTGTTTACCCGAACCAATTACAACTTTCCGAGTGTTTTTATTAAACTGTGACTGTCTAACTTTCTGTTCAAGATGGCGAGTCGCTGTTCCCTTAGCCATTCCTACTTGTGTTCGTTCTGGTTGAAACTTCTTCTGCTTCTCGCTCGTCTGCATAAGTGCTGGATCTTTGCTCTTCTTTGTTTCGTCTGCTGTAGACCTGTTTGTACCAACTGCAGTTACATTTGCGTAGCTCTTGTTATTATTTTTATTTCCTCTTACTTCTTTCCATTCAGTGCTGCTTGCATTTTCAGCACCAATTGAGTTTCCAAGCGTAACCATATTATTTATTTCTTCCTGGTTTCCCTCCGAATGTTTTGGGACAGAGGAAGCCATGTTGTGACTTGTCAGGGTTTCGTAGTTGCTATGAAGCCCAGCACCCAAACCATCATTTTGTCCTGAGTTATCCGCCTGGGCGTGGTTGTCAATTTGATTTAGGTTGTCCGACGACACGTCGTCTGTCATATCATACGTCACATCCTGTCTAGAAACACGTTTCAGGGAATCTTGAGAAGAGGTTAGGTTGGAATTAGAATTAGATTTATCAGTTTCTATGCAAGTTTGTTGAGTCGATAATTTAGAAGGGCCTGATGGCACAGATTTTTGCAGTAAAATAAACATTTTACCTAACATTTTCTGTATGTCTAAGTACTCATCACAGTCGGTCCAAGACTTCTTCAGCTCCGAGAGCCTGGTGGTGCAGGGATCACAGAACCACATCACTGTATCTTCTATTTTCTTAATCGTCTTATATTTCGTGCTGTCAACGTTAACACATCGTCCATGGAACCATTTGTTACAGAACCCGTCACAATTTAGAGCCATATCATTATTTTTAACTTCTTTATTACACTGCCCGCACAGATCGACATCCTCATCCACCGCCATCTTCCTGGACTCATTCAAGGTAAGTAAGGTAATGTAATATAGTATTAAGGTTTTATTTTGGAATTGTGAAAAAGTAATGAATTTAGTAAAACATCCAATTCGGAATATATTCAAAATATAAATAATGACGAATGACTAGCGATCATCTATTGATGACTTTTTCAATAGACTGTTACAAATACTAACCAACATAAAAATATACTGCTACAAATGTTTTGAAGTCAGAATATTTTGTATGTACATATGAATGGAATATATTTTAATGAAAACGCACACTTGTCTAACGTCGAACGATAATGGCAATGCACGTGTGGGAAGCCGGCTTTGAAGACCACTTTGTGTCTTTATATTATTCAACGAGAATTCTTTGAAGCCTGAATGATTGAGGACGATCAGCATTTTGTGTGGTGTAACAGAAATAAACCGAGACTGTCACGCTTTTTTGTTGTATGTTTGAAAAGGGGTTGGGAGCTTTAAGCAAACTTATTTTATGTAATACTAGCTGTTCGACCCCCTCTTTGCTCTTAATTAATTAATTTATTTATTTATTTACGGCAAAATCGCCATTTGTACAATCAATTACATGCATAACAATTTGTGGATCAGTAAATACTATTGACATGCTGTAAGTTTTACATCTTGCTCTTTGTACATTTGTAATATAAAAATAATATGTGAAAGTAATATGTTTGTGGGGCTACGTAGAGTACAGGGGCTTGCACAGTATAACTATTTACTTTAAACCAAATACTATTTGATTCTCACATAACTACTAACCAGATTTAAAAGTTAGTTCGTAATTCACTCTGTAACTCATGTACGTGTTCGACTGATGGGTTTGGAGGGAAGTTGAGGATACACTGTATAGTTTGGTCAACCGTAAGTCGGACTGTGGGTTTGCTTATAAATATGCATCACATAAAGTGACGCGACCGCCTCCTCTATTAGGCTGTAGTGAAGGGCTTGCATATTAAATTGATTTATCCATAAAATAGATCATCGCGACATCTTGTTATGTAATTATATTAAACCTAATGTTTCTAAAATAAATATTAAAAGTCCAAGCCAGTAAGAAACCGACATTTTAAAATGATCTTTTGGCTAAGAATACATTTTTTAGCTAAAAAATAACAGAATTTGTTTATTATTAGAAAATAGCAATATAAAAAAATGTGCACAGTCTAAATATAATACGAATTTGATAAAACCTATGAGTAACCTAAATCATTTAAGAAAAATTTGTTTCATACAATTGCTTAGCCCTGAAGATAAAATATTCTGCTTTTATAGAGGACTTGAAACGACTAGTAACATTGTTTAGGAAAAAGTATTACTGTTTGGTATATATATTTATATATATATATTAGATAGTTACAAGTAAGTATGATAGTTCCCATTTTTTCCATTACGCACGCAAGACTTCAGTAGAAACACGAACTCTTTAGTTATTTATATACCCAGAAAATACATATACTATCATTGGCTATATAACACTATAGTTCTATAGTCAATGTTACCTACTATACAGTTTAATATTATTGGGTCAATTTGAATGTTCTGTTTGATGTTGCTTATGGCTATGTTTATGTAAATAAGTTAAATTAACATGGACATTTTTGTATCGATTATAACATAGCAGTTTATGAACAAGAATACTGCTTTCAGTACTTGAAATACTTTGGTAACTAGATGAAGGTATGTGCTAGAATTTTTTTACATTCAAAGGTATTGATTGGATGATTAACTATTCAGATTGCTGTATGCAAACACTTGAGTTCCTCCTCCTTTTCAAAGTATGGTAATACAATATTGTATTAAAATTGCATAAGTAAACGATACCCTTCAATGTGAGTACAGATGTGCTTTTGATTAAAATTACCATTGGTTACTTCTATGACTTTCAAATGTTTACTAAAAACTTACTGGATATACCAATTACAAATAGCTTCAATAAGATTAGCGCAATGGACATAAACGGAGTATAGTTCAAGTTTTTGTGTTACCATTTAAATCTTTTATATATTATTAAAATGTATATCGTATTTATGTGTATGTATATTGTTTTATTAGGAACTCATACAGCATCACTGAATATGCCTACTTTATTGAAATACTTGTACAATATAAGATTTAAAAAGCTATTTAACACGTATACACTATAGGTATAATCTACACCCGTTTTTGGATTCACCAATTTACGTGAATTCCTCGTTGAGGTAATTTCAGTTTTACTGTATTATGTGATTTTTAATTGTAAAGAATTAAATAATTTATTAAAATTTTATTAAATCTTTTTATGGTAAAAAAATACGACGTTATTGATCGTATATCCAATGCGATGTACATACGTTGTTTCGTATTGTTTCTAGGCAATCTAATGATCCAAATCCATTAGACACAATCCAACAGAGTGTTGTGGTGAGATGATTGATGTCTGAGCCCAAACCTCAAGAGGCGGTTACAGAGAGATAACTTGTGACGAATGACGACATGACGTCACTCTTGCCCTTTCATAATTTGTGTGATACATCACATTGATTTGTGATACTAACCCAGGACTAGTTGAGTTAAACATGGACTGCTCCATTTGAAGTTACATCACAAAGTTGCAATGAGACGAAAAATAAAAATAAAAATAGTTGATTAATGAAATATATAGAACTGTCTGTGAAGCCACTAGGACGGTTCGCTAGTTCGATCACTGACAACGTTCTCTAGATTTAGGCCTAGTTTAAAATAAAACTAGAAAAATGTACTTATTTTACTAGGCCAAGTTAGGTCCAGAGAGCCGTTTCAAACCTGACAGTTTCCATTGTCAATGGAAAACAAATTTTATTTGTATGATAATAAATCATCATTTTATAACTAACAAACTAAACCCACTATAGCGAGAATTGCGGGGTTAGACACATTTATGATCACACGCTTTTGAAGAGGTATTTGGTAGCTATATGAATTTTTAATTAAAGTTGATACCATACAACATCATAAAAATGTACATATGAAATAAATACTTCTGACTATACTAAACATGACTCACTTAGATAGTTAGTTCTAGTTTAACTTTATTAAGCTTTATAGACTATAAAACGCACATCCGGTGATTCATCTTGTCCTAACATAGGGCCTAAATATAAATTGGATTTCAATTGGGATATATTTTCAAGAACACGCAACAAATAAGAAAATTCAGCTACTCGTGACAAGCAATCTAGTTTAAATAAAATATATTATCTTGATTAAATTTAATAAGATTATTATTTATTTCCGTAAGTGAACAATTCAGACACACTTGACTTTGTTTTAGAAAGCGATAAGTTACTCAATCAAATATGGTAACTGAATTAGAATCTACAATTAGACTTTATCTTTTGTTGCAATTGTATAACAAATTGGGAGCGTCATTTAATAATTCTATGATGCAAAAAGGCCTCGCAAATTGAGTAATATATCTAAAGATCTACTTTTGAATAATTTATTGATTTATCATCATCTAAAAATAATCCACAAGTACACGAAAGGATTTTTGAATGATAGCATAGATCGGGAAGTTTATTAAATGAACCTCAGACTTTTAGTTAAGAATTTCAGTTATAAATATGTTGAATTAATAAAAGCGTAGTGATGATATAGATAGTACTATAATTAGTTCAAAAGGTTTAAAAAAAAGGTTGGTTCTAAGGCTTGCAATGATTAAAGGTAAATACAGTAGATATTTTCGAGGGGTGTTCAAATATTGAACCTGCAAGAACAGTTCAATAAATTATTTGAGGTTATCATCCTTAGTTATGTAAAAGTAACAGTTTTCTAAAAATATCTCAAAATAATTAACGTTAAATCTGCTATTATTAGTTAATATTTGTTTCATTTTTCAGAGAAGCTTGTTTTAAAAGATTCGGTCATAATCCAGGCGACAAACGATCACTCAACTTTTTTCATTTTGCCCCGGAATCTCTGAACAGCATTTCTTTGCATATCCGTCCATCACTCATACCTTACACCATCAAAATGAAATATTTAATGGATTTACTTATGATACTTATTCATGTGAATTTGTAAACAAGGTATCAGTGAACTAACTCTTCAATTCGTTATATAGAGGATGTAGATAAAAATCAAAAGAAAAATTCAAATTGAAATTAAGGAAAAAAAAAAAACTTATTGAAAACGTGTATTATGGATTAACATATGTTTTTGTTTATACATTTTTCAGAGTATTTATAGAATAAAATAGAACAATTCTTTAATTATTTAATGAATATCTTATACATAAATAGGCAGCCCTTTATATTTCTTATACCCCCTTTTTTAGCTCGTGTACTTTGCGGGGGAAATCTACGCATACTGCTAGAAAAAATTTTCCTGTAGATGTGCAAAATCTCTTTATAGATTAAAAAACTCAAAAATAAGCACAACAATTATGTTAAAATTAAAATTAAATCAACACCGGTCTTATGTTGGTGACTAAATAACAACGAAACATAAAAAGAAATTCTAAACAACTGGAATACATTCCTATCACATGTTTTATTTACAACATGGGGTGAAAATAGACAAGTCTGTACATATTTTTGGTCGAGTTTTCGTCCACTTGACGATCTTTAGTTTTCATAAAAAACGAAATAAGGATAGTATTTAATTTCTATCCTTGATCTTTAATCAATATTAATAAAAGAATTTGTGAATAAAAAAAACACATGTTCTTATCTAAAGGAGTGTACATCCGCTAAACCTTGTTTAATAAGTGTCAGATGTCGATTATTTATTTTGAAAATATTACTTATGACCAAAAGATATGCTTAAAAACATTATTGGTGCTAGAAAACAAAATAAAGTATCATAACGAAAGTAATTACTCTCCCTTTTTACAAGGCTAAAATATGCACACTGTTCAATAATAATTATGGCTGAGTTAAAAAAGCATAATTCACAACCAAACCTAATTAGATTTATTATAACCAGTTACCAGTTGCAATTTAAATAAAATAAAATTTCAGAATCTGCGAGTTACATACTTTAAAACTGTGTTTATGCCCTGTGACTTTGCAACAAGTTTTGTAGCTCTCTTATCTTTTTTAAGATATAACTGTCCCAGGACATTTTCCACCCTGCATTAATAACAACGAAACATACAGTATGTTCATAATAAACATTGACACCAATAAACACGGTTTTAAATGGTCTTGTTTGGAACAATATCTTTTTGTAATGTACATGTGAATGGAATATAAAATCATGCAAACGCACACTCTTCTAAGGTCGGACGATAATGTCAATGCACGCGTGGGAAGCTGGCTTTGAAGACCACTTTGTGCTTTTGTATCATTCAACGAGAATTCTTTGAAGCCTGAATTATTGAGAGCGATCGTCATTTTGTTTTACAATTGAAATTAAGCTCATAGATGTAACCTCAGTTACTTTACACCCCTTCTCTTGAATATCTACCAATGTGTAGAGCGCGTCTAGTGTTATTAAATTTGAAATCGACGTCAAACAAAAGAAAATACCCTAACTCTAGCTGCCTAGGATTTGATCGCAACAATAATATTGTTCGTCATAGTATTTCTCATAGACACCGTTTAATTAGTTAATTAATTTGATAAATTGTGACTGTTGGTGTAAACCAGTTAAAAAGATTATACATTAAAATTTTCCCAAAATATTTTCCTTGTAAAATATTTGTTAATTAAAAATTGAGTTGTTAGTTAAATTTTACGATCAATAATTGTTAAGCAACACAATGTAATTATTTAATAAGCTGACGATACAATGAGCATGATGGTTCACGGTCTTTGGTGTCTGTAAAGAAATTAGCTACGATATTAGTTCTGGATGAAAGGAAAGTGCAAAAGTTACACGTTTAAGAATACCTCACTTGACGTTTTATTAATTAAAAAACTGCATAACGATATATTATCTCTAGTCGCCAGACCATCTCGATTGGTAAGAGTGTTAAACAAAAGTAATAATTTAGTGGCAATAATTAAGTGCCATTTATGAAAATAAAGAAACCATTATAATGTAGGTACGTTGTTACTCGTACTAAATTTGAGTTCACTCAATTTGGAACTGACAATGCTGAATATTGTACATCATACAAGCTACAACCCCCTTGTTGAATAAAATAAAGGGACAAAGTGGTCTTTTAAGTAAATTTCTCACACATGCTTTATCATATTCGACCGATCAGAGAAATGTATTTTTTCACATAACCACATATTTCTATAGTAAATGTACGCACATTTAAAACAGTTATTAAATTCTTACTAATGTATACAGCAATTGTTAGTTGGGACAACTTTACTAATGTGGGTTGGAACATGCACAATTTAAAACTTTTTTTATTTTCTTGCCGTCAGAATACGTTTTTTATTTGTTATCTTTATTTTTTATTATGAAGACTACTTATAATAACCGAGAAGCAATAAACATGTTGTTCAAAGTATTTTCATTTTCAATGTAATCTATAGATCAAGAACGGTTGTATAAAGTTCTTATTAACTGGGATCACCTTATAAATTAACGTTTTAAAAGGGGTTTTTTTAAGTTGGTTTTCAAAGGCTACAAACTCCAAGCCATACTACGAATTTTTGAGATTTTGTCAATGCTGATTTAAATTCAACTAAGTATTTTTTACATCTCTTTGAGATTGATAATAATCACCATCTTACTTTTGATAATACAATGGTAAAACTACGTCGATACTTAAATAACGTAGAAGTGGTTGTACTGTTAACCTTAAATTAAATTAATTAACATACATATTTCCTATTCATACATCTTTTTAGTAACTAAGCTACAAAATTGAAAATGAATGATGATTGGTATAGATTTTTTTTGTAATGCCAGTCATGAGATAACAAAATTAAATAAACACTTATTGTAATAAACAAATGTTAGTGAAACATAGTTTCCTCCATCCACAAGTAGTTTGCAAATTTCCCAGCAAATTACAGAACAACAGTTACAAAGCGGAGAAACCTATCATCAGGCGCTGCGGTTATGTTAAATATTCAACACCAGGTCGTGAGTTCGCTGCATATCCATCACCTGATCCTTGAAATAATGGAGTAACGAAATTATGTATTCTCTTCAAGCATAAAGGTAGGCAAGTGTACAAGTACATATCAAATTGACTAGTAATTCATTAATGAGCTATCAGCTATTTACTATTTACAAGCCCCGTATATCAGTAGTATCAATTAACGAGAATATATATATATATATTATAAATGTTATTCCCAGTACAATACAAGCAGCTTTGTTAAAAGTAAATGTAAGTTTTGGTAAGTAGTCATAAAATCAAAATAACATTACAATAAATTATTATGACCAATAATATGACCAGTAGAGTTTTAAATAGTTATAAGTAGGCTAATTGAATTAATTAGGCCAAACAGTGCGCAACGAACCCTTTACTTATGGACGAAAAAATAAAAACTTTTTAAAAGGAGTACCAAATACATGTACATGATTTAAAAATTTGTTAGTTTTTAAAATTTATTATAAATTATAATTATCTGATTCAATCTTTTACATAGATTATTGTATTGCAACCATGTAAAATTTACGATACATCTAAACAGGATCTAAACAGGGAATGCAATAGATTCCCAAATCAAACAAACATTGCCGCATTACCCAGAGTCCATGCCGTTACAGACTCATGCATATGAAGCGACCTGAGGGACAGAGGATTCGGTGCAGATCACACTTTAATTACAATTTTATGTTGGATAGCAAGATATTCTTTTCAGTTTAAATTAATTGTGACAAGAAAGGTTTCGGCACCTACATGCTTGGATTATTATTAAGTGTAGATAGGTATTTAGTCAAAATTCATCAACAAATTCAATATCGCATTTAAGAAACAAATATTTTGACAAGAAACTACTATTTCTTACAATATAATACTATTTCGTATTGGCAAAAAAAAATGTTTTGTTAAGGTAAGAGTAGCTAACGTAGCTTCTCAACCTCGACAATCTACTTTAATTGTTAATTGGTTTAATCTGACCAATTATAACACTATATTGTTGTGCCAATGTTATGGTTGTTTCAAAATGCTATATAGATGTTTGTGATGGATTAATAAATAAAATCCTAAGGCATTTTTTTAGGTGCCTTCTCATGACCATTTGAAATAATCAATCGTATTCATTTTTTTAACTACTAAGTGCTGTTAGTGAATAAAGTTCATCAATTTAAAGAAGGTTCTTCTTGCCTTAAAACACCTATGTTTTGTAGGTAAATTAAGCACTAAACCATTGCATTTCATAATTAAAGCCATCGATAGTTCGTGCTATTCAACTTGTCTTCAGAACAGATTAAATGCACCCCTTTTAGGCAGATGAAAAATGACATGTAGCAATTTAATATCTAGTTGATTACACCCCGAAATTATACAATAATGTGAAGGAACTGCCAATTACGAAATTGATGTATATTCCAAGCAGACATATTTGAATATAAAATTGATACATTCGCAATAATACATAAACTTTGATTGTCTGCCTGCATGCAACCGTTACAATAAATGTCATTGTTTATGACAGTTGATATGCAGACTTCACATGGATTATTACAACCCTGAATCCCATATGGTTTTATGTGTTACTGTCACAATAAAACACCAATCAGTTTAGAGTGAGAGATTTCTTTATTCAACCACAATTGTTGTTAATAATTAATAACAACCTTTTAATGTTATAATTATTATTATGTGTGTACGATCTTAGTCTATATTTTAATAGTATTTTTTATTCTTACATCAATTTAAATTTATTTAATATAAAAATTACTTTATATATTATAGTTAAAGTTTGAATTTAAAAATAAATATACGTAGATATAGGTTTGAGTGTATTCTTAGATGTTAATATAAACATTTCTTTTTTTTATTTAGCCTAATTGGAATAATTTGTTATTGGTTAAAGGTTAACTGGATGTCACGGGATATTTCCGTTACTTATAACTGAAAACTTTTTAATCAAACGAAATCGTTGACCTCTATTTCTTAGCATTCAATATTTTTCATTGTGACACTTGGTTAGAATATATTATTGATAAAATATAAGGATTACCTTAACCTTGATGAGTCAGTCAGTTACAGTGAGTGATAAGACAGTGCTGGTCAGCTTTTACAGTTTCAACAAGTTTCATCACTTTTTATTCCATTTTAATAATTTAATCAACATGACAAGATTTGATTATTGTGATTTTGACAGTATTTTAAAGAATATTTTGACATACTACAATGTTAAATTAATTACGTGGTTGCATACAATGAACTGATAAAGTTCTAAGGAACGAAACTAGTTGTCATACCAACAACTGAGGATAACTAACTGTGGACTAAGGTAATCCTTTTATTTGATCAATAATTTACATAAAATGTTGCGTCTAAATAGGTTTTTATAATTGAATGATTAATAATATTCATTGATTATAGAAGTGTCATGTAATCACCCATAAAGTTTTATTTTTAAAATATCACCAGCTTATTTAGCTTAGGTTAGTTTATCACAAGTCTTAAGCGCATGCCAACAGACTGTTTTATGAGAAAACCCATTTGAAGAAACAAAACCTTCGTTTATCTTCAGAAGTATTTTAATAGCTTCTTTTGATTCTTGTGCGTGCCAACCAATAAATGGTTAGATTCCACAAATTGTTTTATCTGTACAACGTACTTCATCTGTGTTCAGGAATATCTGTCTCGTCAAATATTGAGGCGTTGTTTGATGATATGAGCGGTAACTATGGAGGAGCACTTACAGTCTTTACATTATTCACCGTATCCTTTGTGGCAAAGGTTCTCTAACAGTGGAATATGCCGTGGTTAATAATTTCAATTATGGAAACCTACCATTAACACGTAACTCTTTAAAACACTTTCTTTATGAAGTCAAATTAAACAAATGTACTACTCGTTTACAAAGTAATGCTTGTAAATCCTTTACATTCAATGTTAACATATTAATAAGCTTTTAACGATAATTGACATGTATAACAGAAATGCCCTATTTAAACCCGGAAGAAACCTAGACTAGTTGACTTAAGCTACCTTGCTTATAGCATTTTTGTAGTTGGTTAGGGTTAGCCTCTATAAGTTTCCTATGTACTTAGTGGTCTATATTATCATAACTGTTATGGCTTAATAAAACATGTTGTAATTAATATACTGCATATTCTAATGATTTGAAAGATTTTTGATGTAGATAAATTGAAGCAATAATATAACTAGTTAAAAAACTTAAGCAAATTATTAATATAGCTTTACTTTAACATTGTTGATGTTACTTAATTATATGTTGATTATATTTAACACCTCTTAATTATGAGTAAAAAACTTGTTTAAAATTACATTAGCTAATTTATGTTCCAATAAAAGTAGTCAAATGTTGTCGTTAAATTCGAACGGTTGCTAAAGCCCAGCAGAAATGCATTTGTTGTTGAAAATCTGACTTATACAATGTCAGCTTTGCAGATTAAAACAAAACAATTTCACGCCAGAATTGTTATAATATTGTTCAATGGTTTAAAACTTTGTATTATAAACCTTAAAAACTTTTATTTCCAAAATTAATTGAAAAAAAAAATATATAGTTTGCTATTGTAAAAATCATTTTCACACAGTTAGTTTGCTATAGTGCTATAGTTGCTATAGTTGCTATAGTTGCTATAGTTAGTTAGTTAGTTACTATAGTGGTTATTATTAAGGATTTATTTGCATTACTGACAAAACAATTTAAGATATAAGTACCGATGGTTTTATCTTTTAATAGGTAGCATACATAATTATTTAGTTACTGCAAACATTTTCAATGTGTGGGGATAAGTATTTTAATGGTGTGTAAGATGTAATAATAAAATGGGTCATTGCTTATTTTTATTTAATTTTTTTCTAAGCAGTTTGGTCCTCTCATAATGTATCCAGCATAGCAAGGAGTGAGCTAGTACAGTGCAAGGGTAATGTACCGATAAAAAACTAGTCGCAAATACCTGGATCCGAACCCACGTCATCCCTGTCTTGGACCCGGAGTCCATCGTGGCACTACCGACTGAGCCACTGACTCACTTCGAATGGTTGGTTTTCATACAAAATTTTAGTAAATGCATCTGAGACTAGGTAAAATAGAAGTGAATATTGTGAAGTGATGATATTGTGAATTATTGTGGGTAAGTATTAATGATACACGATGCATTTGTGAATGCAATATTCCATTGAGGGTATATTCATTGGGAGTCTTGCTCTGGTATTGTACCTTTTTCAATCCTGTTTCGCCATTTTTATTATTTTTTTTTATCAAATACAGCATAATTTGTCAGTAAAAAAATCTATTCATAACACACACTAGAGGCTGTGGATTGATTCATACTAGTTTGTATACAAAACATTCAATATATGAAATTTGAAACGAAACCCCTAATGTCATAGAATGGTAATACCTAAACCATGATGTACCTATCTCTGATGTTAAGCAGACGTTTAATTTGAACTGCAGCTACACGAATGGGTTCTAAATTAAAATGGCCTATTCAAATGATGCACAAATACATTTAATAGTCAATTATAATGTTCTTCATCAGTACAAGTGTCACATTAGAAAAAATACAGAAGTTAACTTTACAATGCGGAATACGAAACAATAAGTACTTATGACTATAATACGAGGTTGAAGAGGAAACTCTTATTGTTAAGAGCATCATGTGAATGGTAATTGCTTCAAACTTCCAACTTAAGTGTATAACAACCCTATAGGACTGGTGCAGTTTTCTCTAACTATTCCTAAAGGGATCTTTTTCTTGAATATTTACAACTTGTGCCTATTGTCT
Organism: Macrosteles quadrilineatus; assembly: GCF_028750875.1. Taxonomy (NCBI): domain Eukaryota; kingdom Metazoa; phylum Arthropoda; class Insecta; order Hemiptera; family Cicadellidae; genus Macrosteles; species Macrosteles quadrilineatus. The sequence continues at coordinate 91,845,349 of NW_026542602.1, read as the reverse complement.
CTTCGTACTTGTTTTGTCCCAGGACGCTAGGCACGAGTTTGGGACTGTTTTCCCACATTACTTCAGGCTAGACCTAGGGGTTGCAGCACTATCACTTCGATAAAATCCATTTGCTGATTTGCTAGGATTTGAAACCAGGACATTACAGACCGAAGTTCCGTGCTATAACCACTAAACCAGCTTGCTCCCTCTGTTTCTTTGTACTGGAGTTCACAAAAATGTGAAAATGGATATGGAAAAAGGTTTTAATATAACTAGTATTTTGAATTAAATGATTTCACCCACTCAATTAAAAGTTAACGTACCTACACATATTCCAGCTACAGTCAATTATGTTTCTATAGTTAACATGACCACGAAATGGATATATTATCAAATACAATAAATTTAACGAAAGTCCACACTACATACATGCCATTAAAAGTACAGCTAACTTTCAAACATCATTATTCATACAAGGACATGAAAACAGTGAACATTTTAATTGACGCACAAAGTAATAACTTTTATTTTGCTAGATTTATGGCTAGTGGATACAGCAAAAGTTGAATGCATGGAATATAATATTCTGAATGGATCATATTATGCTAGGAAATATGATTTTGACTAGTCTACGAACAACCAATCTTGAGCAATAAATGGATCATAATTAGGAATAATATTTGATTAGTATAATAGTACGCATGATAATTTACCACATATAGTCAAATGAAACAAAATTATAGTTTTGCTTACCAACAAGATAACTAAATACGAATTAATGAAAACAATAAACATCTTTCGGAGTTTGAAACGTTACAGAAGTTTAAAGCCAGTTATGTTTAAAAAATAATACAACAAAAAGTTGGGATAAGGAAATTAAATGCACGGTATTGAATAGCGTGCTATAAATGTTTGACTAGTCCTAACCAAACGTAATAAATGTTTCACCTGACCGCACAGTCAAATGATGGCTTACATCGATACAGCATTCGACTAATTTACTTTAGGTTGAAACCATGTTGCCATGGATACATGCTTATAATACTTCTGAAGTCCTCTAAATATTGTGAAAAACTTTGTTGTCTTCAATAGTACAATAATAGTAGTTATTGCGTATAAAAATCTTTTTTTATATTGCAATTAAAATTACTACATCATGCAGGTAATGTGTAGTAAGTAGACAATGTTTTAAAAATATACATTTTAATTTTGTTTAATAAGTTTGTAGGTTCGTTTTAATTTCTCATGATTCCTTTTTAAATGTTATCTTTTTGCCAACAAGACATGAAGAATATTCGTTTGGAATTACACATTTCCGATGAATATCGATAATATGACATTTCTAGTACTTCGTATATTAATAGAGTTTTGTTTTTGTCGTCATAGCTTATTTAGATAAATTTTTTAAATCGTCCTAATATCTAATACAATGAATTTGTTACTCCAAAAACGTTTTTGAGAAAATATGATTATAAATAGGTCATTGCGGAATTAAACAGGTATTGACGATGTTTAGTCTGATAAGCATAAAAAAAGACCAGTGAGAAGGGGTGGTGTTTCTATTAACTTTGTTCATAAAAATCACATCTTAATTATAATTTTTGCATATTTACGGTTTTGTAGTTATCGTTGAGAGGCAAAGGTATTCCTAAATAGTCTGTTTTATCTATCAGATTATTTATCAGCATTGTTCTGCATCAATGGGCAAAATTATAAAGGACTTAAACAGTATAAAGGACAGTATGCAGTAATTGTCATATAACCTGATTCCTCAGTTTAGAGTGCAATTATTATTGTCAGCTAATATAGTTTGTCACTTAGAGATGGCTATGCCGTATTTTGTAATTGAAAGCTATGCGATTTGTCCAATCTTTATGTAGTAATTATTGGTAAAGGTAATTATCAGTACCATGCAGATACTACAATATAATGTAATTTCTCCATTTGGAATTCAGTAATTGTTGATTTTCAATTAAGTATGAAGAATTTGAAGTCTAATTCAATATTATTATTAAGTATGCAGTAATTGTAAACTGATTCAGTTAATCTATTCTGTATTCAGTAGTTGTAAGTTATTCAAGCTTTTCTTGCTCAATTGTCAGCACCAGTAAAGTATGCAACAATACTTAGTTGGCATTGTATGTATAATTAAAATTTTAAGTCCTAATTATATACTTTGCTGCTAACATTTTTACATAAGGCTTACACGACATAAATTATTATGGGACACAACTCGTAATTTTTATAATAAAAAGTCTATTGAAACGTAGTAATATGATTCTGACGTTCATGAGTAACGACATTGTGCATAATAACTACTGAAACTTGTGATTTTTGAAAATTTTGAAGTAAATAATAGCTGCTGTACAAAAACAAAATATTAAATTTATATCGTATACCTAGCAGTTACCGATAATACCATAATATGCTTAAAAATAAAATAAATAATAAAATAATAAAAATAAAATAAATAAGTATATTATCAGTAACTGCTAGTCTAGGTATACGATATCAATTTAATATTTTGTTTTTGTACAGCAGCTATTATTTACTTCAAAATTTTCAAAAATCACAAGTTATGTAATTAATTACTAAATGTTATCCGTCAAAATCAACTGTTACTCTTAAAGTTTCACGCAAATTCAGCTTACATAGTAGACAGAGTGATGTTGGAAAATATTCTGAAGAAGTCCACTATCAGAGATAACTAATTGTACACTCTTTTATCCTTAATGTGTGCTCTATTTCCAACAACACGAAACAGCCGCGGTAATCGTACTATAACAACGGATTTTAACTGACAACTGGATTATAAAACCTGGATTCGTTAATTAAACAAATTCCAACTTTTTTAACGATATATTTCCCTTTAAAACATAATACATATTTGTGCATTGCTTGTAATTTTAAAACACGTTTGCCACACCACCAAGGTGAGGATGAGTTGGAGCGATGACGTCATCCATCAGCAACTATCTCTCTCTGGTCGACTCTCGAGGCTCAGAAATCTCACATCTGACTCATCACTCAGGCGAATTGCTTCCATCAGATAGTATCTAGGCCTATGAAAGATAAAAATAACTATCACTTTATAGTTTTTCAACATTAATAATCCATGGGATAAAACAAATGTTGAAAATGGTATTCACAGTATTGCGTATAATATATTTAGTAATGTTTTTTTTATTTGTATTCTAAATAGATATAACCCAGCTTGATTACAAGTAACTATTACATTCTTTTGTTATTAATATGATTTAATAAGAAACAAAAATAAACAGAAAAAGACCAACCTTTTTATGCATATGACCCTAAACATTTCTCAGACTCAGACACTTCAAACTAATCACAATTGTATGCCTATTCAGTGTGTTAAGCAATATGAGAATCCGTTAACTGGTTGTAAATAATAAAACAGTTATCGAGTAAAACAACGATTTCTTTGGAAAACAGAGTTATGAAAATTAAAAAATCTAATTATTATAAAATAAAAATATTTCAAGTTATCCTTTAAACTTGGTATTGAAATAAAATGCTATGATAAGACAGGTGACAGTTTACAATATTACATTTGTTTTTCGTTGATTTTTATCAAATAAATAAAATTACATCTTATGATTAGTTACAACACCAACAAAACTTTGAATTAAGAAAAACCAATAATTGCTTTCTCAAAAATTAACAAGTCAAGCAATCGGTAGAACAAGAAATAGAAAAGTAAATTTTTTTATTCTTATCACCTGATCTAAGGTGTATTCCCTAGTTATAATTATAAAATTTAGTAGCTTGGAAAAAGAAACATCTGAAGTATCAGCACGCCTTAATTTACATTTAAATTGGATATAAATTAGATAAGAATTCCCTGTTGGTAAAACGCCATCTTCTTCCATAAATTCAACAATTAATTATCTTCGTGGATATATTCCTTTACGTGTTTTTTTTTTTTTTTTTTTTTTTGTAGATTTGCTTATAATGATATAGTAAATACAAATCATTTATTTATACTAGTATAGGCCTAGAACATAACCCAACTTGTTCAGATCCAGTAGAGTGACCTAACTTATCGCTAGGGAATTATTATTGTTACATTTTCAGATAATAAGTAAATTAGTTTAGTTGAATCAAACTCATACTTCAATGTAAAAAGAAAATCGAATACAAACAAAACAAAAACGAATAACAGGTGATCAATAATTTACGTACTCATATGGTCTTAAGTCAATTACTTCCGTTAAACATTTTAATTCTCCCCTCTGAAATGTGTTGGTAACGTTCCCATTGGTCTCCAATTGCTTTGAGTTTAACACTCACCTCAGCTACTGTAAGACTACCTTGAGACTGGAATCTTTCTGCCTTCTTCAACTGTCCTTTTACTACAGTAATTCTTGTTCAGTCTTTCTTAGTTTTTCCTCATCCCCAATGTTACGTTTTAAAATAATAATTTAATTAGTTTAGTTGAATCAGACTCATACTTAAATGTAAACAGAAAATCTAATACAAATAAAACACTATAATAATAATTTACATACATATGGTCTTCACTCACACAAATCTTAACCCAACAAATCTTAATTTAAACAATAGTTAGTTAATTATATCAGTTAAACTCATCAATTATCGACTTAAGTTAACTATCATGGTGTGATAGATAAATAACACACATATCACATCCGTAGCCTAATATAAAATATAAAATTATAAGGGGTTTCTAATCCTATATGCTGGTGGCTATTTTTTAAAAATAAGTATGTTTAATAAAAGAAGCCTCCTATCATGTATTCGGTAAAGCCACGCCATTTCATAACTATAATCAACCGTCAAAAAGCTACGGTGATTAGGTGGAATTATAAGAATATTTTCGATTCGGTTGGAAATAGTAAAAAGAAAAAGCGGATTCCTAAGGTAGTGGATGTAATTTTGACAATGTTCTGGTAGAAAAGGGTATGAGAAAACCTATTGGTTCCCTTACCTATCACAACCAACGACAATAGCATAGTATTAAATTTATCATTACTTAGTAAAATGCCTCACATATCGTTACTTTACAGGTTAAATCCACCATTTTGAAGTTTAAAACCGTAGGACATACTGTATAAATTGCTTTATAGTTATGATATGGATTATTGAATATTATTATTCATTTATTTTTAAATGATTAATTTTTGTATATTTTACCCGTTGAATTTGCATTGCAAAACCTGAATATTCACTATACCAGCTATACCATTACAAGGTTTAAGGAATCAAATGTAAGATAGAGTTCGTTAGAAAGTTATGCTTAGCTTCTGTTTGAACTTGTTGTCAAAGTCTGTCAAAATGTGACTAAATCTCAACAATACAGTAACTTGCTAACTTATCAAGCTTCGATCGAATTATGTTTGCTTTAAGTTAACCAAGTTTGTCATAAGGATAAACTGTGTTATAATGAAACAAAACATTACACATTAAAGCATAAATAGGTTATATAGAACAAACACAGTACGTTTTGCAATTTTTTAAGTGTAACTAACGAAATGAATAAACTTATCTGAAAGCTTTGTTCACAGCCACATAACGTATGGATCCAATTTCTGTCTGTCACCCCAGCCAGTGCTCAACAATGCTCAATCTGTTATGAACCTATGAGCCTGTTGAATGCAACATCAAAATGTAATATTAAATTATTTGATCGCTATATTGATTAAATCGGATTTTCCTAACAAACTATACGACGTATTTGATCAATATTAGTCGAATGTAGGCCTACCAGCGAATCTCGAAACACAAAAATGTTTTTGGATGAGCCTGATGGAATAGATTACATTCACACATAATACGAGTTTCCCCTGAAGTATTTGACTGCGCTGTTACTTATATAAAATGTTAACTTAGCTGTATATGTAGATAATGCAATTCACTTAGTATATTTGTAGCTAAGTGTCTTGATTTTGTGAAATACGGTTTGCGTTGTCTTTATAAATACTTAAATAAAGTTAATCTTTTAAAAAAAATTTAGTTAATGGAGTTTTTTTTAATTATTGCTCTCAATGGAAGAAAGTTTAATTTTGTTCATAAAATAACTCCCCGAAAGATTATTAGATTATTTAAAGTATTTATGTCTTTAGTTTTCACATCTGGATGGATTCAATTCGAATACATTTACTTTTTTAAATTGTATCCATTGTGTTCTTTATACCATTGAATATATTGAACATTTAATACAAATTTTACTTTTAATTCATCCCATCACGACAAAATCTGCGACAAAGAATGCAGCATTATATGATAGTATCGCAGCATTAAAACCTAAAACATTTTAGGTGCTGCAACAAAGGATAATCCGTCCTATTACCTCATTTCCCTACAGATTGCATGTCTACACAAAAATGTATATTCGTGAGGTTAAATGTACTTAAACAAACTAAAATTATTAATCCTTATATATAATACGTGAAGGCGATTTCTACAAAACACTACTCCTCCGTTAATACTGGACGGATTTTTACAAACGACGGGTCAAAATAAAGTATTTTTGGTGTAGACGCCCCCTTTCACAAATTCATGTAATAAAAATCCTCGGGCTTTGCCCCACAGGCCATCAAAGTTGGAGTTTCTCCCATAAGATTAACATGGGGGAATATCAATATTTTATTGGAAACTTTGTCCCCACTAATTTGAGAGAACGGCTGGGCGTAGAAACTTGGTATAGGTGTCCAAAGAAAGGTCTTGGTCTGTAGATGAGTGATCAAAAGAAAAACTAAGCAAAATCGTTTAGGACTCTGCCCCAGAAGCGTTTAAAGATCCCTCCACAGAGTTGTTTACATTTTAGCCATGTGAATTATACTTTTTAATGAAACAGCTGTTCATTTTTAAATTGTATTTCACACAAGAATTCTACCAAATAAGTATTTGCAATATTATTTTCTGATTTTAAAATGAATTTTCTTCTATATCATGTAATTTTTTTCAATATAACGTTCCATTACGAAATCAGTGGAAAATCCTGTTATCAAAGCCATTCTTAAATTAATGAACTATCTTATATCTATTGTACGGGTTGGTGTATGCCTTTTTCACCACTTTTGCCTACATTTTATCATATTATTCTAGACATATCAAATATTTATGTAGAAATATTTGTTCTTATCGTGTCTAATAAAATCCAAACATAGAAACCTTGCCTAAAATGGTACCCATCTTGACAAATTATTTGCACCTGCCTATAATACGAACTTTGGCGCACTGGGTTGGTAACATTATTGAAGATAACACGACATTTTGGCTGTAAAATATGGTACAAAGATAAAATACTATTAAGCAGCTACTGTCATGACAGGAAGGTCCTATTCCTTTTAAACTAGATCACATAATCCTTTATAAGATACGTTGATTAACAATATATGTAAACGTCAATATATACGTAACAGCCAATTTCCGGTATTTTTGCTGTTTGGAAATGTCCCATTGCTATGTCATTTGCATTATTTGTTGTCAATGAAGCCGCAAGACCATATGAACTAGGAGGCCCCTAACAGTTAAAGAATAAAAGCCAACTTCACTTTGAGTTTTCCACTACACCTAACATTCCGTAGAAAGATTATATTGACAACTTTATGTTATTGATAAGGCTGAGACAACTAACTGACATCCCCCATGTCAATGAATTCCAGCTTTAACAGTACCACAATCAATTTCTCAAAACTATGCTAGAGGGTTCATTCATGGCACAGAAGTACGATATGAACTGTCGCGTCGTGACGAAGGAAAAATCAAACTTTACACTGTAACGGATATACCTCCCTTTGAAGTTGAATATGTCTTTCCATAATATATATATATATATTTTTAAATCATATTACACTGATGAAATCACGGAAGTGTTTAACTACAAAAGATCCACCAATACGATTTTAATACTATTTAAAGGTTCTTACAAAAGGAAGAGATACCATATAACATACTAAACTCCGATGACGTACGGTATGTGGAATATTTTATTCATTGAATGATCAACCAAATTTGGCAACTAATATCATTATTGTTTTACAATTATTGCTAAATGCTCAAAATATGTATATTTCACCCAATTTATCGTAGTTAGATTAATTAACATAAGCGTTGAAAGTAACCGTCGATTTCGACGGGTTTCACCTAGTATCCTAAAAATCTTGAAACATACAGTTTGAAGTACAATAATCAAATTTAAAGCGATGAAATGGTGTTAATGACTTTTTTGGCTCTTTATTATGTAGTATACGTTAAAAGAATTTTTACATTTAAACGGAAAGTTTAAAATACATTATAACAAAAGTAAAACGTGTGATTAATATTTACTAGGAAATATATAAACTCAAACACAGGTAATCAGGGATAATCCCAACGAATTCCGAAAACTAAAAGTAAAGGTTATTGCATACAAAGGGTTATTTCTATATTTCCTTCTACAAATCTTAAATCGTGTTTGCTACGCTCAACTAGCTTTCACTGCTATAAAAGTGATACTAGTTTTATTAATAAGACTATGAGTTAACTAACTCTTGTATGTTTCTATGTTTGGATTTTATTAGACACGATAAGAACAAATATTGTATTAACTAACAAGAAGGTTAGAATTACAAATTTGTAAGTTAGTGATATCAATACCACAGCCATAAACATCCTCCACAGTTACAGTAGCATATAGAGTACAGTTTTTGAAGATTATTTCTGCACTCAGTCACAACAAACAGTGGAAGTTAAGTTAACAAAGTACTTGCACGTTATTGTTGTGTGTGGAAGTAATCTTCTTAATAATGTACCTTATATGCTTATTAGTTACATATGTATGTATATGTTATATGTAATGAACACTTTGAAAAAAAAACTCAAAGTAGAACTACTTAAGAGACTTATTTTTTTCTTAATACGAAACAATGAAAACTTCATAAGATCTATTTATATATTTATTTTATTCTAGACCATTAAAATTTTACTTTAAATCCTTAGTTATTGCCTTCCTTTTAGCAGCGCACCCAAGTTCTCGTACAAACTAATTTTATTTAAAAAGGGAAAGAATAAAACATTATTAGGACATATTTGAGTTAAAATCAAATCAAGCAAATAAGAATTCGCTTAGTCTGCTAGTTTGCTGCAGTGGTAGTACTTAAAAAACCTGAGTTAACTTAAAGTAACTTTAAATATACTGTTTTATTAGTTATTCAATTTAATGTTTATTGTTTAGTTGTATTTTATGTCCTTTTTTTGTTGTTTACTCAAGTGGTTTTAATCGTGAAAGTGAATATATTTTAATATGTAGGCTCAAGATTTTAAAAACACTCAAACTAGAACTACTAAAGAGACTTATTTTTTTCTTAATACGAAACAATGAAAACTTCATAAGATCTATGTGCTTGCTTAAAAAAAGACGAGTTTATAAATTCTTCTGATTTATAAATTCTTTATAATAAATCAAGAATATTATTCTTTATTTATTATTATAGATAATACAGTGTTAACCGCTCTCACTAAGACAATAAATAAACAGTATATATAACCATGTATATTATTGTCGTATATTTATAATCATGTATATTTGTATTGAAGTACTTTGAACAACTAGTTACGTTTATTACGTCATCTCTTTTGTTACAGAACACTTGAGATGGGTGATTTCAAGAAATCAATTTAGAACTGACAGGAATTTAATTTAACACCAAACTGATAAACTTGTCTCTTTGTGTTTGACAAGTGGACATTTGACAAGTAATATTGTCGGTCCACAGGTTTATTGAGACTGGTTTGTTAGTTACATACCACCAACAATACTTTGGTAATAAACTGTTAGACAAATACATATCAAAATTGGGGTCTAATTTAAAATTTATCTAGTATCTTTCATCCGAACATATTTAATTAAATTTATGAAATATTTATTTAACATTTTATATGATTTTAGCTTTCTGACCTCTAACATTTCTCGCCTTCTTAACTACAATCTTTAACATCGTTTTGGGGGCTCATAGTCCAATCAAACATCGTTTATGTTCTACCTACAATTTTTAAAGGAAACTATATAAGTCATTGTCCATTCTGACTGGATATTGGTTTAAATTTGTAAGTTCTTTTTGTTCTTCCGCAAGGATCTCTAATAATGAATGAGAACCTTAAGAAGCTGAGACAGAATAGGCAAATCTTGCTACACATTCTAACTACGACAGTTAAATAACCCCCAAATACAGAAGAGAGCTGGCGTTTTAGGAATACTCTATATGGTTGTATCCTAGAGAAAACTTGCGGAACAAATTGATCCTTACATAGTGTTACTAATAACATACCATTAACCACCATGTTTATGTATAATCAAAATGAGAAATAGACTACAAAGCAGTTATTTTAAGTCGTGAGCATTGCCATGCTTGCCATATGGCTATACGTAGCAGTTCAGAAAATGTATAAGATTAACGAGTTAATGTATTCAATGGAATAAGTCAATTTACACCGCTTGTTTGACAATTCGTTTGTTTCTATTTAAACCAAAATAACAGTAAAATCTTGTTACATCATACGCCTCTGTCGTACACAAAAGGCGTTTACATATCCGTTACAGGCGTTTACAAAATATATTACATACAACTTGTATTTACTACATATTGTGGTGCTGATATAATTAAGATCTTGGTTCTTGTATTTTTTTATACATTTAGCATATAAGTTTCACTTATTGTATGTAAATAGACCTACATAAACCAAATATAGTTTACTCTGCCATACAAACCAAACATACAGTATCAGATTTGTACCGCCTACTAGTTCCCTAGTACCCTAGAGTATACATGTTGATGTAGATCTGCCTCTGGGATCTCTCTGTAGGAGTATTAATGGAACTGATTACATTCTGAACATACCTTTGATTGATATACGTGTATATCACTGGTTTTAGGTTTATTTATTTATTTATTTCAACGGCAATCGCCATTTTACAAAATAATACATGATATAAGATATACATGCAACAAGATACAAAATACAAAAGAAAACATGATATGGATGCGTTAGAAATTGTGGTGGTGGTGGTGAACAATGTGGGTGAAATTAGCCTACAACAGTTACAACATTGTGAAAAATTAACTACCTGTGTAAATAATTAACAATAATAACAATCAGTAAAGTATCAAAATGTCCACATTGTGAATAAATTAATAACAATAACAACAAACAGTGTAAAAAATTAACAACAAAAACAATCAGTGTAAATAATTAACAACAATAACAATCAGTGTAAATAAGTATTAAGATGACAACATTGTAAATAATTAACAGCAATAAATTTACTATACATAACGGAACTTACGTATTAAGGGGAGTCTGTCCCTTTTACGCCCTAATGCTATTTAAATGGGAAGATATGCACCAATATAGGTACGCATTCCTCAGCAACCTATTAACCATTTAAAGTGAAATTTTTCCTACATGATCTCTATGCCATAGGGTACCCGGCTTGCTAGTTAAAACTAAAATATATTCTTGTTTTTTATTTTTTATTTTTATAAATAAAATATGCAATTTTTTTTACCTGATTTATTTTGTATGTTACCTTGGTAATGACTTAAACCAAATCATTTTAAACTAAAAGAGGTATCAAGCACTACTCACCATGATGTGAAGAAGATGTGTGTGAAGTTTCATATTGCTATCTCTTATAGTTTTTAAGTTATGCGTACCTAACTTTTAAAAACACTATTTTCGGTAAAACGCCCTTGAAGTTCTAAAGGGCTTAGGTCGCGCATCCTAAGAACATTGAAAAATATCGTGCAGTACTATTTATTTGTTTTTTTTTATAAAAAAACTTTTGCAAAATATGAAGTGTTATATATATAAATAAACACAAAGAATTGGAGAATTTTTTAAGATAAAAATAAAAAAATCTTTTTTTTTCACCAAAAAGGTACAGACTCCCCTTAAACGGAGGCCACATTTTGTCAGCACGCTGCGGCGGTTATGTTAGGTTGGGTTATCATAATAGAAAGTATAACTCGTCTGGTATCGTTCGATTCATAACGAAGCGAGGAAAGTCCTACACACATAATATTTACGATAACCCAACCTAACATAACCACCGCAGCGCGCTGACAAAATGTGGCCTCCGTTTAATACGTAAGTACCTACATAACAATAACAAATTATGGCAATAGGTAACAACATAATAAACTGTGACAAGAAGCCAGAACGTGTGAGCGCAGCGAACGAGCTCCAACCTAAAGGTGAGTGAGCGTAGCGAACGAACTTCAACCAGGACGTGATTGAGCCATGCGAACGAGCTCACATATGAAGCTAAACGGGGCAAAGCCCGCGGGTACAGCTAGTATTATATACAAGCTGCTATACCCGTGCGTTGCAACTGGAAGAAAATGTGACCCAGACAGCTTTTAAAGTGGTGCTGATGTGTGTTTTTAAATACAACAACTCTATGATTTAGTATGAAAATATAAACTGATTTAAAAGTGTAAACCTACTTACTTTCAAACCCCTACTTTTAATGTTATTGGATTCAAAAGAATATGACAACATACCTTAGTGATTCATGAATGACATGTTTTACCATAATTCTTCAATTTTAGTCAAGCCTCTTTGTACGTAGCTTACTATATAAATTACGAAATGAAACTATCGGTCCCCGGTCCAGGTCTTACCATGAGTACTACGGTAATAGCTTCCCTATATGGGAATTTCGCTAAATAGAGCTAAGAAAACGACTGTGGGCATAATAATTAAAAGGTACATGCAAGAGAAATTTTGTTGGTTCATAAAATGTAAGGACCTTAACTTGGTAGATACTTAAAATTCTTGAGTCTGCACAATGTAAATAAGGTTAGTATCGGTGACCGGGGCTGAACAGCATACTGAAGACTGTCTTCTACTACTGAACCTTATACTACTAACTAACTTATCAACATATTGTATATACATCATATAAATCAGTTATATTGCTATTATCAGTCGTAGATAAATATTATAATTTATTAATGTACCTACCAATACGTTTGATAATTTTTATACTAAACAGTGTAAGTAAAATAAATTAGGAAAATACCGAAGCTCGATTAGTACATAAAACATTTTGTTAACAAAGTAAAAAGAGTCAATACATTTGTGATCAATCTATTTGTCATAAAAACGGTAATAATGTTCTATTTGAGCTAAATATCTGATGAATTTATTCATCATTTTGTTTCATTTTATTTAGCCGTTCAACTTAAAAGTACCTTTTCCATTTTATTTTTTGAAATACTATAACACATAGTTTAAAATGATGTACGAATGTTGTTTTTCAATATTTTGTATGTTTTTAAGTTGTTTCCCTTTTGTTTGATATTCATATCTTTAGATTATACTATAGAAATTAATACTTATGTTAAATGAGTCACTCGCTAATTATTATGTTAATGTGTAAATATTATTATAGTCTATTTACAGTTATTGTAAATAGACTCCCGCTTTTCTATATTCAAATGAGATTGCTAAGTTCACTCAATTTTCCCGCCACAGTAAGGTCTATTTTCCTGTACTACATTACCAGTACCTATACTACATAACTCACCTGACGGCGTATATGCTTCTATCGCATTTCTGATTGGCGATCGAATTGCTGGACCCCTCTAAACCACAATTGTATTTCAAAGTGAAGCCGGTCATCGGTGTCTCGCCAGTCTTCGGTCGGTGTCCATCACTCAAGCATCATTAAGCCAGCCTTGTATTTTTCTTGAACAGTGTTCAAATAATTCTATTATTTTGGGAAACGATTGGGAATTGGGTGAATTATTTAATAACAGCTTCAATGTATAAAAATTTGCCAAAAACCTCTAGACTGCCACGACTAATGTGATGCCCGTGTGTTTGTTGTGAGTCAAAGTAACTTGAGTCGCAAAGAGGACTGTCAGGAAACCTCAGTTGTTGGAAGCTTCCCATTGGTTCTTTTCATTCTTTAGGTGCTCTTTGCAAACTACAACTACTTACAGTTCAAGTTATTTGAATATCACCCCTGAGATCTTTTTGAAACAAACTAAAGAATTATCCAGGATATTTAAGTGATTTCTAGAGAAATTCTGAAACGAGTTTTAGATGGAATTTTCAAGCGAGTTTGCCAAAACAAATATTGGAAAATTCGAGTAAGTTCTGCCATCCATACGTTTTGCCACCTTGCATCATCTTGCATTGTATAGCATGCATCCATAACAACAACAAAAAAACATTCTTTTCTATTAATAAAAGTAGAAATGGTTGAAAACTTTTGTCCTTAAGGCATCAATTTTGATAAAAACTGTTTTGTGACGTTATTTCATTATTTATTCTTGCTGATTCAAAATCAAAGCCCGTTTGATTCATATTTCAGTGAATAACGGATTGAAAATAAATGAGGTGCCAAACATCGCTGAACAAAGGCATCTTCACAGGCTTTGATAGTTTATTTAATATTACGTCGTAATACACTGTAGATCTCACTTAAATTGTATGGTTGGAATTTTATTTAGTAGTAAATAAATACTGCAAATGTATGATTGAGTAACCGAAAGATTCCATACTACTGTATAATGGGAACCTTTAAAAAAAACTAAATTAATACTTAATTGCAGAAACATTCACCGCTTAATTGCTATTGTTTTTAGTGGGTTATGTTACCTTGATACTGTCCAAAATGATCCTTTATAATATCCAAAGCTACAGCTATTTCGTGTTTCGGATGGAGCACATCATCAGATTTGAAGAATATCAAGTAGTCATTAAATAGTAACATATAAAAATGAAGCATGATGCAGCTATAGTCATAGCATACTACAAAAGAATCGTTTGGACAGTACTAAGGTAACATAAACCACTATAGTTAATTCAGACCATCTAGAGGTCATCATGATATTATTTTTTTTAGTACATTTTTGTAACACATTTGTCCAGTAAAATCTAAATAAAAATTAATTAAATGACTAAACTTAATGTACATATACAGACCACTTACACTAATCTTTTAACTAAATTATACTATGGTTTGCTCAAGTAACAGCCTAATGTAAAAAACAATAAATCGCCTGAACAATGTATCTTTGATTTTCTTCCATAAAACGACTCCTTGTATCTTAGTATCGTTATCACAGGTCATAAAATGTTAATTTAACACGAATTAAAATCTTTTTAACTCAACCATAATATACATAATATTTTAAACTAAAATGGTATTTTTTTAAGTTACAACCATTTTGAAAGTCCCTATTTATGCTAAAACCATTTACTATTAAAACCTAATATTTTAACCCCCCCCCCTCCTTAGTGGAAACGGGATAAGTAACAATAATATTAGGTTTCAAATAAGTGTACTGTTAATTTTTTATGTTTTGATCACAACAGTTTTCCATGGCATGGCGGTTCAAATAATAAGGGGGCTGGGGGGCGGAGCCCCCACCAAATCAAGGGCGAGTCATTTTACATGTGTTATATCTAATATTTTGTAATAACTGTTTGAAAGTCCGCAGTATAAATGGCTTCTTAGTAGTTAACGCGTACGTATCCTTTACGTATTGAAAGTAGATATCTATTGTTAACGTTTACGATTCATATGATGTTCAATGCTATGACCTCGATCTTTTACCTTGAACGTATTATATGTTTCCCGACATCGATGATCATCCATCATACACCTCATTTGCCTATAGATTGCTTTGGGTTTATAACCAAGGTCCATAAGTCAAAACACCATCCATAATTTGTTATTTTATGATAGTCAGTATACATAGAAGCTGTCCATGTAGAATAATTAGTATAAAACGATAGAGGCTATAAATGATACATAGTCCAAAATGTATTTAAATTAAGAAAATATTATTAATAGTGAAAAATGTGTTAGTGTTGGTAAAACAATTGAAAGATGAGTAAATCCAAAACTATCTGAATATGGATTACTTATAATTTAAAAAATATGTAACATCCGATAAGCGTACGTAAGACAAACGTACTTAACGAACGTATATTAACGTTGCTTTTTATGAGTTGTTTGAGATTGATAAGTTACGTTATAAAGACAAAAACTAGTTAAATTTTTGGCGTAAAATGGTTGTATTTACTTGTATTTATTTATTCATTTATTTATTATTACTTGTGTTGTATTTATTTGTATGGTTGTAAGTACTTTTCGAATAGGAATATCAAGGAGTATGATACCACAGTTATCTTATCATATATTTTTAAACCCGTCAAGGAAAATCCCTGAAATATTCATGTCATTATGTTATTGGGTTTTCTCAAAATAACTACTATGGCATACTGACTTTTCCAAGTAAAAGTAAATTGTTCAATGAAGTCCCTAGTTAACCAGCTTGAGCTTACTCATATTTTGAGTCCTTGGTAAAGATGGTGGATTTTTAATTAGTAGCTTTACAAAATATTATTTCTTGTAATGCATTTTATGAATTATTTTCCTAGGTATTTTGTGTATAATGCAAATAATATACACACAAGTCAACCGCTTATAACTGCGTAAATTCAAACATGTTCGTACAAATCTAGAAAACCATTTAGATTGCACTTGTTAATAATGCAAATAATATACATTTGCGAGTATTACACAGCTATTTTCACTCTAAAAGTTAACACTACTAATTATTTCACGTTAAAAACTTTACTGTACTTTCTTTCGCCAACATGCCTTAAGTATGACTTAAGCAGAACTCTACACAAGGTACTCTTGAAATTATAACCAGACGCGCTTTAAACTACTCTTCAACCTGCGTTTGGGAAGTGAGACAAAACAAAGAGTGCTTATAGCCTCAATACAAGGCTGAAGAGGCAACCCTCATTGTTAAACGTCGTGTGTGAATGATAATTGCTTTAAACTCCCAACCCGAGTGTATAACAACCCCAGGGACGGATTCACTTACCTTTGGACATTTAAATGATCTCTCTTTAACTAAATACAGATTATGTGATATTCATTTTTAAAGAACTGTGTGCAAATGATGAATATGTTACCTATAGGTAACATTAATTTTGAAATAAAAAAGACCTTTCCCTGGTACGTCTAGGAAATAAAATAAAATATTTATTTTAACTTACCATAATATCGAAACAAAGTGACAATAAATAGAGAAACAATTACCGTGTGGCCGGAGGTCATCATCATAGGCAAGTGTGTTAGATGCAATGAATGAAAGCATTTAAATTGGACTAAATTAAAAACAAGATGATTGAACAAGAGGCTAAAAATTGGTGGACCAGTTTCCAATAATATATCAGGTATTGGTATTGCAGTTCTGTATACACCAGTATCGAACAGCGTAAATGCGCCCTAGGCTGAACCTAACGTATTGAATGTTTAATCTGACCACAAAGTCAAACGATCGCTTTACATCAACGCAACGTTCGACAGATTAATTGTTGATTAATAACATGTCACTAAAGATGGGCTATGCATTGACTGGGACCGTGTCGTCGTCAAGTTATCCAGCTAGTTGGAGGTCACGAGTTGTGAATATTTATAGGGATGATCTGTGGATGTGATTATTGAGTACTACGACTATCTTGGACTATCTTCAGTACCATCCTGATAATTAGACCAATTCGTAAATTACAAGGCAAAGTGGTTTGGATTCCACTATAAATTGTAGATCCCTTAGTTGTCATTGGCTGTACAACTACTAATTATTAACAGTAATCTGTACAGTATGCTGTCTATGACTGACTGAGGTGAAAACTTATTGCTTTATCATCTGTTTGGTGTTCATAAAATGCATTGTAACAATTTTGTCTAATTTGTAATTTATATTTGAGTAAAATCTAGAAACATAAGTTGGACCAATAGATCGAAATTGATGACTGTCTATTAAACCAACAATATATCTCTAACAATATGCCTCTATTACATAGGCAATAGCTATTTGTGTATCGAGAGCACTAAGTACGCCATTGCCCTACGAGAACTGTAGATGGCGGCACGAAGCCTTAACTGAGCCATACATTTCGAAAGCGGCAATGATTGTCGTTGCTCGTAATACACACAAGGTTTCTCCTACCACCATAATTAACTTATAATAACACACAGATTAGCTTTTTTTGTACATAAAATTACATTTAGGTTATGTTGGCTTTTTAGATCATGTTATTTGCTTACCGGATGTTCGCGTTTTATAGAAACAACGATCAGTAATGGCCATTCTTATTCATAAAGAAGTTAATGTTTGTTTTTTTAGGTTATGTTATTTGCTTACCGGATTGTGTATTTACAATACCTTCTACCATTAGGGCGTGTTTTAAAAGATTATAAAAGACTAATACCCCAAAAATTTATTCGGAACCCAATAAAAGCAATCAATTTGAGTGACGAGTCTTTACCTAAGAGAGGTGGTCAGAAAAAGTCAAAGATATGTGACGGATGAAATACACCCTCTCGATTCTTCATGTGATCGTGCAGTGACAGAGGTATTTATAGTTTATAAGTGTGTAATGGTCCATTTTCTTCAGCTTGTACAAAGATTGTACGCTAACTAAGCAATCTATCAGTAGTTTGCCAGAACTGGCCACTGAATAAATGAAAATAAATATTTTAATAAGGATTTTTGTGTCGAATATGTTTGTGTCAAGGCCTCGTTGAACGTTTTGTAGTAATGGACTTTCAATTTAAATGTATGAATAAAAATACAAAAACAAAAACTTGTATGCGGAGAAGACTGTTTACTTATAGTTTAACTTTACAATTGATCAACAAAAATGAGTTTCAACTGAAGTTTACAACCGAAATATAACCTAAATTGCAAAACAATGATATACACTTTGCTGTATACAAGGAAACTATAACGACAAACACATGTGCAGAGTTCCAACTGTTGTCTTGATACGGAAACAATTACCACAGACATTAGTGTTGTTGCAGCATTAGCAACATGTAACATGAGAAAACGTCTTCTACACAACTTTAGCAGTACATTAAACTGTATAGTGAATTCTCTCTTATATATTTATTCATCAATCATATAATTCATAATAATAAATTAAGATTGTTTTTACGATCAGGAATTATGTTAAATCAAAATTTCTTAGATAATTCGTAAATAAATCCTGAACATGGATCTACTTTTTACAAAATTAATAATTTGGAATTTGTTGTTTCTGTATTTAAATTTATTCGTAATGAAATTTGATTTAATAGACCGAAATATTACCCATATTATACAGTTATATAGATTAAGAGAGAACTTGTTACACACACAAAGTGGTTGTAGGCGTGGTATATTTATGGTCTCTCTGATGTTTTTAATATAATATTATATGATTATTAATCATAGATACCTTGGTTCAAGTTTGTCATTCGGAAAAATGTAAAACATAAAAGAAAATGGCTTGTTATCTAAATAGTTATTATGACTTATAAAATTTACCTATGTGTAACTTCTGTTGCAGGTTATGTTTATTCTTTTAGTTGAACGTGTCATTAAAGATTGAAAAAGTGTGACATAATCTCAACAATACAGTAACTTGTCAACCTAGCAACTATCGACCCAACTTTGTTAGCTCTAAGCTTACCCAAGTTTGTCAAAATTTAAATTGTGTGATTTTACCTTTGATTTAAACCGTATCGCTACTCTAGAATAAATACAGCCAATAGAACAATCATACTAAGTTAAGTAATTGTTTGGGATAATTTAAAAAAATATATGCGAGGATATTGTTTATAGTGTTAGCAAAATGGGAGTGCCGATGGAGACCTGTGACGTTTTAATAACGTTAAATGTGAAAACAGATTAGGAAATTAAGGTGGTGGTCATATCACTTTTTGAGGGTTAACGAAAAACGCTATTGGGAGGAGTATGCCTATTTCCCATAAAACCAAATTGACCAGTTTTGTACGATTCATCATTCACCATAAAGAGGATGGCCGTCAGGAACCAGGTTTTTTTTATACGTAGTATACGCGCTACTATTTTTTGTTAGTAGCCTAGTGCACTTCTCAAAGGGCAAAAGTTTACATAGTAAAAGTTTTAAAACAAATGAGTAGAGTGTTTTTCAATACGTCCGTACCTTCCTGGTTATCTTTTATGATTTTAGAATTTGTGAACGCAAAACAATTCCTTAATTAACCCAATTTTTAATAAACACCTTGTAATTTTAAACTCATCATATAACCCCAAAAAGGATATTGATATAAGCCTTCACCAAATTGTAATTTAGACTAGAGAAATATGCATAGGAACAGCATACAAATAATAAGCATAGAACTCAGTTAAAAGCGACGATTGAACCGAATTCCGCAGTAATTCCCGAAACACAAGAACGCTTTTAACTGGACCTGCTACAATAGACTAGATTCACAAATGATTTATAACAAACCACTAACTCCTTCAGGTTACGAAAGCATCCCCTTAATTTTTCCAAATGGGACATTTGTGGTCCGAAAAAAAAATAGTCAATGAGAAATCAGACATACTTTTTGCTATTGTAAAATTAACATAGCTCAGAACAATTTTTCAAACATTAACACAAGGTTTAAAATACTTCAGATTGTCAATGCTATAGTTTGCCAAATTTAGCAATAATAAAGTATCAGCAAACCAATATACTCTCTAAATATTAATTATACCAAGGTAAGCTCCTTTTACGAATACAGCCACTTTTGATTACCTACTTTCTAGGTTTAATTTGCCTGCTAATGGTATGCAATAGATATGTATATGTTATTAAAGCGGAAGAAAGGTATATCAAATTATATACAAATATGCAAAATAAATGTAATACAAAACGTTTTATATTATTTTGTAACAAATAATACTAAACCTTACTTACAGCATCAATTAATTTTAAGTTAGTTTATTTAAAGAAAAAGACAATTGATTTTGCTAGATGCCAAACGACTGGTCCGGTTTTTAACTTAAAAATAAAATTATGAGCAATAAAAATCCACTCATAGTTGTCTATTGAGGATATTGTAGAGAAATGAAATAACGTCTCTATCACCCGATTGTTGATTATGGTTTTCTGTCATCACAAAATCTGATTCATACTAAGCCATTACTGTAGGCTATACATTCCCTTGAAACAACTTCCTTGTTCTTTATTTACTGAATATCGTATATAGTATAATATCCATACTGTAGATAGCTAAATTAACTATTAAGTGTCAATTGTTACGTTCTAAGTCCACAAAGGCTACGCTAGTGCAAGTGCTAGGGTAGAAGTATTCTTCGCAATATTTTTGTTTATACCCTTATATGCTAATACATGACTGTACTTTACATGCTCATTAGTCAGATTAGTGTATACCACCGCCATATCTCGTTTACACCAAGTGCAGGTGCTTTATAGTGTTATCTACTTGTTTCCACACTATAACTCAATAGTTATCAGAAATACACATTAGTTGTATTTGATTCATAATTTATCATTATGATAAATGAGTTATACCCAGTTCCCTCTATTGTCTTGTTGTTTATAAACGACATGAGTGGTACAAGTAATCACTTACATGCCATGTGTGTTATTTGCCTATTTTTGTCCTTGGACGCTAGGCACGAGCCCGGTTTCCTTTTCACATTACTTCAGGCTAGACCTAGGGGTTACGGCATTATCACTTGGATAAATCCTTTGGTGATTTTGCGGGATTTAAGCCCAGGACCTCAGGCACCGAAGTCCCGTGCTCTAACCACTAAAATAGCTGGCTGTCCCGTTATTTGTCAATCCGGACATATACCCTTAATGTATAGTGTTAGAACTCTAATCGTAAGATTTAGTAGATTCAAACATAATGAGAAGATTATTATTTATAATATTTTTATACATCTGTGTTGTTTCTATATTTTGATGATATAGGTCTAATATTATGTTTTATATATTCGGTATCATCAATAATCAATTTTTATTTTTGCTTAAACTTATGACTTATTGCTTTAAGATTAATATTGGCAATCCAAGATAATATTTTGAAGTTATTAGCAGTTTAGAGAACATCTCAATTGATAAATTATTTGTTCACAACTATACCATAACAAACATATACAAAAGACTTATTGTTATAAAATAGCCATTATCTCGCATGGCTCATCAGAACCAAACCGATTACCATAATAAATGTGCAAGCATTGTTTTCTGTTAAGTTAAAATATTTACAGTAACTACTTAATCTTCATTATACTTCCTTCAAGGAGACAGGTCTCTAGATATTAAGTAATAATAAATTTTTTCATAGTTATTGAGAAAAAAAACAAAAAGCCGTTATGTAAATCCTTATTTATATTCGTTCGAAACATAATGTTGGTACTGATTTATATTTTTGCTACTACACGTATTGCGTGTGTCCCAGTGGCCACATTCTAAGTTTTCAGCTTACGCAACCAAAACTTGGAAACCAATAACGACAAACAACTGCAATTTCATAAAGTGGCTAGCAAGGATAAATCTGTGGTCTTGTGTATCCTATATTACATTTACAAATATGTTTAACTTATTAATTGATGAGCTATGTAATATATTAAAGTGTAAAGGGAGTTAAGGTAACTGTAAATTATTATTAATAACACAATATTCAGTCTATGTTATGCCTGTTGACATAATATTAGGACAAGTTTGAGAAGAAATTAAGAAAAATATTATTGGGAAATCAATTATTATTTATGGATCCTATATTACATGTTCAAATATGTTTAAGTAATGAGTAATGAGCGATGGCATATATTATTATGTACAGGGAACTTTAATTTATGATTAATGACACAATATTCAGTCTATGTTATGCCTTTTGACATAATACGTTCGAACCTTCAACCTACGAGATTAGAATATGTCTATAAGTTAATCGGGAATGTGAGCTATCATCATGTAAATTAGTTTTATCACGGCAAATTTTAGCCCAATCCGCCCAGTAGTTAATGCGTGATTGAACTTCAAACAAAGATAGGATCTTTCACATTTATAATCAAATAAAAATCAAATCAAAATATACTTTATTTCCGAAAATATTCAACAGAATAAAATATAAACATAAACTTCCAGTGAAACAGACACCTTACTTGCTATTGCATGGATGAAATAAATATTTATAAAAATACATGTAAACTTAATAATAATAATAACAAAGGATGGAAGGTTGCAGAGAAAGCTTTGTTAAATATAGTCATTTAGGATATAAATTAAGCCTACATGGGCTGGAAGCCTGTGCGTAGGCTCAGTCGTTATCAGTGAATTACGTATTTGTTGGAAAACAATAATATTCATAAATATTTAGAAAATCTTAAAAATAGCTTATTCCCTATATGGGAAATTCGCTAAAAACAAGTAATTTAATATACCTGTTAAGTACCGTCAACTATTCTGAGGCTGAATTAGTGAAATGAACAATTTGAGGAATGAGGCAAGGTGGAGGGCATAGACATACTATAGAAAAGAATGTTCGATGTTGTAATTCAGTAATAATTACGAGGGAATAAAGTAGGGCCAAGTCTGCCTGTACTCTGCTTTGATTAAGAGTTCTGATTCATCTACACCCCACTCTATCAGACAGCCAGTAATGCATTTTTTTGAAAATAGTAATCGATGGAGAATGAAACAAATGACAAGAATTACAACGGGAGATAACATTACGATATAAAACTCCAGAAATGTAAAAGGAATTTGTTAATGAGTAAGACTTGGATAAATGGGAGGTAGTTATTCCGAAATTCTGTGCATATCGGGTATTATAAGAGTGTGATGTTTGGTTAAAAAAAGAATCGAAGTTCTTGAAAATATGAATTGAAAGAAATTTAATAAATAACTGTCTTACACTGAGTAAGGATAATTCACGAAATAATGTGTTAGTTGGGTATCGAATTGGCTTGTTGAAACATACTTTGAGTAATAATTTCCGAAGGAATAATATTACTAGGATTGACTTTATTGCTATACGATTGTTTTTTGAACTCCTTCAAATCCATTGGCTTGAAATACAAGTAGGAATATAAAACTAAGTACTGTACACATCTTAAGAAACCGAATACATTTAAATTAAATTGTGTAGTTACAGTGTTTCTAAACACGTATCGCTGCCCCTCATATACCATTCAAGGTAGCCTTCTACATAAATTAATACTTACTTTCCGTATCCGGAATTAATTAGAGTATATAATTAAAGGGTAAATTAAGATTTGATTCAATAATCAATTAGGGTGTTTAATTATCTCTTGTAGAATGCCTAAAGATCCACATTATTACTTTTAGCGTCTTCTAAATTCTAAGCATGGATATAGCAGCTTGTTAGCATATGATATCTATTTACCTTTAATAAAGCCCCTATAATTAATTTCCTGAAATGTTCCTAGCTTGTACAATTTTTTGTGCAGCGGAACTCTAACTGCTTCCACCCATTCTTTTGACATTTTTTCAGTTCTCCATACTTGTAGGATCAGTTTAAGTATTAATCAATAATTCAGCTCCGTGTTTAATTAACTCATTGGGATAGCATCTTCCCCAGGTGTATTTTCAATTTTAATTTTTTTTTTACATCCTTTATATCTTGTATTTTGAGTTCAGTTATTAACATAACTATGGGTATGTTAACTCAATTATAAGAACAGATGTTTTACATGACTTAATAAAATTCCGTAATTTTATACTTACATGTTTATTAATCATAAAGTTTTAAGTGTAAAATGTATTAATTAGGCAAAAGTATACAGTTAAGTTAACTGCTGTTGGTGTTCATAGTGGGTAATTAATTTCATTTAAGCGATGGAACTTTTAATTTAAAATTCCTACATTGTTTATTGCTAATAAGATCTCGGATTCGTGACTTGCTTGCACGCCAGCTTTATTTTCCCTGGCTAAAAAAAAATTGTATTTTGTTTTAAAATTGCAAACAATTATAATTGAAAGTTAAGGTATACTTATCCTAAGAAACTTGATTATTCCTACAATATTGCACATCATAAACTTATCTAAAGCTGAATTTCATTAAAAACTCAAGTCAACCCTTTGAACATAAAAGAAGGATTTAGTATATTTCATAACAAGAGTAAAAGTGTGTAATTATATATTTGAGGTCGTATGTTTGAAGTGTGACATTTATCGAGCACTTGTAATGGTCGAGAATATGTATGTACACACTTTCACTCGTGTTTTGAAAGTTACTTTTCGCTACACTACAAAGACTAACCATTTTCTTAATTAACACCGACATCGGATATTTCATTGTTACAGTTAGGAACCTTAGAACTAAAAGCATTTGTTGGTCATGCCTTCATTTTAAAGTTAATATTTATTTTGATTGTGCAGTTTTGGTTGTGGAAAATTGAATAGTTTGACAAAAAATAACAAATCTTTGTTTTTTTTACGTCAGCAGAATAAAAAAAAGGTAAACATTTATTTCACAAAGTAAACATTCTTTTTCCGTAGTAAACAATGTAATGATGAATTTTAGCTTGTGAGAAATATGTAATGAGAGCAAGTCATTTCACAGTAGTGTAGCAAAAATGTAATTTTTCACTTACCTTCGATCTAATTATAATCTCTTCAACTATAACATGAATTTATTTTTAAACCTTTTTCATGTAAATGATCTGATTTTTGCACATAATATAACCTTTAAGTCTTTGATTAGTATTTGTATTTTATAAGTGATTTGTTTTATAACGTAAAAATATTAAATAAACTGTAATAACCATGGGAATTCTTCTTTGTCTAGTGCAACATTGTATTACTCTCAATACTCGCTCAATCCCCTTTATTATATATGTTTTTTTTTTACCAAGAACTACTTTTTCTAAATTGAGGTGCATTACTATATATTGACATAACGTAAATTATTTTACCTTATTTTAGAAGGAATCCTAGCTATAGATATTCTAAAGTAATCATTAAATTGCTTAACTGAAATAATAAAGGAACATTTCTCTTGCCCTTCATTGCCAAGCAGCATGTTATGGATAATATATTTAGTTAAATAGATTATGGTGAACAATCCACTTGTTTGTGTTGCATTGCTGTAAAACCTTTGATAAAATGTCTTATAAGTCTTGATTCTCTTATCAAATCTTAAATATATTTCTCTACCAATGTTTATTCATCATGAAATAAAAAAATTGTGGTTTTCCTATCCTATCTATATATGTATTATTATCTAAATATCTATGTTATTGAGAATCATGATTACAACTAGTTTATTACAGTTGCCAACACCTTACTGATACCATTTACCGATATAGTCATATTGGAACTAAAAAAAAAAAAATACTAGTAGAATTTGGTCAGTTTGAATATTATTTGTTTTACAAGGAATTATTTCATTCAGAAATAATGTGTTGTACTAAATAATAGATAATAATAGTTGACTATAATGCCTAATCAATTACTAAATTAAGTTAGGGTGTTTGTTTAACCTTGAGTTAAAAAAGACTATAGAATAAATATAAAAATTATCTGCAAGTTAGTGTTAGCGCTGTAAACGTTTATTTATAGAAGAGAATATTGAAATCAAAGTAAACAACAATTCAAACCTAACAAAGCATCAACCAATTAAATTTGCGTTGGGAGAGCCCTTAACCACTAAACCTATTAATTAGATTTAAATTAATTGTTTTACAACACAATGGGATCTGTTTTGTTTAAGCTGCAGAGATTTATTTATTAACGCTATGTTAAATATATATTTTCAGTTTATACCTAACATTTCATTATTATATTCTTATATATATTTATTATTGGTTTTTATATATTTAAATAACTAAATAATAAAAGCTAAATTTAAACTTCAAATAATCTTTTTTTGTTTTGTGTTTTATACTGCTATAAAACTAAAAAAATAAGAAAATCTCAAGTACTTATGTAATAATATCTTTATGCTTATTTTACGAGATAAATTAAACCATGATAAAATAGTGTATACATTTTAATATGTGAAACCTGCCCAATGGAAATATTGAGCAGATATCGGAACGGACTAAGTAGAAATGCATACCAAACTTAAAGTAGATCAATGGTCTTTTCTCAAACTATCCTTATCGATTACATTGATACATCTCTAGGTTGAGATTCAAAAGAGAAAATGTTTTAACCATTGTGTAGTTCTCACTATTTCGAATATACCTGTAACTATAAAACTTTCACAGCAATTAGGCTAAGCATATTAGGAGTATAAGTGGCAGATATCGGATGGTTTGTACAGTCTACAGGGTGTTTTTTTTTAACTTGCATCTTTATTTATGTAAAAACCGCAATAGATAGAAATATTCAGTTTGCAGGAATCATCTATTGACGTAGGGGGCACAATTTTTTTGAATTCAATGTTACATTCACATTCCCCCCCTTTCCCCCCTGCCACCAACTTATTTTTTTCAAATAGCAAGGTACCCCCCCTTGTGACGTATCAAATGAAAAATAAATTTCACCAAACATTTTCTTTTTTCATGCTCTTTCATTTGATATGTCACAAGGGGTACCTTGCTATTTAAAAAAATTAAGTTGGGGGATGGGGGGAAAGGGGGGGAATGTAAATGTAACGTTGAATTCAAAAAAATTGTGCCCTCTACGTCAATAGATGATTCCCACAAACTGCATATTTCTATCTATTGCGGTTTTTACATAAATAAAGATGCAAGTTTAAAAAAAAAAACCTGTATATATTACCATTATTCTTTATGTATTCTGGGCCATATATTAAACTGAAACATACTTAGAATAAACAAACTAGTATGTCCACTGACTACAAGCCTCATCCTGAAAGAAATGCCTGTCTAAGATCAAATCGGGGAAATGGGGACAATCATTTTTTTAAATAGTTAAAATAGTTAAATACCTAAAAGTAAATTTTGTCTTCTTTAATTTTACAAATCAGTTCCTTTTCAAAAAAGCATAATTACCAAGATTTAGCCCCAAAACCTAATAAATGACCAGATTTTAAGGTTTTTCACAAAATATCAATGCTCCGGGCGTAGTATCTGTAACAGATAACCTCATATTCGTGTTCAGCGGCCCTAAAAACATAAGGAATGGTGATTACGATTGTACCTAATCTTTCCGGTAACTTTCCTAATATGCCTTGGCAAAATGGAAGAAATAAAGAACATAAGATTGAGTAAAAGATAGCCGTATAAGTTTATTAATGTTTTTTTATAAACAATTTTTGCCTGATGGGTAATTAGAATGATTTGTCTCAAAATATACAAAATATCTCTTCAAAATATTAAGCTTAATTCATTTACCCATAAATCTTTAAAGTAAAATAATTTAGTTTACTCTGACAATTACTACCAATACGCAACTCGCCGAATGGAAAATGTTGAACCAAATGGTGATGGCGTTAGGGATATTGACCGCAAACTTTGTTTAACTCACTTGAGAAGTAACTTTGAATATAAAGATGAAACTTCGCCACTTGGGAGAAATTTGTAAACCAAAGTGTCAATAGGTTCAACTTTCAGTGCCGGCTTTCTACATAATGTTTTACACTATTATAACAACATTATTTTAAGATCTTGTCCATATACAGAACAAGCTATTGCCGTTGAACTTTTAATGAAGTGTTTAAGAAGACCAAGATATGGACTTGGAACAATAGATGAAAAAAATAAATAAAAGTGCTTATCTAAATCACATAGGGAAAAGTAAAACTTACGTCTCTCCTACAGTTAGTTATTGACTTTAAGGATAAGTACCCAAAACTATCATAATATACATTTATCTTAGCCATTCTTGTGTATGCTTGTGCTAAAATGTGCACAGCAAGAGTAAACACATTTTTCACGATTTTACTTCTTTTCTTGTCAATTGTTAGGCAGTCTTTCTTCACTTCGAATTATCAAATATTCTGGTCACGAAACAGATCGTTTTCATGCATGATACAAATTCTTCTTCTTGTAGTAGTAAACAAAAAGTATATTAGTGGTGTTTTACTCTTATAATCAACAGAGAGAGTAAGAGATGAAAGGAAGGGGAAAATTAATTACATTGACATCGGAGGAGACAAAGGAAGCTTAGTTTGTAGCTTAACCTCAGCAAGATCACGTGTTGTACATGGTTGTATCTCAGTGTTTAAGTCACTTGGCATTGGCATTATGCACTATGCTAAACTTAGCATTGCATTTTTAAAATATATGAGAATTGAAACAAATAATCGTCCATAATTAACGTTAGTTAATAATTAAGTTAGGGAGTTTTCATTTCCTATGCCGTAACGTGTGAGGTGAAAGCTACAAGGTTTGATTTTAAAATTTCACCCACTTTTAATGCACTTGAGGTGGTTTAGTTTAGTGAACAAACCTAAAAATAACTTATTAGGTCAATTTGATTTTTGGATATAAGATATTCTGCAGATTTTTTTATGTTTTGTGAAATAAAACCATAGACTACTTTATTTGAATATATTTCGTATTAAAAACAATATACTAGTATCGATTTATGTGGATAGTTTTACTTTTTGTAATGTTTGTAATGTTACTATATAGAAAAAAAAAAATCTATTTTAGCGAATTTCTCATATAAGGAATATACTTTCATCGGATAATTTTTTCTCTAGTTATCGCGCTATCCGACACGATATATGAATTTTAACGGAAAGTGTTTTTGACTTCTGAGAACCTCAGAACGAAAAAGCATATCGGTCCCGGGTCTAGGTCTTACCACGAAACCTACGGTAAGAAAATACCTTTTTAATAAGATATTGTGAGTTGATGTTTTTAGCAAATTATAACAATACAACTACTAACTAATTACATGTTATGACATAAAACATGGAGCCTTCATGTAGTTTCAAGTGAACGTGTATGCTTGTCCGCCCATCAAATAAACACATCAATCAAGTTTGACGTGTAGATTTTATGTGTATAACAAAAGTCGTGATACTCCTGTGATGCTTTGTGATAAGTTTATTGGATGCAAAATATAAAATGTTTCAATTAATTATCATCTATTGGAAAAGTTACATTTCGTAATGTACAAGGAATCTTCCTTCTACGATTCGCAGAAATTAAAGGTGAATTGTCCAAACAAAAACTAGTGCATAACGAAGTTGTCAAAGTTCGCAGTTGTGCTTCAAAGGTTGACCTCAACTGTCAACTCTTGTTTGAAGCTGTAACCATTCAATTAACCTACTCTACTTGTAGGTGTAATAAGATTACTGGATACGTTAACTAGCTGTCAGAAAGGCAACTTTGTTATTTTATTATGGCCTTTAGCAATGTCTTGTGTATTAGCTTAATATTTTCATGTTGATAGTAACGAAAGTACTTTACATTTTTGTGGGTTGCTTTCAAAATTTGTAGTTTGCAAAAACAAAAAAATTGAAAAGACATTTTTCAAATTTTCTTTCCGATGTTCCCAAACAAATTTCTAAAAAAATAATGTTTACATCATTATATTCTACATTAATTGGTTAATCAAAATATATATGTATGTATGTAACATTTTTTAATTATTTAATGTGTTATGATGTTAACCATTTTAGCAGTAACTAGAAGGTATTTATAAATTTGTTTTGTTTGCATCAGAAAATTATTTGTTCCTTTGGAAATGTATACAACAACAACAAAAATGGGTCACGTTTGTATCTTTGAAAAGTCACTGCTTGCATGAAAGCAACATTGTTGGTAGTTTTATAATTTTTATGACCGAGTACTCCGTGAAATACAAGGGTTAAGGGGCAATTGTTGCTGTCACCAATAAATATTCAAGTGCTCTTTAAAACACCTCCGTTTAACGGCCAACACATTTTAGTGTTCCATAAGTTAAATGTAGGCAAAATACAAATAAAATTAAACTTGTTTTAATACTTTCGGTATGGTTGCGAAAAAAACATATGAAACCCATATAACTTGATATTCAAACACAATTTGACAAGCCACTATTATTATTACATGATACCTGTAGGCTGGTTGGCTTCAAGTAGTAGTTAGCTAATGGACTTTTAAGTATTAAGTTCAATTTTGTTTGTTGTAAGTCCTACATTAAGCCTGCGGGGAGCACAATTTTTATTTCTGCTGCGGTTTTTTGATCCGGACAAAATGAGGGTAAAAAATTAAAATTATAAAATTTATAAAAATTGTTTAAACAACTTATAATTTTATGAAAAAAAGAACTTAATTTATTTAATAAATAAATATTAATTTATAAATAACAATTTACCAATAGCGTATACGAAACAAAGTGTGGAAGGATATTCGTATACACTTAATGATGCATGTTAAACTTACACTTAACAGTGTTAACACACCCAACAACGATAATTTAATTGGAATAGATAGAAAGATGACGATGGGTCATTGAAACCCATTTAGAAAGTGGCCCTGAACCTATAATATGAACTACCTCTTAAACAAAGTAGGAGAGGGTATATGGACATTAAATAAGGGTATAAGGGTAAAAGTATCAATCGCACGGTCTGGCCATGTTTTACATAATACATCACCTTTATAAAGGTCCATTACTCCGATAATTATTAAAAAAAGCTATCGTTTGTCATAAAAACAATAGTTACTTTACTGACAGAATAGCCAAGATCACATTGTTAACAGTAGGAACACTTTATTGTAAACCAGTGAATTAAGTTGTCCTTTTGGTTCAAAGTGAAACTAAATTTCCCGGGATTATAGATGGCTGTAGGTGTACCATAATTTAGTAAGTTTAATCAACCTCGTTTTGATTGTGACATAAACTTAAATAAAACTGATTTCAATGGGTCTATGTCATTATAAATTAATAACTTATACCAGAAGAGACAACAAAACACAATTTATTTTAATTTTTGTTTTGTTTTTGAGTACAGAAGATCTATGATCTTTGATATGGTAAGGTTATCCATTTCTTCCTTACCAAACCTCTTATCTTACAAAAGTGGTTGGCTCCTTATTAGATAATTTGTAGTTTTACGATGACACTCGTCTAGTAACACAAAATATGCATGGGTTTCGTTTTTATTGAGTTGGTATTTCTCACAAATAATTAATTAACAATATTTATGGATACAACCAAAGATTGATATTTGCAATTTCTGTTAGGTTTATTTTATTATGTAATATAGAAGCTAATAACTTTCACAACTTTAAACAATTATTAACTGGAATTTATTTTAAGGGTTTGATAAGCAACATTCCAACTTGTTGAAGAACCCTGAGATAGAAGCTATATATTCAGCAGATGGCTGTATCATTACACTGAGTGGTAGAATTCTCAGGAGTGACAAGACGATACCTCTCTCTTCCAAGCATTACAAATAGTAAATAATCAGCCTGTGTTAAAGATAACACTGCCTATATAGCTTTAAAAGATAGCAGGTCATTAAAACAGTTTAATTTAATTAGTATTTTAAGGAGCTTCTAATTAGAGTAATATTAAGGAATCTCCGCCTTCAAAAGGTTAATTAAATACAAAGTAGTAGTAACATTATTATTGGATAGTTTTAAAATGCAGAACTAACTACATAAATATTAAAATGCATGAAATAATTGTATAATAATAATAACGAGAGGTCGTCCAGTGGTCGAAACTCGACCAAAAATACGTAATGTACTCACTTATCTATTTTCACCCCACACTGTAAATAAAACATGTGATTTGAGTTTCTTCCATTACATTTGTTTTGGTTTTCTGTTTATATTTCGTTGTTATTTCGTTACCAGCATGGCAACGCATAAGAGCCATGTTAATATTTTCAAATTTTTAAACTCATTTTTTGTGCTTATCTTTGAGCCTATTTAAGTTTATAAAGGGATTCTGCACACCTACAGGAAAATAGTTTTCTAACGGTATGCGTAGATTTTCTCTACGATGAACACGAGCTGAGAAAAAAGGTTTTAAAGAAACATGCTTGCCTATTAATATATAGATAGATAATAAGGGTCTTCAATGGACATCGTTATAATGGAAATGTATCCAACATGCACACCAATGTATTCAGTAACATTTACTGTAATATAATATTGTAATAATGAATGAATAAATGATTTTACAAACTACCATGTAGTCAATAAAACTCATAACCAGTTTCCATCGTGATGACTTTTTTTGCCAATTATTATACTTAATTTTAAGAGTATTATGGTTTAAAATTATTTAGTAATTTTTTTGCTTAGTTACGGTTGAAAAATATGCTCGTGATAAAAGTCGTATGTTTCGAATTGTTATAAATACGATTGTTTAGTGTTTTAGATTCCGTTATGTAAATTGTAGATTTCATCCTTAAGCAAGAAATGCGGCTTCAAATTTAACTGATCGTTTAAATGTTTTTAATAGAGCTTATACAGTTCCATTTACTGTAAACACGTTGTAATAAAGAGGGAATCAGATTTACACAATCTGAAACATACGTTAAAATTGATTTATGGTTTTAATTTAAAATCGTGAAAACTGAACACACCTTTTTTAGGGGTT
Organism: Macrosteles quadrilineatus; assembly: GCF_028750875.1. Classification (NCBI taxonomy): domain Eukaryota; kingdom Metazoa; phylum Arthropoda; class Insecta; order Hemiptera; family Cicadellidae; genus Macrosteles; species Macrosteles quadrilineatus. Next base: position 91,812,049 of record NW_026542602.1, on the reverse strand, counting down.
TTAGTAAGGTGTGTTCATTTATTCTATATAATTTTGAAATTGTGATTTTTTGGTATAATATACAATATGAGTGTCAGCCAATCAGGTGACTGTACATAAAAAGTTGCATTTTCTTTTCCGAGGTAAGAAACATAATTGCTGTTTAGTTCAGATTATTGTTTACTTATCATCCAGTCATAATTGACACGAGAACCCAACTGAGGCTGTTAATTGGATTCTCGCCTGTAAAATTATTGGCCTGACGTTAAGGCAATTATAGTCAATAACGTAAATATTTTTCTCTTTGCTGTTAAATCTCAGGAGTAACTGAAACAAATGAAAACATAAACATACATCGAATTATCTCCATATTATAAAATAGATTTATCTTAAATAATTGAAATCGTATGTTTTTAAGGGCTTTAAACAATGAGAAATAAGAATAAGCAATTGCATCAAGTGAGTATAAACGCAATTATTCCGGATAAAAAATGTAGGACTTCTCCTTATTTCAATACACTCTTTAAACAAGCAAGCCTTAAAAGGTTTATGGAGGGTAAATAAAAATAAGTCTAATAACACTTGAAATATATATTAACACTCATACTGTTTTAAACAAGACGGTAAATATGTATAAAAAATGGTAATTTTGATGGAAATGATTGAACACTCCAATCATCATCAGACCCAATAGGCGAATGATCGATTCACACCCCCTCCCCCAGTTAAATACGACAAACTATCAACAACGTTATCATATACAAAATCATGCATGCAGTTGAGTATCATGTTCATAGAAACACGTTAAAACTATTATTTTGACTGATTTGCGTTGTCCTGTGTGCTGTGGCAAATAAAAATGATAGGAAAATATTGAAGTCAGATCGAACTGGATTAATATGGACGATACATGTTACTACGTTTTACTAACTATGTCTACATAGTTTGTTTATTATGTTTAATTTAGTGTCAAAATGTTCCTAAATGCTAATAAAACCATTATAATAAAATATTTGTGTATCATAAGCAAAGAAATTCCAGTAATTATGTGGTTTAAAAAATATCTCGCTTTGAGTAAGTTCATGTTTCTACACAATACAGCAACAACAATCAAGACGAGTTTTGTACTTGAAAATCTTACTGAGCGTTTCCCAACTTTGTATATTAGAGCTAAACTCCCAAGAGAACATATCAACGCACGTCAAGCTCTTAACTTGATCATCATAAGTTGACATCTTCTGGGGATAATGTGCCGCCTGAATTGAAGTAACAGATATTAACTTACACCAGGACGAATGTCATTGGCTCATCGTCTCACTACTGTGTGCTCCTTGTAGTGTGAGTTTCCCCATCAGATACAGACAAACATTGAGCGGTTAATTACTAACAGCATACCTTTTTATGCTGTACAACCTGAGTTATAATAATGGATATCGACCTTCATTAAGATCATTATTGCATTGCCTCGATGTTTTTTTACCTTCTGCTTTTCTGGTGTAGTTTGCTACTTAAGTCTCTGTAGAACATTAACATTTTACCAAAATCTTTGTTTTGGACTCCCTTTCTTTAGATTTTCATCAATGTTAGTATTTTTAGGACCTGTTATTTAAGCGAACCTAACATGATGATTTAATATCCAAACAAAAACCTAAAACCTAAATTATTACGAAACTAATTTAATTTCAATTATATGTATTACATTGTGTAATGACAGTATTTGCGTTAATTGTTCTTTGTGGGAGATTTAGTGTTATTACTGATAATATCGCTTTGAAATAAATCGTTTAAATCGTGGTTGGATAAATTATGCTAAAGAGTTAATGAAAGAGGCATTTTTATGTGTTTGGGTTTAGCTAAGTTAGAAGTGGAATATTCATTATTAACAAGCCTTTAATTTTCTATAAAAACTGTGAGTTTCAATTTTAATACAGTAACTAGAAAATTAAAACTAAATTCTCTTTCAATATACGAATTTAAAACATAAAATAAACGGTATCAGCATTCTGACACTTACTTTCTCCCATAAGTTTGTCAACAACCTTTATCATGTGTAAGCGGTGGGAGTAAATATACGGAAATGGGATTAGTACAATTTTGATCAGAATTTAAAGGACTATAACATACTAAATTTTTGTCAAAGTCGAGCCATTTTTGTGAAAATCAGATTTTCCGTTATTTTATGGGGTTTTCATGGGAAAGTAACATAATTTACAATCACTTTTGAACCGTATTTTTTACAGAAATGGGATTTTTGCCATTTTGTTCAGAATATAGAAAAGAGTGGATCTTCACTTACGATTTGCTTTTTGGAAGGAACATATATATTGAGTTTAAGTTTTATTTTGACTTCTTACTCGTATCCCTTTTGCACTTACTCACGGGGCAACCTGTATGTCAATTAATGATGGTGAAATTATTGAATAGATTAAAATATTTTTGCTATGTTGTTAAAATATTTTAAATCTATTGTTTCAAATATAAGTGCTACCTTCTAATAACGCATCAGCACCTCTAATGCACCGTACTAGGTAGCGTAGGGAATTTAAACCTATTACTTAAGGTCTTAAGTATTTAGAAAGTTGTATCAAACTAAGTGGTAGGCTTAAATTAGCAAACTGTTTTATTGTTATGGTTTGCTTATTTAGACCAACCACGTTGTTCCTTTTCGCGCCTTCTTCCTGTTTATAGAGCTAGGTTATATAAGCTTGTTTTAATGTAAACATATATTTATATATCTTATAAATAAATAACATTAAAAATATTTATTGGACAGTCTGATGATGGCAGAGTGATGCTGAAACGGCCGTAACATTGGTAACAATACAGGAGCTGGCTGACGAAGGTAATATTTCAATTTAGTTATAGAACCAGCTTAGGGGCTAGAAAATAAGGATTATAAAAATATATTTAATCAACCATAGAATAAAATTCACAGGTTATTATTTATTCCACTGATTTGAAATAATCATAGAATAAATAAACAACAATGTTGGTGTTACTTTACATTTTATAAGGTCGCGTTATAGCGTTTTATGTCAAACACACGGACACGATTACGTTATTACACATGATCAAACAAATATTGGTTGTATTCCAAATACAACTTTCATCAGTGATTTATAACATTTTAGTTAATTTCAGCAATTATTTATTGGAATGTATTTTGATAGAAAATCTTATTGTTCTGAACAATCTTACTACTTGCTTCACACTGTCTATTTCTATTCTTTTAACCTGCTTTAATGGTCATTTTTATGTAATAAGTCTCAATGAGCTATCTTTAATGAAATTCTGTAATAAACTATTTTGATTGCATATTTTACAAAATTATTGGATGTAAGATTAATAAGACGTTTAAGTGACGTCCAAAATTTGGGGGGAGTTCATAAAAAAATTGAAATTCTTTAATTATTAGTCAGCCACTACATAATATCAATATACAATTAAATATAGTTTTTTCTATATAAATTAACTAGGTTATAGGTAGATGAAATGACTATGTTATAATAACTAGGTTTTAGTGAAATTGTATTACTAAAAAACTAAAAACAAAACAACCAAGGCTTGAAAAAATCTCCATACATTATTATTTTTAACATTTTTTTTTCAAGTCAAATAAAAATAGTACGGTCTTATATTATGTTTTTTAGATACAGAATTTAAGGGAAAACAAACATATGTCAAAATAAAGTATAAAAAAAATCAGTTTTTTTCATGAACTCCTCCCTCATAACTCTTCGATTTTTAAACGTAGGTTACGTTAGCAAAAGGCTTTATCTTATAGGGATCTTTTATTCGAGCACTTGACCTTGGGTTTAGTTTACAAATAAAATTGTTTAACTTGAACGTTTAACTGGGTATTATTTTAGCGAATTTCCCTATAGGGAAGTAGCTATTACCGTAGGTGGCACGGTAAGACCTAGACCCGGGACCGATTTACTTTTTCATTTTGATGTCCCCAGAGGCCAAAAACACCATTCGTTCAAATTTTTATATATGTATATATATATATATATATATATATATATATATATATATATATATATATATATATATATATATATATACATCCGTGAACGCGATAACTTGAGTAATTTTTGTCCGATTTTGATGAAATTTGGTTTAAAGGTGTAAAGCGGGATAAACTTGAATGAGTTCGCGAACCAGCACGATCGGACCATGGGAACGGGGCTTTACGGGGGGTTTTATGGGGTAAAAATTGGGTTTTCTCACTTTTGACCCTCAAAACACAAAATTTCCCGATTTCTCTTTAGACCTTTTTAAAGAGCTTAAAAAACAAATAATTTAGTATGTAAAAGTATTTTTGTTCGATTATTAGTAACGGAGAAAATTAAAAAAATTGTAAATTTAAAATTCCCATGTTATTCTTATGGAGAATATTGTCAAATGTTGTAGTTTGCTTGTTTATGGATATATTTTTAATCAAACTTGGCAAATTTATTTATTTTGTACTAAGCTATCAATATTTTACTCAAAACACACTTTATTAGTTTCCTTGTAGCAGCAAACCTAGGTACTCGTTAAACCTAATGTTATTAAAATATATTTAACTGAAAATCAATTCAGACAAATGGAAATTCGCTTAGTCGGCAGGTTTGCTTTGGCGGGGGTATTTTACTATGGGAATTAAAATAGTAAAGCAAATACTATGTTAAACAATTTATATTGCAGGTTAATTTTCGTTTGCAATTTTGAGTATTGCTTATATTTGTATAGCTTTCCATTAATATTCATGCTTATATGGTTAAATACAATTAGGTTTTATCTCGGGGCAGATTGCACAAGGGTATCGCATTGCATTATAATTGCATGCACGCATCTTGCATAGTAACGAAAGGTTAGAAACATTACACTATTACCAATTGCTTCACGTTCTAAATGGTAATAGTAAACTTAATTAAAGTAATAAAACCTCTCCGGTTAATGTTCTTTACCTAGTTTCTTCTAATATCCTTTTGGCTTTGTGACTTCCTCGTACTGTTTGTATTTTTATATACATGCAAAGACTAATCATTGTTTTATTTAATTATCAATCTTTTAACATAACTAAATGTTGAGCCTTTACATCTGCATATACCAGCATGTATATTTTTAATAATCAAGGAATCCTTATGAAGATTCTACGTTTGTACTGTTTATGTTTGAAGAGTGTTTATTTTTATACAATATTTTTATACTAATTAAACTTCTAAAAACACTCAAAGACAAAATAAATATTGCGATGACTATTTCACCTGTAAATTTTGGGGATCAAAAAGTCCATTTAACGCCTGTTCAACTTACATCGGGGAACACTATTACACCACTAACATTGTGATAATTTTATTTTTTATAGGCATCCTATTGGAAACATGTACTGCCAAATCTTGATTCCCACAAATAAAATAAATACATGCTTTCATTAAAATGTAAACCAATAATTTAACTCCAACTATAATGTGACATAGTAGTTTTATAGAATGAGAACTTTATCTTACAGTCCCTAATATAATAACCTACGCTTCAGAGAGCATGCAGTAATGAGACACCGAGCCAATGAAACTTGTCCTAGTGTAATTCAATGTGTTTAATGTAACTCGATTGCTGCACTATCACACAATGCGCTGAGATAGAAGTTACCTCAGTTTGACTGATAATAATATAAAACTACGCTTCAGAGAGCATACAGTAATGAGACACCAAGCCAATGAAACTTGTCCTAGTGTAATTCAATGTGTTTAATGTAACTCGATTGCTGCACTATCACACAATGCGCTGAGATAGAAGTTAACTCAGTTTGACTGATAATAATATAAAACTACGCTTCAGAGAGCATACAGTAATGAGACACCAAGCCAATGAAACTTGTCCTAGTGTAATTCAATGTGTTTAATGTAACTCGATTGCTGCACTATCACACAATGCGCTGAGATAGAAGTTACCTCAGTTTGACTGATAGTAATATAAAACTACGCTTCAGAGAGCATACAGTAATGAGACACCGAGCCAATGAAACTTGTCCTAGTGTAATTCAATGTGTTTAATGTAACTTGATTGCTGCACTATCACACAATGCGCTGAGATAGAAGTTACCTCAGTTTTAAATAACAACAAGAAGACTATGCCTAGTAATAATGGTAACAAGTAACAAGTAGTAATGACGGTAACTTTACAACAGGCAATAACAACAACGATTAAATAAGACCAACAAAATAGACTATGGCAACAAAGATAACAAATTATAAACCGTGAAAATAATAATAAGAGACATCAAAATATTACAGAAGTATTAACAAAAGTATAATTTGTGGGAGTGTGTGTGTGTGCATGCATGACATGGGAAGAACACTGTGTCAAACACCATACACCATGCTAAAAAGCACCAACTTTCATTTGTGGCCCTTTAAAGGCACCACCTAGATTGCACTGCACCTCGCTGAGGTAACACCAGCCTCAAAACAGAACTAAGGTGTGGCCCTTTAGGTTGTGGCCCTTGTATTAACAAGTAGACCTTAGGGAGGGATGCCAATTGTGTCCTTAGCCAAAGGTACTTTCGTAACACGTATACTCTGGATGCTAAGGGAACGATCAGACAAATGATGCAAGACTGTTATAGTATTCATTTTCCATACAAAACCGTATAGATTAATTTAGCCTTAAAGTTAAAAGTCACGTACTTATGGAGTGCATGCACAATGAGTAATGTTAAGTTATTTTTCGCAATTTTCCAAGAATTATATGTCAGAAGAGAGCCATGGTTGTTGAGTCATCATTACAAAACCGGAATAATTAAAATATTTTGTCAAACAAGCATTTTATAAATGATATTTAATTTTTCTATTTCATAAATATTGGTTAATTAAACTCCTTAAAACACATATACACCATAACTATCAATAAATGGGTTCAAATATTTGAAATGTATGGGATCCATAAAACAACAGATTTCCCCTTACCAGCCACTTTATGAAACTGCAGTTGTTGTTTGACGTTATTGGTTTCCAAGTTTAGGCGACGTAAGCAATAAACTTTGGTACAATATGGCCATCTATTAAATTAAATTAAGAGCTATACAGGGTGTCCGGTCATAAGTGTTAAATAAAAATTAAAAAAATTAAACTACCTGGTAATGGTGACAGAATGACGCACATTTGAGGTTCCCAAATTTAACAGTTAGCGAATAACAAATAAATTAAGATTTGTCAACAATTATTGTAGTTGTTATGAAAAAGGTTATATTAGTCTGTTAAAAATGCACTTACTGTCAATTTCAATGTAATTTTCAGAATCCTCACGAAAAGTTAAATAGATATAACACATAATTGTTGGGGTACGGTAAAATTTTAAATTTAAAATTCTTCGTTAAACAGATTATTTTTATATCGACGAAAATGTAAATAACATTCAGAGCTTTATTTCTCGGTTGCCGAGTTCAAATAAAAATGTTATCAAATATTACTAAAAACTTCCTTATGTAACGGGCTTTACAATGATGTAAAGGGCTTTACAATGATGTATAACAACTTTTGCCTACTGACAAATCCATGGTGAATTTTACGCGCTGTTGTGAAAAATCACGGTTAAGCCAAAACAGATTTGTAAAAAATTATGAATTTTACTTACTATTTTATGAGCTGACCACTGATGACTAGGGTTTGTGTAAATTATGATTGACCAGACTTCACTTCCAACAAACTAAGAGTTTTTTTAAGACTTTGGAAAATTTATTATAAACAAAAAACACAATACATTAGTAAAAACACAATACACTCTTTAATTTTAATACGAAAGGATAGTTAACACATTATAACAAATCAATGACATACTTTGTCCAAAGCACAACTTTTAAGGTGGAATCACAGTTAGGGTGTAAAGTGCCTTCCGTTTTCCCGCAAGCAGGCCCTAGCTCGCTTGCGAATTACGCAAACTGTGACCTCATACGTCAATTTTTCCCTTACTTCCCCAGCAGCCTCAACGATTCTCTCTGGTAACTCAACTTCAGAGTTTACAACAGTTAAGTAAACTCTAGTAAACACCTTAGTACTGGGGCTGGTGCGATCAGGATACCGATCCTGGTACTCCTTCTGAGCAGCCGACGCATTACCGTTACACAAACCATAAATGAAATGCATTTCAACATACTCCCGAATCGAAAAAGACATAGTTGACCGATCACTGTCCACATGTGACTGATACATTTTTTTAAAATATGACTACGCTTTGTTTTCTTATCGCTTAGATAAAGTATTGTTATCAGTAAAATACCTGAATCTATTGAATAAGTCCATTCAACAAAATAAAAATTCCGGGAGTTAACTGAAATCTTATCTGAAATATGAAAAATATACGATAACCGTAACTTTATCACAAACACATTTTACTACTATATGTTTCTTTTTTTTAGCTTGATAGTTATAAACAAAGCTTTGCATGCGAGAAAAAAATACTTAAAAATATTTGTTGCCTGCACTTAAGTGTATTATTCTTCACAATGGCTTTTTTTTGCCCTACCTTGTTTTTCACAATAAAGATCGAATTACATTAGGAAATTTCAAAATTAGGTAAAAACTATTATACACCATTGTAAAGCCCTTTAAATAAGGAAGTTTTTAGTAATATTTTATAAACTCAGCGGAACTCGGTAACCGAGAAATAAATCGATGAATATTATTTAAATTTTCGTAAATATTAAAAATAATTTGTTTAACAAAGAAGTTTAAGTAGAATATTTTGTCATACCCTAACGATTATGTGCTATATCTATTTAAAATGTTGTGAGGATTCTGAAAATGACATTTAAATTAACAATTAGTGTATTTTTAACAGAGTAATATAACCTTTTTCATACCAACTACAATCATTTTTGAAAAATCTTAATTTATTTGTTATTCTCTGACGGTTGAAGTTGGGAACCGCAAATGTGCGTCATTATGTCACCATTACCATGTGGTTTGATGCAAAATTTTATTTAACACTTATGACCGGACACCCTGTATAATAGACCGTTATTATGTTAAAATTGAATTTGAATGCATATAATATAAGTGGAGCTTTACCATAATTGTAAACAAAATACATTTTATGAAGTAATTTGTGTGTACTCTTTTCTTAGGGGTTTTATTGAAGAATACATTACTTTTCCAATCATAAAAAATAAAACAGCTAGGCCAAACGGTTTGTCGGTGTTTATTTCATTATTGACGTTTAAAATATATTATATACAGTTTCTTTAACCTGTTTAGGTCGTAAGACTGTTCTAACCTATGTTTCATAGTCACATACCATTCACACCTATTGTTGTTTGATACAGATTTTTAATTCTCAAATTCAAATTCTCAAACGCCAATTAATTGTCATAGCTGATATGTGTGTTTACTTTGGGGTATATCTACTCCAGTTAATACCTTTTCAAGCATTTTTCTAAGGGAGCGGTCTAAATTCTGTTTTTATCACTATCAGAAATTAATATTTTGTTGATAGCGACATTAGCTCACAGACCAATGACAAATGGCAAATAGGTATGGTATTGATCTCGTTTAGAATAAAACCAACGTCCTTCAGATTTGAAGGCTAGTGCTATAACTACTAGTCACCTACAAGATTTTTAGTGGAGGGTTTTAAATATTAAATAACACTTTGATCGTATTTCCAGCTAGAATCGAAAATCATTTGAGTTTTGTTATGGGATTGTTTCAGTAACAGTATCAGTATTTTCACTACGAAAACAGGTATACACTGGACAGCATTTAATCGTATTAAGGAAACGTAGCACTGTTTAAGAAATGTATAATAGGAGACAATAATTTTGTCTTTCAGATTAAGAGAATAGTACATAAAACAGGTCAAAAAGTTGGTCGAATTTCTACGTTTAATTAACTGGATATAACCATTCTGCCTCACTTTCAATAAACGTGTTGACCTGACACAATATCGTACAAAGAGACGAAGTTTATATCAACTCGGTGTTAAATTAAATTCCTCTCAGTTCCAGTATTGACACCTTAAAATTACCCTTTCTCGGCAATACGTAGTAAAATAGATGTTACATTTTGAAAATAGTCGTACAAATTACTTTAATATTCGCACGGTTATAATTAAGTGTTTAAATTGATTGAGTTTTTATTTATTTCGTATTATTAGTTGAATAAATAATGTAATATTGTTTCCTTAATATAATTCCGTAGCTTTTGACGCAGCGTTTGACGCCAAAGCTTCAATCGTTATACAACAAATTTAAATAGCTGTTAGATGGTACATAAGTTTGGATCTCATAAAATCAAACTGAAGTAGAAATGGTAAAGAAGTATCCTCTAAAGATAAATTGTCTTTTTGTTTTAAGGTAAATAGCCTTTAAAAGAATTCAACGTTTCGTATAATATGAAAAAAGTCGTTTATTAATATTAGCACTAATGTGTAGGTAGTAAGACATTATAGGTAGAGTTTACATCATAAATTTGTTTCCTTTAAAACAACTCTTCAAACGAAATTGTTTACGTAATTCAATGACTAATATCCAAGATTTAAAGAAATCATTTTTATTTGTTAAGTGGTAAAGAATTTACTTTGGCTTTTCTCGTTCAGTAAAGTTATGTTAACAATTTAAATATTCATTCTTTTGTGTTTTGCAAAGTACTGTAGTGTAAATATACCTAGTTTATTATTTGTATACAGTACATTGTTTTCTTATGTAATCGTCAAAAAATTATTGATAAAGTTATAACGTATTAATATGAGGTTTTACATAATATGAACTGTTAGCATCTTCACAAGCAATCACACATCGCCAGAAGAAATCGTAAATTGTATAATTGAGGATACGAAATAAGTAAAACAATTATTAGTATACCTCAATTAATATATTAACAACACAGCTGTGTTAATACATTTTAATTCATCTATATTAATTTATAACCCTAGTTTACAGATAAATGCATATTTAGTAATACTTAAATGTTTAGAACCATATTATGTAAAAAAGAAAGGCAAATTACAATTAAACAAATAAATTGAAAACTAGATTTAACATTGCAAACCATTTCTAAAATGTTTACAGAAACTTGCAAAACTATTTTGTTTCATGATTTAAAAATATATAGCCTACTTAAAAGATTTAACATGAGGGTTTTATAAAGACGAAAATTATAATCAATATTGGTGTACGAATACCAGATAAATAAAAGCAACATGTTCCGATTATAATCATTAGGCCATTGGCGGAAACATATATAATTAGTTATATTTTACTACTTATGACACTTATAAGCAGCATGATAATATAAGAGGCTTGTTTTAGCTGATGCATCACTATAACAAGTAATGGTTTACAAACGGCAGATCAGTGCATCTGATAACTATTGAGTTATAGTTTGTTAACACATAGATAACACTGAAATCACCTCCACTTTATGTTAACGAGATACGGCAATCTAATTAATGAGTATATAAAGTACCGGAATCTGGTCATTATCTCTCACTAACACGACAATGGCGAGCATTTGGCGTGTTAAAATGATAAATCTTACAATTGTCACACATAAATAAGTTAACTCATAGTTATTAGATTTCTTTAGTGAGGATATAACTAATATTATTGATTTATTTATACCTAGGTAATACAGCTATAGTTTTTTCAGCACAGATTCATTTATAATTAATGATATTAGTTTGTTTTATCCATAATTATTTCTATTAGGTAACACTAACAAGTGCTATCTGTCCGGTTGAACATAAAAAATTACAATATTTGTATTAGTTGTAAAATATTTTCTCATCTTGGTAATGCACTTAAATTTAAAAATATAATACATGAAACACTCTTAATAGTAAGATAATTAAACAGTTTTATGTGGGAAAAACAATTGAGACTGTTGATATTGTCTAAAAACAATATAGTCGGGCTTTGGAATCGGATTTTTGATGACGGAAAACAAAGATCAGCCATTGGATGTTATAAACCTGTTTTCTCTGTTCTAACCCAAGTTCTTAACAAAACAGTGCATTTTTTTGTTCTGTTAGAAAATAATTTTTACCAGCCTGTATCTTAAAAAATAAGGTGTTAAAAAACCTATTAATAAAGTGTTGTTAAGATTAATTTGGATCTGCTACGATATAAACAGCTCTTCTACGTGATAATTCCATTGTTCAATTGATATAAATTCATTACAAACTATCAAAATGTATGGACAAATTGTAATTTGTGTAACTCTTTATGTTGGAACTTACGTACTTAAAAAAATGTTACTGTCCATAAAAAATTTTAGTTACTAGGCAAATAATTGTTGAAATTAGGCTTTATTTTACTTATTGCTAAATATTTTAATAAAAAATAATTAATTTCGCTCAATCATTTATTTCATGTATATATATTCACCACTCAAATATATAATCCTCGTAATTCAAAGTTTGTAACAATACCTCAGCAAAATAAACCCATGTTAATGAACAAAAAAATTGTCTATTCTCAAGTCTTAGGCTTCGAAAATAAACAGAAGTATCTCTGATTCATTTTTGTAAGTAGGGATAACCTTGATTTATTGGTTGTTCCTGAAGTGAAATCATTTGCTAAAATAGATTAGGCTAACTAATATATTATAATTATTGTGATATCACGTTCAAAGATTTGCCGTTATATTTAACTACCTCTTATGACTACAACAATAAATAATTAACAAAACGAAATTATCTTTAATTTATCATTTTTTTACTTTGTTAGCAGACATTTATAGTTTTTTCATCTTCATGACTACTAAAAACATTATTTTTGTTCATAAATATCCTTACTCTTATGATACACTTGTTTGTGTATAGACATGCAATATATAGAGAAATTACGTGTAAGACGGATTATCCTTTGATGCGGCCAAAATTTTTAAGGTGTTAAAGCTCTGATTTCAATTCATAATATTCACATTTAACTCCAATAAATACTATAATGTGCATTCAGATATGCTATATATTATTCTGATTGGCATAGCAAACTGTTATTATGATTTAAACAACTTAAAATCTAAAAACTGGTAGGAATATTTGTTTGTAGAAAAATAGTTGGATATCGTATATTCTGGAAATACATTTCTTTAGCTTTAAACCACGAAACAAAGGTTCAAATAGTTTCATGGATTTTTGTTGCAAATATTTTTTAGCAACACCATAAGTATTTGTAAAAAGAAAAACTAAATGCCTTTAAGACTATACAGTTTTTAACACGCGGTGTTTTAAATTTGATTAATAGAATAAACACCTATAAGTTTAACTAAAAGAAAAATAACCAACTAATGGAGCATCACTTATTTAAAATAACTAGGCTCGTGGTAGTTTAAGGAATTTGTTTCAGAAGTTTCCGGAGGCCAGGAATTTTGGTACAAAAATGTTTGCAAATGTTAAAAAAAGTGTTATACTTTTATTTAACACCATTAAATTATTATGGATAGAAACTATTCCATACAACAAAACATTTTAGTTTGGTAAAATGTGAGGGAAAATTCTTCAAACCACACGATTCTTGTGGATTCTTTTTAATTATTAGTGAATCCCGACCGTGGTAGAAGGCTCAGCTAAAAGCGTTCTTGTGTTTTAGGATTTACTGCAACGTTTGGCTCATTGTATCAAAAGAACAAAGTTTTTTTCAACTCAGTTGTAAACATACTTTTAACTTAAGCCTGAATTATATAATATATATTTCAGGCTTAAGTTAAATGTAAGGAAATGCAGAACAATTCTTTTCCTAATATAAATGAGGGGTTGAGAGGCCAAGGGAGATAAGTGACTTTTTAAAAAATGTCATTGTATTTTTTTCAGAGTCATAAAAAATAAAATAAAAATAAAAATAAATTCACTTATACCCCTTGGCTTCCAACTCTTAGGTGTTTAGTTTGGAGGCCAAGGGATATAAATGAATTATTTGTTGAAATTCCACCCTTTTTTAACAAAACCCGTTACCATGACAACATTTTTTAAAAAGTCACATATCTCCCTTGGCCTCTCAACCCCTCAAATATATATTTATATTAGGAAAAGAATTGTTCTGCATTTCCTTTTTCAGAAGCACATTTGACTTAATTATAAATAGATGTTCAAGTGACGTTACAAATTTACAAACTATATAATTTTAAGTAAATAATACCCACGCCACAGCAAACATGCAGACTAGGCGAATTTCCATTTTGCCTATCTAAATTGTTACTATATATATATATATTTTTTTTTTACATGTCATGTTTCATCCCCACTTAAATATCATTAGATTTAACAAGTACTTAGGTTTGCTGCTACGGGGAGGAATGTAGGGTTTTTGATCAAATGGTAATAGTCAAAATGTAGTTTATAAAAGAAATACATATGCTAACATTCGATACAAATCCATCCATAAACAAGCTTCCACCTACAGCAATTGTTTTTCGATAGTTCTTTTTAATCGCATCTCGTATTAATAGGCAATAAAACCTTTTTTCTCAGCTCTTGTGAATCTTAGGGAATATCTACGCGTTATGTTAGAAAGATATTTTTCTGTAGATGCGCAGAATCCCCTTTTAAATTAAAATAGGCTAAAAAATAAGCCCAAACAATTATTTTAAATTTTACAAATTAACAAGGGCCTTATGGGTTGCCATGCTGGTGACGAAATAACAATGAAAATCAAAACAAAAGGAAGGAATTCCAATCACATGTTTTATTTACAGCGTGGGGTAAAAATAGAGAAGTCTGTATACATTAGATATTTTGGGTAGAGTTATCGACCACTGGACGACCTGTAGTAATTATTTAACGCACCAAATTATTTTAGGTCTACACAATGGTTGTTAATAAAAATGTGCATTTCCTGTTTAGATATAAACATGTAAAGAAAACCCCGATTTTGTGACATTTCAACCCCCTATACTACCCTTTCCCATAACCCAATATTGCTGATTTGCGAACTCTTTCAAGTTTATGCTACTCTAGATACGTTCATGCCAAACAACATCAAAACCGGACAAAAATTATTCAACTTATCGTGTAATACAGCTCTGAAAATGTATGGATCAACCTAAATACAATTACAGAATTAATTACAACAAAACTTGTCTTAATCAATACAACAATTAATTTGAAAGACTTTGGAATTTTTTATTTTAAGACTATATAGGCCTATCGTTTATCGCATGTATAAAAAACCTTAACTATCTGAGGAAGTCAATCTTGACACGAAAAATTGAACTTTTACCTTTATTTATACATTAAATTTGATATTTTTGTTGTAATGTGATTACTACAGTCTACGTACTATTGACATGTGGTGAGAGCCAGAAAAATAGCCCTTTGGAGATTTAGGCTGAAATTTGACGTATTCGTTTGGTTGGCACTACTGTATTCTGTTTGTGGCCTTGATTGTTAACAAAGGTTTTGGGATTTTTTCTCCAAACGTATTTTTTAACCACTCTAACAGTGTGGGGGCAATGTGGTGACTTACTTTCCCTAATGAGTGACCCCTCATTTTTGAAGGGATTTTAAAAAGAAATACATTGATGCAAACCCGAGGTAGATGTCTCACTCCTAGCCTAGATAGATGTGAAAGTGGATAGATGTAATTGGTGATTTTTCACGTCAATCCAATTTTGGATTACCTGCTCTTATGGCTAGGGGTGAGATATCTACCTTGGGTTTGCGTCATTGTATTTCTTTTGCAAAACCCTTCAAAATGAGGTGTCACTCAATAGAGTTTGCTAACAAAAAAAAAAAAATAAGTCACCCCATACCTCCAACCCTGTTAGGGGGGGGGGGTGTTTAAAATATTTTTGATGTATAAGATTGCGGATCCCTTGTTAACAAATAATGCCGGAAACAGAGGATTTCTATCTATTTCGGTTTTGAAAATACAGATTTATTTATTGATTTATTTATTTATTTCCTCTCAACGGTTACACCATTTCACAGCAGATATATGGTATGTTACATGTTGTATCTAACAGCCACAAAATATTGAGCAACAGTAACTACTCTAGTAATAAATATACAATAAATAACAAATAATATAACAATAACAAAAGTATAAAGAGATTTACACACATTAACAATAATATAGTATCAACAATTTTGACTAGATCAAGTAAGTGTAAGTGATTGACGTTACAAACATGGTTGATATTGACAAACAAAACAATGAAGAAATGAAAAAAATTAAATTGTATGACACTTGATTATGTAAGAGCCTGACTATATTGAGAAACAAGAAACAGTTAATGATACAGAGATACAAAACAACAGCAAAACAACAACAACAACAGGGAGATAAATAAAATTTGAAGCTATGTAACTAGTGACTAGATGGAAGACAAGAATAGTTAGATAAGGAGCTGGATGATATTCGATCTGAAGACGTGAGTTGAGACGCCAAAAAAGTCGACATCAGCTCCAACTTGGCTCCCTAGCCGGTGTAGGCGAGATATCCCACTGTTGTAAGCATAATATGTTGGGAAGAACTGCCGTTTGAATATGGATCTGGAGCGTGTTCCTCTTGGTGCAGTGAAGTTGATGCAACTAAGAAGTTCTGGGCAGTCCATGAGGCCATTAATTACTTTGTATAAGAAGAGAAGATCCAGAAACTTGTGTCTAATGCGAAGAGGTTGAAGGTTGTACTGCATCTCCAGGTCACAAACTGGGGTTTGGGAGTATTGATAACCAAGTTTGAATCCCAACATCTTGATGAAGTGTTTTTGGACCTTCGCAAGCATTTCCAGGTGCCCCACTTGATAAGGTGTCCAAATTGTTGAGCCATATTCAAGTATCGGTCTGATCAGTGTTTTGTAAAGGACAATGAGAGAGTGAGGGTTGGTAAAGTCCTTTGTTGATCTATGAATAAATCCCAGTAATGAATTTGCCCTGTTAATAATGTTGGAAATATGCTCCGCTGGATTTATGGTTGGTGTAATGATGATCCCTAGGTCCTTCACCTTATTCACCCTCGATAGTTTTGAGTCTTCAATATAGTAGTCAAAACCATGGGTTGTGGTCCTACGACAAAATGACATGACTTGACACTTTGAAATATTAAGAGACATTGCATTATTTTTACACCAGTTAACAATGCCATCAATGGAGTTTTGGAGGTCAACATAGTCATCCATGGATCCGATTCTTGAAAACACCTTGATGTCATCGGCAAACATGAGGAACTTCGTTGATATTGAGGCGGCAATATCATTAATAAATACATTGAAGAGTAGAGGGCCCAAATGTGAACCTTGGGGGATACCTGATAGAACTGCAAAGGGAGGAGAGAGGGCTCCATCAAATTTTACTACAAGTTGTCTATCACACAGGTAACTTTCAAGCCAGATTAGTAGTTGCCCAGAAACTCCATATCCAGCTAGTTTGGCAATTAAATGTGATGATGTACTTTGTCAAAAGCTTTGGCAAAGTCCAAGTAGATACAATCCACCTGGTCAGATTCGGTGAATGCCGTGTTAATGTACATCTGGAAGAGTAGAAGATTTGATATTGTTGAACGTCCGTGAAGAAAGCCATGTTGTTCGTCTCTAATGAATTTCCTCAGGTGAAAGTACAGGTGGTCGAGAACAATACTTTCAAACACCTTAGCTAGTGTGGGCTGAATGACTATAGGCCTGTAGTTCTTCACGTCTCTTTTATCTCCAGATTTGAATATGGGCATGACAAACCCTTGCTTAAACCCTTGCAGATTTGTTTCCATACTTAATTTACACACTGTATGTAATGAAATGCTTATTAATCAAACGAATATTCTAAGAAAATACTAAAGGTAGCCAGTACAGTTTATTTTTAAGAGTTATCATTTTGTTTTCTGTATTCAAATGTATTTCTTCCCCAGGTTCCGGATTCAAATCCCGTTAATCACCAATGGATTTTCTCCATGCAATATATAATGCCGCAACCCACTAGAACTCGCCTGAAGTAATGTGTAAAACATTTACGGACTATAACTAGCGTCCTGGGACGTGAAGGTAGGCCAACCTGCATAATCATAGCCAATCGTGTACTAAACAGTATATTTAGTTCGATACGAGATAGTTCTAGACATCATTACTACAAGTATAAACAATAGCGTTACCCGTTTTCACTTTCAAAATTTATTCATTTGATTTTTGTACAATACTTGGTTTTTATTCATACCAATAAAAATATATGAAAGTACACAAAATACTTCAAATGACACTTGTAATAATAGGCAAATCGCCTATTGGGTCTGATTAGAGTGTCCAATCGAAATCGATCACCACTCACTATCTTTCATAATTGTATTTACTGTCTTGTGAGTAAACAGTCTAAGTGTAAATATATTTATACAAGTAATACAAGTTATATTTGACGTATTTTTGTACTTTCAGGTATTTTAATAACACGTACGAAGCTGATCAAAAAGTCATTCAATAAATATACTATACATATATTTTTATAAAATAAAGAGAATTTGTTGTGAGGTATAATTTTATCGAGCTTGTTATAATAACAAACGACAATCCTCCACCAACCTGACTCAGCCACCGTGTGTTGTAGTATTATGTCGCCGCTTTTTCCTACTTCAGCCTAACAAGCTGTCCACTTGAAGCCAACAAATGTAATGTTACCTCGTTATGTGTGGAAGTTGACAGATACTGACTTGACTGTTTCATCGTCGATTATTAACTGGGTTTTATACTGGTTATACAATTCATTTACAATATATTAGTTTATTTATACAAGTAGAATTTTGAACGTGGTTTTATACAAGATTTAAAACATGTTCAAAAAGACTATTTTGTGTTAAACACATAATTGGGCATACATTTATAAAGACCATGCCTGTAAAACTAAATCGTCAAGCACTGTTTCAGGGTGGAAAATTATGATATTCAATTGAATTTATTTTACTGTTCCGGAGTTCTAGAGTATCTGTATTATTGTTAAAAATTATATTATCGTTCATAATCAGAATTTTTTTCCTGCAATTAAGATTTTTAGATAGGCTATAAATTTCTGGATAACATCCATCGTTGACGCAATGTATTTTTAGCAACAGTTTATGTGGTCGGTTACCATCGTACGCTTAAGGAGATTATTATGAGTTTTTGAACAACATTCAAAGACTTTTACAATCAAACCAACCTAAAGCGTTTTGGTGATGCTATGAGTGTTTGACTGCAGTGCCATATCAGGTACTTCATATGCATTAGTCATAATGCAAGTCGGAACACCAGAGTTTGGTAGTGTTTGCATTAGTTAAATAATTAAAATCATACTGATATAGAGTATAGTAAGAGATCGAAATGATAGTCTGGTATTTGGTTTAAAACCTTATTTTTGTTATAATATTTTGATCAATTGGTTTAATTTTAGAATGTAATTATTTATTCATTTTTTTTTTCAAAGAGAGGTTATTGGCCCCTTTTAACCTTGGATTTTCCCGTCCACATATGTAGACTAACTGCCCATGCGTGGAACGTATCAAGAAAAGCAAAGGGTGAGCTGGTACAGCACAAGGGTGAACTGTACTGATAAAAAGTAGTGGCAGCAATCAGGAACCCACAATATCCCATGCCATCGTTGCCCTGAGCCCGAAGTCCGTAATGCTACCGACTGAGCCACCGACTCACCACTCAAAGAATTTGAAGAACTAGTTGGATCTTTTACAAAGATTACATAATAAAATACAGGGTGTTCTGTAAGAAAAATCAAAGATGGCGGCCATATTGGAAAAATGGCGGCTAAAATAATTTTTTCGACTTGACTAAAATTTTTTAAATAAAAAATCCAAGGCACTTACCATTTAACTTTTTTTGATATCTCTTATAGTTTTCGAATAAAACGGCTGGCACACTTATATCAATCACCCTGTATATGAAACAAATACAAACACATTTTAATTAATTTAATTTATTTTACTTATAATCCAATATAGTGTTAATTGTGCAAATTTCAAAGTATACTTATATTTTTGTTTAAGTTGATAGATTTTATAAATTAAATAAACAATACAATAATAAAAAAATAGCTGGGATTTTATAAATGGATCTCCAAGGCAGAAATATGAGACTAGTTTATTTACTAGTTTATTTCTGTTCTACTTAACTGGTAATAGATTATAATAAAAAATGTTTGATGACACATCCCATCACACATAATGGTGTAAATGTATCCTCATACAAGCCAGTTACATTTAGTCTTTAAGGCTGCTATTTCCAGCTTGTAAAATAAAATATGCAGCCTGTTAAGCGGAGGTGTTTTCAAGAGCGCTCACATTTTTATTAGCACCGGCGACAAGTGCATCTTGGTCCTAGTATTTCGCTGAGTCGTCACTTATAAAGAATGCAAAACGACCAACAAAGTCGCTTTCATGTAAACTGTGAGCTTCTGAATGTACAAAGGTCACACCGTTTTGTGACCTTCTGAATGTACAAAGGTGACACCGTTTTGTTGCCTTTGTTAAGCCGTTTTTTTATGAAACACCTAAGCTAGCTGCTTTAAAGAAAACTTAACCAGTTTAACAGGTTATTTAATAGCTGAGGCCTTAATTGCCTATAAGATTTTGCATAATGAACATAAAAATACCAAGCTGATACATCAGACGTTTCCAGTAGCTAAATTCTGACCAAAGAAATTTTAGACTACTTAAATTTATTCAAGCATGTTTTGCACAAATCTTAATACAGCGTGCGGCAAAAACCCGATCTTTTTTCTACAGCACACTGTTTGACGACAGGCCATCTGAGGGTGGTGGGAATAGGTTTATTGGAAATCCTACACATTATATGCAGCCATAGTGCAGAGGTCGCCTGAGCTACTTGCGTTTTGTTATCGAGTCAAATTTAAAAATTAATAATTTAGTCATTGCAACTCATCGGTAGTTCCTTGTTTAATTTTAATTAGGGCAACGTGGCTTCCGTCAAGTATCATAATCATGTGGGGGGGGGGGGTGGGTTACCAACTAAAAAAAACATCTTCTGCGTTCAAAAAGAAGCTGACAACCGTCAAAAGTCAGATCGGACGCCAGACAACTAACATTCAATAGAGTTCGTGATGCTGTGGAAAACAGTCCTCGTAGGCCCACCCGAAAACAAGCATCTGCTTTGAACATGTCTGATCGCTCGGTTACACTGATTTTGAGGTTCGACCTTAATTCTTATCCCTACGATAATGATGTGACCTCTATGACCAAAGATAACGGCATCCTGTAGGCTTTCCAACGAACCTCAGACGACTTGTCGCTGAACAGTGCGGAAAATAGATTGTTTTTTTTGCCGCACCATGTATTATACTGAATATAAAGAACGATAATATTCCTTTGACATTTTCACTAGCCATCGTAAAACAAAAATAAATGAATCAGCATTTTTATACTTTTCTTGTTAGTCATATTATCATACAAGCAAAGTAGGTTAATGGAATAGTTTCGAAACGAAAAATAAGTTGAGGTAATATTTAAAACGCAACTGCAAACTTTTGACAACTTCATTATGCAACTAGGTTCCTCTGTGACGGTTCACCTTAGGTTTCAGCGACACATATAAGTTTGAAAACTGATTAAATACTAATTTTAACTTTGCAAATGTTCTATAGCAATTTTGTTTCCGATTGAAACTTGCCTTACAGCTAACAAGAGCTTTAAGCAATATTTTTTCATCCTACTGTCGGGAAAGCATCTGTTTTAGTTATCTAAATATTATCTGTATATTATTTTTATTTAAAGTGAACAATAATATACAAGTCTGACTTTTATTAGAATCGTTTGAGAGAATTATGGGAACCTATATCATTTAGTATCCGTAACTTTGTTACTACACATTGTTGTAGGATAAGCTTTGCAAAGTGTATTTTGTCAATGCCAAGTGACCTCTACACTGAGATACAACACACGTAATCTCGCTGAGGTTAAGCTTACAAAACTACCTTCCTTTGTCTCCTTCCATGTCAATGTAATTAACTTTGTCCTCTCTTTCATCTCTTACTCGCTTTGTTGGTTAAGAGTCAAATACCACTATGATTTAGATACATCTTTATAGTTACACTTATATTTGTTAATTCAATTAAAAAATTTACTTTTTAATGTTCAAAACAAAAATGTAATACTCTGTAAAAACCGTGAATTATATCGTGCGATTTACACAAAAGGACTCTCGATAGCGCTCTTAAAATACGGCCTGATTGAAAAGTCCCGGAACGGTCTAATGTATTTTTTTACTAGTATTAATAAAGAAATGAGACTTGGTATATAAATATTATCCATAAATATTTACTATTTTAAGCTATTATCACTGTTTTATCCCTTAAGGGAGCGGCTTACGAGGAGTCAGATAAAATCTTTAAATAGCAGCATAGGTTTAGCTTGGTATCAAATTAAAGGTCTTAGTATAAATACATTGCCTTAAACCCGAACTCCAACGGACAACTGAGTAAAAAAAAACCACAGCTGTTCAAGGATTCGTTGAATTTGTAATGCTATTTATACACTATCTCCTAAGGGGGTGCGGGCTAGAATTCAGAAGGGATCGGTCGATATGCACATAAAAATTATTAAGGTCTTTATTAGTAGAATACAATGACATAAATTAGAGCTCAAAAGAGCAACTGAGTAAAAAATGGCAGCCGTTTAAAAATACGAAATGACAGATTCAAGAAATATTTCAACTGATGCAACTTTTTACTCTGTTGTCCATTCGAGTTCAAGGCGTTCTATTGACTTTTTGTTTGATACCAAACTTGACCTTTGCTGCTATTTAAGGTATTTTTCTCACCCATCATGGTCCATCCCCCTTAAGGGATAAAAACGAAATAATACAGCTCAAAAGAGTATACATTTATGGTTTTTATTGATATACCAAATCTCATTGCTCTATCTATAATAGTAAAAATGTATTACACCGTTCCGTGACTTTTCAATCACCCTGTACAACAATAGTTTGGAAACTTAATTTTAACTTCAATTACTACCATACAGTTGGTAATATACTAAATCCCAATTATAAAGGACAGCTAGGTTAGTTCTTTCTATACATATTTAAAAGATATACACATCTTGGTGAGATCTCAGAATATTTGTTTACGCAGTAAACCGCTGAATTTTATATATAAGTATTAATCTTTATTTATTTATGAAGATCATTGTTCATTTTATGCAATGTATATCAGTAAAGAGTGAAATTAATTTCAGGATCCAATAAACGTAGTTGGATCATTTTGCCTTTTGCCTTTTTACAGACAGCTGATCTTCTTAAATTTGCTATTGTTCTGGATCAGCTGCTTTTGTATATTGTGAGAATGTTGAAAACAGTTTTTATTCAGATTATTAAAAGAATTGCAGTATTGTATCAGTAAAATATTTATTTCATGTAGTTTATAGTAATAGTAGGAAAAACAAGATTTTAATAGCATCCAAGTTTATTTCCTACATTAGGATACTCTAACGAGTATAAGTTAAACTGACCATCCGACCAGTAGGCAAAATGCATAATTTTCCCCCCTCCGCGCCACCCGCCATATTGGAAAGATTTAACTTTCTTGACATTTTTTCTGCTTTGAAACCTATAATTGACAAGTCCTGATATTTATAACACTGCAAAATGTTACTTACAAATCGATTCCCACGACTGTCAGTAACTCAAACTAAACTTAGACGAGTAAATAATTTGATGAAGGAAGTTTAAAAGTGCTTCACATTTTCAGAGTGGCATGTGTCAAACTATTTTAAAGAGAGGAAAACAGTTTACTACTTTCGGAAATAGAGTTTAAGAGTTGAATTAGTTTAGATTATTAGTTTTCAGATCGATTAGGGAATTTTATTATCATTCTTTTATTTGTTTCCATCAGAAATCAAACATTTTACAAGATGGAATAATGTGTTCTTGCGAATAGAAAAATACTTTTTATTTATGCGTTCGTTAGTGTCAATAACAAAACATATTACACGGTACACGCAAAAATGCCCTGACGTACCTGCAAAACTACTGCAAACGTACCTGCAAAAATGCGGTAATACGTCATCCTCTACAAGATTAAACAACATTTCCATGAAAATGTGCACAATAAGATGTGAATGCGTTTTTGACATACTTTTTTCAGTGGTATAATATAATACTTAAGATATACGCAGCCAGTATGTACAGATAATGCAAATCCGCTTGTTTATATTTTTTCTATTACTTAAATTCTTTTCTTCCGATCCAATCCAATAATTAGTATTAAATAAATACTATGATTTTTGAGCTATACAATGATGATAAAATTCCTGTTAACATTATTTATTGCTAAGGCTATAGCAACGTATGTGAATTTTTACTTTTAGAATGAAATGCGTATACTCATGTCGTATAGGTATTGAGATAAGTAAACCAAATCAATAGTTAAATCCTCGCATTTAAATTAGTTTGCAATATTGTGAGTAATGAAAAATTTGTGATTTTACCATTGGTAAACGTTAAGCAGTAAATAAATAATTATAAAATGAAAAACTACGCATATGCATCTTACCTTTCCAACAGTGTGAATGTTTTATGTGGAAAATCGAACACCAAAAGCGCAAAGTTGAAGCTATTGACACTTTGGTTACCGAATTTCCCCCAAGTGACCAAGTTTCATCTTTATATTCAAAGTTACTTCCTCAAGTTAGCTGAACAAAGTTTACGGTCAATATCCCAAACACCATCACTGTTTGGCTTAATATTTATTATTAAGTGAGTTCCAGGTAGAATACAGGTCATAGGATCGTAAAATGAACATTGAATTAATTTTAGCAAATTTCCTTAGGAAGGTAGCTATTACTGTTGGTGGCACGGCAAGACCTGGGCCCGGGGCCGATTTCATTTTTAATTTTGATGTTCCCAGATTCTAAAATACTTTACTATTCGTAAAAATCTTTAGATATATGTATCCGTTAAAGCAATATATTGAGCAATTTTGTTTCGATTTAGATTAAAGTTGGCTTTAAGTGTAGGGCGTAATAATTGAATGAGTTCACAAACTAGCGAGATTGAGTCATGGGGTATTGTAATGTTTTGAAATCCAATGGCTCAATATAGAAACAGTAATGTCACATGATTTACATGTGACATTAATATAACATACTCTGGCTTCAATTTTGATTCAAAGGAAAAGATCAAGTATAAGTTTCATTTATCTGGCAAAGAGATAAGTCTAAGACCCAACTCAAACATGAGTCTTTGAATTTGGGTTGGACAGAAACTGGAAAGTGACCAGGAGCCCGAAGTTTTAAAACCTTTATTCAATGACCCTGGCTAAATTTGAAATAACCCTTTCCTCAAAAAATAAATAATAGTTTTCACAACACGTTTGTGGCAATACATACAACAGTAGTTATGAGTGAATACTGAAAAAAGGATATATGTCCAATAACACATGTAATAATATATTTACACTTATACTGTTTGTCATATGATGTTTTGAACATATGTTGTTTGTTGTTGTTTTAGATTATTATTCAGTGTTCACAATTAAAAGGTTAAGTCTTGTTCTTTCTTTTTACTAATATTTTTATCATTCTTTGCATAATAGTACATGGTGTCAGGTGCGTAAAATGTCCAAGAGAAGACAAAGGAAAGGTCAAGAGGATCCAAATTTTAGTTTATAGTCACAAACAGTAAGTTCTAATGCAACACTCGTTCGTCAGGAGTTTAGGTACCAGGGTCAGACACCGCAACCCTTTTCGTTTGTTGATTCACAATGGGATATTTGGTTCCGAACATTTGAGAGGTATAGGTCAGCATCAAAATTGGTTTTAGAGTCTGATGAAACCAAAATCAACACGTTAATTCTTACAATGGGCCCTAAAGCCGAGACTATTCTCGAAAGTTTTAACTTAGGTGGTATTCTCGAAAGTTTTAACTTAGGTGGTGAGACTCTTGGTGATTATGATTTTGTTACAGCATGTTTTCACAAACATTTCGCAAAGAAGACTAACATTATATACGAGAGGGCCATGTTTAATAAACGTAATCAAAAAGAAGGCGAACCTGTAAATGAATTCATACGGTGTCTCTTTGACCTGTCAAAAACTTGTAAATACGGTAATCTCCGCGAAGAGTTGATTCGTGACAGAATTGTGGTTGGGATTTCTGATGAAAAACTGTCTCTCTCTCTTCAAATGGACCCAGAGTTAACCCTAGAGAGAGCCATTGATAGAGTTAAACAATCTGAAAATGTTAAGTCTCAGCAAAATTTCTTAAGGAAGGTAACTGACTGCTTCATTTGCCTGCAGAATAGAAGGATTCCAACAATGCCACTCATCCCTACAGACTTTCCAACGTTACCATGGTCGGTAGTTGGTGCAGATTTATGTGTTTATAAAAGACAAAACTATCCGGTGGTCCAAGACTACTTTTCTCGTTATCTAGAAATTATTGGACCTTTAAACTATATCAATTCAAATGTAATAGTTACTTGTCTGAAAAAAAAGTTTTCACGGTTTGGTGTACCTCACCGCCTACGTTGTGACAACGGTAGCCAACTAGTGACGTAATGAAGCAATTCTCTGAAGATATGGGGTTTGAAATTATCACCAGCAGCCCTAAACTGCCTCAGTCAAATGGTCTTGCTGAGTCTGCAGTGAGCACAGCTAAAAAAATCCTGTCAAAATGTAAAGATGTTGAAATTGGTCTACTTTCCTACCGAACAGCTCCTTTGGAAAATGTATATTCCCCAGCGGAATTACTCATGGGAAGGAAGATCAGGAGCACCGTCCCTATCTTAACAGAAAACCTACGTCCCTCTTTGCCAGACCATGCAAAGATCCAAGCTAAGGAAAAACTCATCAGGGAGGGGATGAAGGCCAGATATGACAAGCGCCACGGGGCAAGGGACCTTTCCGATCTTCATCCCGGCTGTACAGTTTGGGCCCTTTCACACGAGGCCACTGGTGGCGGACACCGGTGTCCGCCACCAGTTACCGGCCGGGAAACTGCAGTGGATGGTACAGGCAACTTACAAGCCACTCTACTACAGCCACTGTACTGGTAGAAATGCTGTACATGCTGTCGAACAATGAACATCTCCTTCTTCTCGCGTTGATAATAAAGAAAATAAGGCAAAGACACAGGCGTACTATACCGAATAGCCGGTTACTTTTCAATTTCGCAAATTAGATCATCAGTATCCACTTTGTTTTCTATTATTTTGTTTATTCTCTTCTTCTGTTGTTTTCCTTTGTCTTTTTCTTTTTCAGCAACGTCCTCTTTATTTTTCTTCTGATCACTCATTTTCACAAACAAACAATTCAACACGAAAACACTCAACAACTACAACCATAGTGCGTTTGTCTTTGCAGTCTGCACGTGAACTGATTCAAAATAGCTGCGTGCTCATCCACTGGTAGCGGCCACTGGTTGCTACGTGTGAAAGCTCCCATATAATTCAATGCCCCGCGACGAGTTGCCGCCACTGCAGTTGCCGGCGGTGGCCGACTAGCAGTTGCGCGAGAAGACACTGCTCGGCCACTGTGTAGTGGCGGGCAACTACAGTGGCTGTGTGTGAAAGGTCCCATTTAAAATAATGTTAAAGCTGTGGCGGGCAACCAGTGGCGGCCACCGTTGGCGGCCACCAGTGGCCTCGTGTGAAAGGGCCCTTTGGGTACCGGATCTGAGGAGAAAATGTGTGGTGAAGGCTAAAATTCAAGAGCCAAGATCCTACCTAATTGAGCAGGACAACGGATCAACACTGCGACGAAGTAGAGCCCAAATCATCCCAGTGAAATAATCGTCCGAAGGGGAGGATGTCATATGATGTTTTAAACATACGTTGTTTGTTATTGTTTTAGATTATTATTCAGTGTTCACAATTAAAAGGTTAAGTCTTGTTCTTTCTTTTTTACTAATATTTTTATCATTCTTTGCATAATAGTACACTGTTGACTCATAAGACGGTAAATACATATAAAAGTAACAAACATATAAAAGGTGGCTAGTGGTCATCGATTTCGATTGGACACTCCAATCATCATCAGATAGGCGTACCTCCCAATCGCCCCTCCTCCTATTGCTCCTTTCGGCTATTGGGTCTGATGATGGTTGGAGTGTCCAATCGAAATCGATGACCATTTACCACCTGTTATATGTATTTACCGTCTTGTGAGTCATCAGTATAAGTGTAAATATATTATTACATGTGAAATTAGACGTATATCTTTTTTTCAGGTAATTTAATAATACAGTACTTACAATACTGATCAAGAGTCTGTTATATACTGATTCAGTATATAATAGTTTGGTAATTCTGAGCAATTACTTGGTCAACCCCAATTTTTTTTCATATTTTACTACGGTCATCAAGAGGTTCTCAGAAAGCAAGAAACATATAATTTAAGGCCCGCAAGGCCATCGTACAGGTTGCCGAGCGATAAGAAGGTTCTAAGTCCAAGCGATAACAGTGGCTTGCGGGAGACACGCGGAAGGCCAGTTGTGACAGTACCGTTATGGCTACGGCTAGTGGTTCCTCCGACAATCCTTTTCTATGTGATGGGTGTGAAAACACAACCAAACCTAACTTATTATGTTTTTTTTAGTCTCAAATACATCTCTAAGGCCAATTGTAACAGTACCGTTACGTTAGGTTAGGTTAGGTTAATTAATAACCTAACTTAACCTAACCTAACCTAACTTAACCTTGCGGGGCTTGAATTATATGTTTCTTGCTTTCTGAGAACCTCCTGATGACCGTAGTAAAATATGAAAAAAATTGGGGTTGACCAAGTAATTGCTCAGAATTACCAATAGTTTTTATGGTCAACGTTAAATTGGTATAAACCTACAGTTCTAAAAAACCTCCTTCCTTTCTTCTAATCGAAAAAGATACTATTATAGTAATAAAGATTATTTAAAACTAATTGATGTAAGGTATTCTGTTTATATCCTTTAGTATAGCAAGGTTGTTTACGTTACGATACATTGCGACTATCCTGTATTATAGTCAGGCAATTACAGTATATAATAGGCGATATACAGGGTTTGTGTTAAATTTTTTTGGAAAAACTCTTATGAGATTGACTTGGGCCATTTAAATTTTCAAAGAAATGTTTAAACTCTCTCTTCACGGGACCGAGCTTTTCTCGTGAGAGAGTATTTATCAAAATATTCTTCAATATTTGTGTAAAAATAACACACTTTAGTTATCTTTTGATCACATTTTTCTAAGTAGATGCCTTAATTATTTAGTTTATAATATTTTAAGCCATACACTTTTAGATTGATTATATTAGCTTGATATTTGTTACTTGCACGTTTTACATATTTGCAGAAAACTTCTATCATGTTTGTAAAATCATAAGTCCAAACATACAGCATAACACGAGACAGGTATGTAAGTGTTTGCACCATAAAATGTAGATTATAGATAGAGATCGAGATATTTAAAAAATCTTAGTTACACATTAAATCAACATGCAATAAAGAACCAGTTTGTGCAGCTTAACTAAAACTTGTCAAATAGTGTTAGTAAAACATCAATTTAAACGAAAAATCAATAGATGTGGTAGATGAAAGCTTTTCTAACATTTTTTAATTGATTGATGGACCCCTTGTGGTGTTGTTCGTTTCATGTGCTTTTTTATATTTTTTTTTACTTTATTAATAAAAATCTCTTTTGTGACTTAACATACACGACGTTTAAAGTGTCCTGATATAAAACCAAAAGTTTAGTAGTGACTTTATGTGTACTTTGGGGCTAAAATACTAAAATAATGTTTAATATACAAAGTTTAAATTTATACATTTGTTACCAAAATTAAAATATTACTAAAAATCTATCTCGCCTTCATTGTGGTAAACTACTGAATAAGACATAGAATCTACATTCACTGAGTGCAATATAATGAGGTGAGTGCGTTCTCCCAACTATGGTAATCTGACTATACACATTATTTGTATCAGACAGCTTGTAATGAAGTATGGAAAGTCATTCGTGTAGTTTTACTGTTAAACAATTTAATGTTTACGAATTAACGTAAGTTGCATAGGTCAAAGCTGTCTTTCGAGTAACAAGTAATAATCAGTGTAAAAATGTTGTTCTGCATCAGTAAGACTCCATTGGGGAACTCGATTTCATACAATCAATCCTTCATTTACATTTGTTTGTGGTTCTATGATTTACTAGTGGTCGTCCTGTGGTCGAAACTCGACCAAAAATAATTAATGTACAGACTTCTCTATTTTCTCCCCACACTGTAAATAACACATGTGATTTGAATTTCTTCCATTTGTTTTGATTTTCTGTTTACATTTTGTTGTTATTTCGTCACCATCATGGCAACCCATATGCTCCATGTTAATTTTTTGAAGTTTTCAAATTAATTTTTTGTGCTTATTTGTTAGCCTATTTTAATTTTTAGAGGCATTCTGCACATCTACAGGAAAATATCTTTCCAACAGTATGCGTAGATTTTCTCTGCGATGCACACGACCTGAGAAAAAAGGTTTTAAAGAAACATGCTTGCCTATTAATATATAGATAGATTATGTACTAGCTGTAACCCGCGGGCTTAGCCCCGTTTAACTTCTTAATTTTCAAGATGATCACGTTCGCATGGCTCAATCACGTCCTGGTTGAAGTTCGTTCGCTACGCTCACTCACCTTTAGGTTGGAGCTCGTTCGCTGCGCTCACTTGCCTTCAGGTTAGCTCGTTCGCTACGCTAACTCGCCTCTAGGTTGAAGTTCGTTCGCTACGCTCACTCACCTTTTGGTTGCAAATTAGCTGTTGTCATAAATGTAAAAGAAATAATAGTGTTGCACCCTGTTGGTAATCCTTGTAACTTTAATGCTATTGAACATCATAGAACAGAACCAACTTGATTAATTGAACCAGCTGTTAAGATTCATTAATTCCATTTCTCATAAGGTTAACATGGGAAAATTCAGAGCCACTGGGGCGGAGCCCAGAGGTCGGAGGGTAAAATCCTTTCTTAGTGAGCACCTACTACCCAAAAGGAAGATGCCTGCCAAGTTTCAGGTACCTAGGTCTTATGGTTTCTGAGATTTCATGATGAGTGAGTGAATGAATGAATAAATGAATGAGTCAGTGGTATTTGAGCTTTATATATATAGATTACGTATTGACAAGATTCAAAAAAGCTACTTACTGGACTTTAAGAAAATACTTCAGTCATGCTCCTTTAAGAATTAACTAATAAGACACTGAGTTAATAAACCTGTCTTGGTGTAAGTCAACAAATATACCGTAACTGAGATTTTAGCCCAGTCAAATAAAACAAAAGATTTACGCAAACGACAAAGTGAGTGTAGAGTAATACAAAGCGATACAATCAGATGTGACATCCCAGTCCCCATTTGACATATGACAATCAAATTTGGAGATTACCGTGCGTTGCTACGTTTGGTTGGGGCGGATTTACCTCTGATAAAACGATTCTTAGATCACGTTCCGCGGTTCATTTTAGTATTACACAGTACCGATTCAACAAATAAATGACATTCTGCAGTAGTCGTCAGATCCAACAAAACTGAGCTGTTTGTTTCAAAAAATTCTAAGAGATTCTATGTTCGACTATTTCTTACTATCATTCAAACATATTTTATTCGACATTAATTTTTGCTCTTTTGAGGTTATGGAGGAAATGAATATTCCACGTTAATAGTTTATTTCTTATACATATTTATCTCTAAAAAGTTTTTAAATACGAGATATTTTTGTTATATAGGACCTAATAACTTTATACACTTGAATAATTTTACGGTACTTACGTATTAAACGGAGGCCACATTTTGTCAGCGCGCTGCGGCGGTTATGTTAGGTTGGGTTATCATAATAGAAAGTATAACTCGTCTGGTATCGATTCATAACGAAGCGAGGAAAGTCCTACACACATAATATTTACGATAACCCAACCTAACATAACCGCCGCAGCGCGCTGACAAAATGTGGCCTCCGTTTAATACGTAAGTACCAATTTTACAAACAGATCTAGAATCAGATGGCAAGTACGTTGAAATTTGCCGTAGAGAGAAAAATACGCTAAAATAATTAAAGAACGACAAAGATAGAAGGTCGTGTGAATATTAAAGCAGGATGATCTGTCTAGATTATTTCCCTAACACGTAACAAGTCACTGCAACCGTAACAGTGCTTACTACACTAAATATGTTTTTCCCTTTTTATTCCATTTTTTAACATCGCATTGCATTACTTGTGTATACTTGTAAGGTCTTGTGTATATCAATAATTTCTTAAATTTTCCTTATATTATTCTGAATCATTATGATAGCACATATATACTTTGATTTGCTATAGTAATGTTTGTCAAAACCAGAAAACAACTTTGAAAAAGTCTTGACTTTTGAATAAAATTATCAAAATGAAGAGACTGATTAGAAGAAAACTGTTCTTTTTTTGTAATAGTTAAAAAAACAAATAGTTTCAGTAGATAAAAGGATAGAGATTCGATTCAAGATTTTTTAAGAAAACCATTTGAACCACGGAAACATTAAGCCATTGTTAATTGAATTTATTACTTTTTATTTACATACTTTTAGCATTATTATTTAGCACTTGTATTATATTTTTGTTATTTGCATGACCTAGTCTTCTTAAGGGTGGAATTTATCCAAATGAATCTTCATTCTGATAAACAGAAATATTTGTAATTTAATACTTAAAGCAATTTTAAAATAACAACGTACATTATTTATGATTCCTCCAAAGGATTCCTCAGTTTTATTTATATTTGTGTTATTCTTCCCATTTACCATCATAATGGCGATGGTCTCGTTCCTGGAAGTGGTGATGTCTCATAGCCACATCTCTGTCTCCTGGCCTGTGAAGCTGAGGAATGAGGTTGAGCCAATCAGACATCTTGTGTCCTCGGTAGTGACTGCGCATTCGACTCCTCGTACCTGCAACAAACAAGAGTAAATATTATTGCTAATATAAGGATAGTAACCGAAAGGTGTAGAATCAAAACATACAATATACGATTTTTTTAAATCTTCTAATATAATATTCTTAGTTCCCTTTTGTTAGACCTCCAGGTGGCTAAAGGAATGGATATGTTTGATGGGATTAAGTAAAAGATTCTGCGTCTAAATACATCTATTTACTTTCATGGTTACTTAAGTTTGAGATGAACATTGATGCAATTATTTTGTAATGAAATGTATAATCCTTGTAATCAACTTTAGTCAATCGAAAGTCGTAGTCAGTATATAATGTACATTATCCTATGTATACCGATTATGTAAACTGTAAAACACTAACCAAATGAGAATATTAATTTGAAATATCAACAGTTTTAAGCAGTTATTTAAGTAATAGTCCCTTATAAAGGTAACATATCGTGATAATAAATGAACAGGTGCGATAGATACTTCCCTTATTTACCTTCCACACAACCCTCTCCTATATGGTTGAAGAGTCAACCCATACTATTGGTTCAGGGACACTCGACTGGTCTTTCTAATGGGTTTCAATGGCCCTTTGTAACCCCATTCTCTTTCATTGATTCATATGAGGTTAGTAGATAAGCTCTAATGAGGTTCATATTGTTCTAGCGGTTAAGTTTTTACCTTAAATGTATATTGAATTAGCCATATAATGAAGAAACAATTACCGTAGGTAGGTATTATGGTAGGCCCTAGACCCGGGACCACATGAATCTTTGTTTTAATGTCCCCTGAGGCCCAAAACACCATAATTTTACATTTAATACGTCTGTTATTGCGATAGCTTGAGTAAGAATTATCCTATTTTGATGACATTTCCTTAAGAATGTGTATACCTACGTTTCTTTGAACGAGTTTGTGAACCAGCATGATCGGACGATAAAAACGAGGTTTAATGGGGTAAAATTTTGCTTTAACATTTTTAAATCTTCAAAACAATACATTTTGCAGTTTATTTTCAAACAATTTGTAATGCTAAAATATCAAATAGCTTAGTATATCGAACCATTTTTATACATATAATGGTTACATATAAAATTTCAAAAACTATAAATTGAAAATTTATATTTTAATCTTATGAAGGATCAGTCTACCGTTGTTAGTTTTTTATTAAAACTTTTTACATTTATTAGCCTACATATGATCTAAATATTATCGGTTTTAATGAGGTAAAAAAATATAATGATCAGAACCTATGGAGATTTGATGCCTTTATATGCAGATCAGGTGCATAAATTCACTTACAAAATATCATCAGATGTAGAATTGCACCATAAAGCATTACATATCAACAATCACTACAGGTTTTAAACATAGTTACAACTCAACAGTATTCTGTATACACATCTACAGTAGGAAAACAATTTTTTTTTGTCATAATTTTCCATAAAATAACTGTTCTGTTTCCAATTAAGATGTGTTATGAAATACGATCAGGAAATTGGATATAAAAGGATAATCTTTAAAATGTCTCCTTGCCTAATAGAAGCTAATAGACTTGAACTTGTGAATCACTAACTTAGTAAATACCAATTTGTGTGTTTAGCAAGATTTTAACCATTGAATCCATAGTGTAGAAATTAAACCAGTTTCCACAGAGTTATATAATTATATTAAAATTGTTCTGTTACACATAAATCTGGTCATATGATACAATTGACATTTTATTCGTTTACTTAAAAATCAGCGTCTTAAGGGTTTTGCCACTACATGCCACTTAGATGTTGTAGAAAAGCGGGCTATATTATGTCCGTACTGTTGAGCGGAGGTGTTTTCAAGATCGCTCACATTTTTATTAGCGTCGGCAACATGCATATTTGCACTTATATTTCGCTGAGTCGCAACTCATAAAGTATGTAAAACGGCCAAATAAGTCGCTTTCATGCAAACTGTGACCGTTTGTATGAACAAAGGTGGACAAGTTCGTGCCTTGTAATACGGCCTTTATTCGTTTTTACGAATAAAAAGAATAAACTGCTTCAAAGCAACCTGAAATCATAAATATTACAAATAGTCTTGTAATATTAAAAAAATGAATTTATAATGACGTAAGTAATGTACTTTTAACCCTAATAACTGCTACTAAGACAAAGGTTTCTATAGAATTAAAATTCACTATAAAATAAAAATGTTGTGTGCATGCCTATACGAAGGATTGTTCATGTGAGGATTGTTCATGTGAGGAGTGTTTATGGAATGAGATGAAGTGCTTTTAAGTGTTTGTTTGATATTCGGTCACGCAAAAACAGTTGATGTGGTTGGCTTGGAAAAGTACGGACACTCTTATAATATTTGGTTAAAGCTATGGATATGTGTGGTAGTTTTAATTACTATAATATTTATTATAATTACTCTTGTTAAACCTTACATTTTTAATTTAAATCCATGTGTGTAGCCCCTGAGCTTTTGGACAGAGCAAACAGGACGAAGTTTCAAAATAAGGTTTAAAGAGCACAGACCAGTTTCCGGCGTAACCAAACAAAAATCCACCTTCACAACATTTAATTGACTTCAATCATACAATGGAAAATATTGATGACAGCTTGGAAATTCTACACTCTTGCAGAAAAGGGAAAAAGATGGACACTCTAGAGGAGTATGAATATACAAAAGTTTTAACAACGTTAACACCCGTGAGACTATATTAAACGAAAAACTACAGTTCAGTTCCCACACCATTTTTAATTCACTCATCAATAACTCCGTCCATCCTACAACAGCTGATCCTTGCCCAATATCTCTTTCTCTCTCACACAACTGATAAGCATAAGCTGGTCTAGTCTGTCCCTTGCTACCTGTGCGGTCGGTCATCTTTGTTAGAACAGGCCTGTTTTTTAAATGTTTAATTGTTTTATGTATTTATTCGTGTCCGTACTTTGTTTATTTATTCTTCTGACGATGTTAACAACTGATCAACTCTACACTATGTACCTGAAGCTGACGATGGTGTTTTAACACCGAAACATGTCCTGAATAGACATATTTTATTGAGCTGTGACGGGAATTACATAAGCAATTTAGTCTTACATTTTTAATTGGCTGAGCAAAATAATAAAAAAAGGTAGTTTTTTTATTCTAGTGACTTAAATATAGTAATTCGTCTATAACTTTTATCGATCTATCTTTACAGTATGATGTTCTGAGATGGCTATGTCAGCATGTGCGTGATTGGCAGGGTACAAGGGGTCTCCCCCCACCAACGGGATCCCCAGCAGGGAAAATAAATAGAGAATACAAGACGATTGGTAGATAGCTGAGTATGATCTAAGTACTGGTTGAATGGCTGAACTGTGTAAAAGTATCATTCATTGATTAATCCGAAAAATAGCTTTACTAGGCATTAAAGTAACCCTTAAGTTACGTTCCATTAATGCTTACGTCCAGGAGTATTTCAATATGTTTATCATATACGTCAAACATTAAGTCAAAATGCACAATTAAACATCATTATAAAAAAAAAAAACAACAACACCAACCTAGCTTAAAAACTGAATTATCAAATATTCTACTGACTAACATTACTTTAATCGCATTTATTTCATTCATCTGCTACTTTCTAAGTACCACAGCTTATAAGTAACTATCTTTTCTATTCAAATAGTTTTAAAACTTTATTGATGCTGTTTTTTTGTTTCTTATTTATTTATAAGTGTGTATTACCTTCTTGTACATATAATGTACAAGTGGAACAAGCTTAAAATGAAGTAATAAAAAGTGATACAAAAGTATGTTTTTCAACAGTTTGTTAACATCCTCTTGTAATCTTATCAAATCTACAAGTATTGTAGGTTAAAGTCGCTACATTAAATAAGAGTTGACAGTTGAGGTCCACCTTTGAAACACAACAGCAAACTTTGACAACTTCATTATGGAACTAGTTTTCTCTTTGAAGGTTAGCTTAAGTTAATCTGACTTATTTAAGTAAGAGAACTAATTAAATTGAAATTTTTACTCCCTAATAAAACGCGAGTGGGAGAAGCATTTTTGGAAATCGCTTTTTAATTATTACCATTTGACCATATGTCATATGACACCTATATCTTAAAAATCAGACATCTCTATCTTAAAAATCTGCTAAGAAGTATTATATATATATATATATAAAGGGCTATTTTATTATTAATGCATGGTTCGCATAGTGGACAGCAACGAGCCTTCTCGCCATTTAGTGGCATCATTTGAACAGATGGCACCAATTGCAGCCCTGTAGCTCATATGTACTCTTCGATACCGGTATGTATTTTTCCGCCATCGAATATCCCGTGCGAGATAAGGTAAATGATAGTTTTTTGATTATGGCCCTTATGCAAAGAGTGTAGGTAAAGTGCGGAAGTTGGTTATGGAGTTCACAAATGGTCGGGAAATCCTTTTTCCTTCCTGGTATTCTGTTAGAAGTCTGTGTACCCACCAGAAACACAATTTCTCCCGAAATGAGAAACATGTGGCCCTACGACACAGCCATCTTTGAATGCCCTATACTATTTCTGCAATTGGTGGCATTCTGTTAACAAATGATGCCAGTAAGTGGCGAGGAAGCTGGTTTTGGTGCTCAAGCAAACTACGAATTTATACGCAAAAACAACCTTTACCAAAAACTGCCCTCTTTGACTACTGGATTGATATGATTGGTTGAACTTACATTTCGGTTTAGCTCGAACAAAGAAGAATACCTTTCTTATCAGGATTGTACACGTGAAAACAGGGGAAGCAGAAATGCAGTGTAAAAATGATGTTATGTCTCTTGACATTGAAAGCAATTATTCATTTCCAGTCTTATCCTACAAATATTCCACCTTCCTTGCCATAAAAAATTATGGGTAACAGGTTTATCTCATTTTATATAAAAGGGTTTACGTTAATATTATTGTGTATGTAAGCCAACTGATGATTCTTAGGATTTAATTATGAACAAGGGTTATATTTGTTGTATAAATATATATATATATTTAAAATCTATATAAGGTTAATTGTTGATTTTGAGTTTAACATTAATTAAATTAATCACTAAACAAATAAAAGTTAACTATGTAGAAAGCAGAACTCAAACCATAAAAAGTGCAATACTTTAGACGGGAAATAAACACAATGCATTAAGAATCACATTATGATTACAACATACCATACGTTTGGTAATTTTTGAAGGGAGAAGCGGTTAAAGATTGCCAGGTTGGCACCTAAATCACGAATTGAATTTTCTCAATTGAAAAGCTAATAACCCATAATAGTAGTTTCACTCACAGTAGCGAATTCCACATATATTTTGGAAAGAGGTCGTTAATCTTTGTCAACGTTGAGTTGGACACTTTAGAAGATGTAGAGACGAAATGTGTTAACTTTACTTCTTACAGCCATCAATAACTGATTTTGTTAGAGTACTTTCAACTAGTATCAAATGTAGCCATTACGCCTCAAATACTACTGAAAAACTGACTGTAAAATAACTTTTTCAACTTTTAAACTGTTCACACCAATTTTGGAAAAGTGATTCATCATTCATTTAGGTTAAATACAATCACAACTGAAGGAATGATGAATCACTTGAAAGCTATATATAAAAGACTCAAATTTTTGTATCCAAAGTATGAATAAACTAAATTTAGCCTTAATGGTTAGTGGGTGGTACCTGAGTAGTTATAGTCAACAATCTAACAATCTAAAGATCGCCTGTTCGATTATGATAAAAATCACTAGCTTTTTGATGGTTCGATACTAGACCAAGCTGTTCTTGATCATTGGGCTTTAATACATGTCCTGGCTAATGAAAATGCTGATCTTAAGTAGCAAAGCTACACAGATCATATTCTCACACCATTATACACTAATTCTTCACTCATATTTGGGTTAAAATACGCACCTGGCGTCTTCATCTCAATGATTGATAATTATTTGATAATAATCTATTTATTTTTTCATCCCGCATAAAGTAGCCTTATTTTTAATACAATTAGAAACGAGATTATTGGTAAGAACTCTAATTTAACGAGTGTGTAGGAAAGTATAAGGGGTTGAACATCCACTTTTAGGTCATATAATTTAATACAACTTTATTACTTGTGATACTTGAGGTAATATTTAGGTTCTAAAAAAAATGACTAACCCAACACTAAAAATAAAACTATACAACGTTTCATTGAAAAATTTTTAAGGTCATATCCTTATTTCTCTGACTACAACTGTAATTGTCCTATTATGAAAAATTGAATTTTGGAATGTTTGAAAACGTCTACCTTTTCAGTGTTCCCATGATCGGATTTTGTCGGATGTTTTTTTGTATATTATCTTGTATATACGATTTCAAAATATGACTTAAATTTTCTTAAAGCAATTTTTCCCACCTCAAAGTGTATTTTACCCGGAGTAGATGTAGTGGTGCTGCGTGCGTCACGGCTAGCGTTCCAAGTTGAAGACAACAAATATATCCCATAATATATTCCCTCTTTAAAGCAAGATACAAACTGATGTGATGATTATTGTTGTTCAAAATGTAATGCAGATTATTTTAATAGCCACAACATATGTATGTTCATATCACCTGAGTTTGTATTTGCAAAAATTTAACGGTTATACTAAACAAATCTTTGAAATTTGGTACTTTTAAAATTTAATGCTGTCTCATTTAAACAAAACAGTATTGAAATGGTATACAAGTTGTTGTATTAAATTAGATCTAATGACGAAGCTATCAAAACAAACCGCAGATTTTTTATAAGCTTAGTTGTCAAACTACAGTATTTCTATTTTGCTAAAAGCTTACATAAATCAAATATGGCGGAAGATTTTTTCCAATATGGCGGCTTTCCGCCACTTCGATTTTTCTCAGTTTTTAGTATGATGTTGTGGACACCTTTGTTGACAATATCCCATATATTTGATTTCTATTGCCTTAAGTTTGATGTTATGCTTAATTTGACTCTAGATTGACTAGCCTATGATGAGTTTGTCAATTGTGTTAGGTTAGTTGAATATTTAAAATAAACTGCAACAAGGTAATATAGCCTTATGATTATAACTTGCAAAAGCATCAGAGGTCATACAAAGTTTTATTAGATACGTGCTTTCATCAACAATATCCTCTAACTTGTATTTTAGGTTTACTTTTGTTCTATACTTCTTTAAATTCCTTATAATATAGGTCTAAAAGAATATAAAGATTATTTAGGAATATAAACATAACATTGTAAAAATAAGTGTTGATTTCACTTAACCCCTAGGTTCAATGTGGTAGATTCTTTTATATAAGCAAATTTTTAATTTAGCTCATAATACTACATTAAAAATAATAAAATGCAACTTTATGCTTATGTACAGTACTCTAATCATTTTGTTTGCATAGGGACATTTTACAAACGAAACCAAACAAAGTTTAGAAACGCGCATAGTCCAACTGCTTGTTTAGACCCAAATTCACCGTACATAATATATTTAAATAACATAAAGGCAAGGCAGTTGCTCTCATAAATAATTCTTTTCTTAACGATCATAAATCTTAATAGCAAAACTTACCTTAAAATACTATTCCTTTGATCCTTCTTCACTCTTTCCTGAACCTGGTGGTTATTCAACTCTAGATAACCACCAGACGAACGATGAAGGTTGATCTGCGCGATCCAGGATGTCGCGGACGTCTCTTGCAAACCAAGGTCCGGCGGTCGCTAGGAACCTGGGAGATGGGAGGTCCAAGGAGAGGCTCCGGGACAGAGAGGTTCGTCTGAGGCACTCTGTAAGTTCTGGTCCTAGAAGAATGGCCATCCGTGCAGCGAAAAACTTAGGCAAATTTAAAATGGATATTTATTTAACAGTGAAAACTGTAAATTCTCCCAAACGCCCAGTATTACACCTTATTTAATTGTTTAAAAACTGCTGAGATAATAATAAGTGAGGTTGAACTGTTAGGATAACTTAAAATCTAATATGTAAGTGGATATAGAAGAAAATATAAATCAATAAATACATCCAGCTATTGTAATTGATAATTAATTATTAATCATCCTTTGATAAACTACAATTGATATTCAAACATTATTATGAATATAGCTACTAGTACTAGGAATAATGAATTTCTGTTAACGGAAATTATACTGTGCACTTAGTATTGACTACATGCTAAGTAATTTGCTTAACGAAGGCCTAAAATTACTCAGAACCTCAAGTGAATTTACAATATAGGGAATAGAGTACTGCCGTTGATATTACAGAACAATTTAGACCCAGACCGACTTACTTTTTTATTTTAAGGTCCTCAGAACCAAAAACACTCTACGATCAAATTTATATGTATAAAATCAAATAAAAACTAAAAAATCTAACTATTTGAAAAAAATACGACCAAAGCGTAAATATTAAGCCACAAAGAGACTAATAAAGTAATCTTACAGACACTGTTAACATTGTGGAGGTTTGTGTAGAGAAGAGGTTTACGGAATCAATGTAAACAAAACAACAAATGAGCCCTAGAATACAGCTCCACCAATTAAATTTACGTTTGGAGAGCTTTTAACCACCACACTAGTTAGTTAGTCGTTAAAATTAATTGTTTCACCAACACAATGTGTCCAATTTCGGTTAATTTGCACAAACCTATTTGTTGTTTTGTTCTTTGATTTTGGTTTTATGTTCTCAAGTACGTTTCATCCTGAATAGAGTATTTTGATAACGACCTACATCTAACATCTCTTTTAATTATTTTTTAATAGATCGATGGTTGACTATTATTAGCTGAAATAGGTATTATGCTTTCAGAAAGCTACTTACTCACTTTAAAATCAATCGTATTTAGACAAGGAAATATTCCATGACGGCCAATGTTGAAGTGAACACGAATCTGTTGATGCGTTACAATAACGGACTCATTCTTAAATGGTGCAATCACTAAATAACAATGCTGCACTTGCCACTGATGCCATGGTAACTAACACCAAAGTGGCATTAACTAAACAGCTATCTGCAACAATGAACTCTGTGGATAATAATATAACAGCTGAGCAATCGCCGTATAAAAACTATCAGGTATTTATGGTTCAACCTTTATAACATGTACGTAGTACTGTGATTTATATTTTATAAGAAACAATTTAAAGTTCAGGGGGTGTACGATATGTTTTAGCAAATGTTTTGTAAACGAGCTCGTATTATGCATTAAAATTTGTTAAACGGAACAATATTATTCTGTAAAAAATGTTTTAACAGGTCATGTTAATTATATATTATATCTCATATTATATTATTTCCTCTAAGTAAAAAAAAAAAACATAAATAATTCACAAGGGCGCTGGAAAATTGGAAATGATAGTTTTAACTTAACAATTGTAATGTAAGCTAATTGTAAGATTTTAGGTGAAAACATTCCGAGGTACAAGAGACTACACGGAAGGTAAAGAAGAGAATGTTTGAATAATTAACCTTCATTATATGATTTACTCGGCTTAGAAAGAATTTTAGCCTTTTTGTATAAAAACACTCCAAGCAACTCCATCCAACTTTCTTCAAATCCACTTAGCCTTTTATATTTTAATTTATTTAGAACAATATTTTTGATAATTTATTATATTTTTTCTGCACCTTTCCATTTTAAAACTTAATACGATTTCTTGAAACTCAAGTGACAATGTAATTTTATGTCCAGTACATGTATTAGTAATGTAGGTGAGAGCTACAATTTAGAGGGATTTCCAGTTAAGCTTGTGAAAATAACAATAGCCCCATGAATAAGGTATGAAATATGTGTTTTGCAGGTTCTATGCAATATTCAGATTATCTCAAAGTCATTAACATTTTTTATCAATAATTAATCTATTTCAATGGCTGCCTTGAATGGAATCGTGAGCTCTTACTTATATTTATTATATTTATTACATTATTATGTTAAAGTCTGTATAATTAAATGATATATTTCTAGAAAAAGATAAAGTGGTATAGTATTAAAAAAGAAAAGACTTCAACCTTTAACCTAAGACAGTTTGAAACAAATTGAGATAAGGGTATTGATCACTTCCCTAATTAAAACAAGGTATTCTTATCATTTAGAGCATATTATCCATAAGGTAAGGTTTAGGTCAACGTGATGATCAATCCCACAAAAATAAAATTTCAATCATCAAAAAGATAACAAATACATCTGCATGGTAGAATATAAAAATAAAATCAATTCATGTTGTATGATATGAATATGTTTAATGATTAACCTTACACTACATCTAAAAAATATGTTGTTAATCGTGATTGAAATTATTTAGTATGCAAAGTAGTTGAAAACATAGACTCGACACTCAATTAGGGTTTAACAAATAAATTTACACAAATTAATCGGAGCTGGACCCATTATGTCCGCGAAACAATTAATTTAACGAATAATAAACGAGTGTGGTGGTTGTAAGCTCTCCTAAAGTAAATTTAATTAATGGAACTGTTTTGGTGTTGTGGGTTTCATGTAACGTTTTGTTTACTTTGATTTCATAAACCTCTTCTGTAGCTAAACATTCATGTTGGCAGAGCCCTGAAGGTTTCTTTATCAGTTTAGTAGTGGCATAATATGTATACTCATTGGCTGCAATATTAAAATATATATATCTGATTACGTGGTTGTACAGAAACGTAAATACGATTCAATAATACGTAGACTTGACGTTTTCAAGGCAATGCAATATAAAGAGAAGAGTGTATTTTAGCCACTAGTATTAATTTAAGTAAAAATACTATCAGTAAAAGGCTGTTTGAAAATAAAAGACAGAGAAGTATTCATATCTAGTATAAATGCTATAATAAATTATAGTAAGAAGTTTTAGGTTATTAATTACTTGCAGCTATGTTCTGATAAATATTTGGATTGATAAATAATGTAAGCAAACATCAATTTGTTTCTGCATGGTTGAAAGACTGAAATCGTTCTCGTGCGATCTCATGTGCGGTGACAGATGATGCGTAAAGCCAAGCCTTTGGAGAATAGAGTGATAAGATACCGAAATATTAAAACTCGTCTTTGTGTAGGTCAACGAATGTTGAATATTAACTTTAAATTTGTCATGTTCCTATTTATAATAAGGTGATATCCAACTTCTATTTTAATTAAGAAAATAATATATGTCTTTGTAGTGTATCGAAAAGTGACGAGTGAAAGTGGGTCTATAGGCCTACATATTCTCAACCATTAAAAGTGCTCGATTTATCTCGCACTTCAAACATGGTCTCAAAATATGTAAAGGTTCACTTCTACTCTTGTTATGAAATATACTAATTCCAAATGAGATCTACTACACGGGAGTACTACGAAATAGTTGCACG
The DNA here is from genome assembly GCF_028750875.1 of Macrosteles quadrilineatus. Taxonomy (NCBI): domain Eukaryota; kingdom Metazoa; phylum Arthropoda; class Insecta; order Hemiptera; family Cicadellidae; genus Macrosteles; species Macrosteles quadrilineatus. The sequence continues at coordinate 91,767,910 of NW_026542602.1, read as the reverse complement.
ATATGTAGCCCTCTGAGTACAATTCATGTAATTATATCAATGGATTAAATTACATATCTGAGGGCATCGATTGAGGATGTGATTTTTTTATAGTTGAATAAATAAAAACTAATTCTTTATACGGTTTAGCATAACCAAAACAGAAATGCTTTTAGTTCGAGACACTCTTAGAAATTCGTCGTTTCATAATAGATTTTTATCAAACGCCGGGTTATTATAAACATTATAACCAAAGCTAAATCTTGCATTTTTCATCAAGAACATTACTGACGATGTATTGATATGTTCATGTAACCTTCTTTTACACGGGTTGTTCACCTGAAATAGGAAACTCTCTCTTCTTGTCGCCCCTGGGACTTATACTACTCAGTGTATTTAAACAAGAACCTGCTGAATATTGCCAACATCTAAACTGGATATTGTTGACTGGTTAAAATTTAAAACAAAAAACTCACACAAATATTTTCTATCAGTTTTCAAACTTTCAAATATAATAGAATAATCCATTACAGTGCCTACATCCAAACAATCCATTATAATATTGCCCCACTAAATCGTATTACTATTTATTTAATAATTTTAACTTTCTCCTGATAATGCCTACTAATTTATTTCTTATTTCATCGAAAATAGGAAAAAAGATTCAGTTTATTTCAAAACTTCGTTTATTATTATCTTACAAAGAGTGACGTACAACTGGTAAGTTCACCTTCTTATGATTATAAAATCACTTATAATTTATTGTATACATATTTTACTATACAAAATCACCTAACTGTTCACATAAATGATACGTTTACAATGACCGTCCATCGTTACGGTATCTCCAGTTGCTCTTGTTTTTATTTACAAGTATTTACATATGGAGACTACTAGAATATATATTTCTGTAAAATGTATTACAAGAAATGGTTATGGTGTGCAACAAAAAATTACATCTGTGAATGCTTTTCTTGTCTTAACTTGACCCGGGTCCCGTAAAAATATGATCACACCTTCACACCGATTTTAACTACTTTACGCATATCCATATTGGATTGCTTGCTTTGTAAGTGGTTACAAGTAATGATGAACATGATCAGACTGATATCTCGTCGTCCAAAGGAGTTCGATGTCCCAAGCTAGACGTCCTGACTGGAGTGGCTGGAGGCACGTTTCTAGAGAAGGTTGCCACACTCATAGTTCCCAACTCTTCAAGTTTCCTCGACATCCTCGCCTGGTGTTGACGTCGCCGCAGCCAGAGAGTAGCAGAAATCACAGCAGCATTCAGGATTGACAACATCACACCGACTACCACAGTTGCTCCTACTCCTGTTTAACAAAATTTGATATAATCAGTGTTTAGATAATAGAGTAGAACGTGAGTTGTATATTTGTAGATTTGTTTACAAGGCCAATTATCACTATTGCCTTTGAGGCCAATTTCTAGTTTTGCGACATTTTCAAAATGTGTGCTTGATAATATAATTATTTTTATATAATTGTTTTGACCCTCTCTACTACTCTCATACCTGACTTATCTTGTGTTGCAGATTTCTCAGGAGCCAGAGGAACTGGGGTGTTGCGGTTCTTAGTTTTGGGCTGAGGTTGTCCTCTCTCTACTACTCTCATACCTGACTTATCTTGTGTTGCAGATTTCTCAGGAGCCAGAGGAACTGGGGTGTTGCGGTTCGTGTTGGGCTGAGGTTGTCCTCTCTCTACTACTCTCATACCTGATATTACAACTTAGGGGAAATTCCTTAAAAAATATTAAATATTCCCTTCAGGTTCTAACGAGTAATTAAAACAAAAACCTCTTTTATTCACTTACTAAAAGAAACTGTATTCTTAAAAAATCAATAACATCACTACCTTGTTTACAAATCAGAATAATTAAATCAAACATATGAACATATGTTAGTTCCACACAGTACAGTAGTTGATTAAACCAAAGTCTTTTAAATTGTGGGTATGAAACCAAAGTCTATTAAATTCAACTAGTTAACCGCCCGTGCTCTGCCACGGGAATATTGTCAGCAATAAAAGAAATAATAATTAACTAATATTGTTTATCTTTGTATTTTATTTTCAAAGATAAACTCTTTTAGTTTCAGATAAGGTAGCTTGTATGAGCGTCCTGCTTTACCCGATCCTGAGCCTTTTTGCGTTGTTTCACTCCTTTCATCTTGATGTGAATTCATTTCATTACTTTTTAGATGTTCCACTTTCTTAGAAATAAGATGATATTGTACAATATATTCATTTTGCCCTTGAAGTTCTTCATCAATGTCTTCATCTCTCGCATCACCATCTAATAATTTATCATATATTGATGAATTTAGGTCGTTGAGAGTGCAAAAATGATTATTTATTACTTCAAGCTGTGCTGATACTTGTATAAAATCAACTATTTCTTCCTTTAAAATATCATCAAGTTTTTTAACTGTCACAGTAAATGTCCTTCGAATAGCCGATCTTGATTTCTTTAGTTTTGTTAGTTCAGCCATGTTTTCCAATTCACTGTTTCAGTAATCAGTGTTCAATAAAACAGGGTCAAATTTACTCGTTATCACGTCCTGTCACGGTCGCCATATATTACAACTTAGGGGAAATTCCTTAAAAAATATTAAATATTCCCTTCAGGTTCTAACGAGTAATTAAAACAAAAACCTCTTTTATTCACTTACTAAAAGAAACTGTATTCTTAAAAAAATCAATAACATCACTACCTTGTTTACAAATCAGAATAATTAAATCAAACATATGAACATATGTTAGTTCCACACAGTACAGTAGTTGATTAAACCAAAGTCTTTTAAATTGTGGGTATGAAACCAAAGTCTATTAAATTCAATTCGTAACACCTGACTTATCTTGTGTTGCAGATTTCTCAGGAGCCAGAGGAACTGGGGTGTTGCGGTTCGTGTTGGGCTGAGGTTGTCCTCTCTCTACTACTCTCATACCTGATATTACAACTTAGGGGAAATTCCTTAAAAAATATTAAATATTCCCTTCAGGTTCTAACGAGTAATTAAAACAAAAACCTCTTTTATTCACTTACTAAAAGAAACTGTATTCTTAAAAAATCAATAACATCACTACCTTGTTTACAAATCAGAATAATTAAATCAAACATATGAACATATGTTAGTTCCACACAGTACAGTAGTTGATTAAACCAAAGTCTTTTAAATTGTGGGTATGAAACCAAAGTCTATTAAATTCAACTAGTTAACCGCCCGTGCTCTGCCACGGGAATATTGTCAGCAATAAAAGAAATAATAATTAACTAATATTGTTTATCTTTGTATTTTATTTAGGGGTTGTTTAATTTTTTACATGAAATAGAACTGATAGTTTGCCTGTATAAACTATTTTATGTTAATCAAACCGATATATTATTTTAACCAAATGAATGTTTTATATTAATTCGAGTTTCACTTGAAAAATAAATAGTATACGAACTGGGCAATGCTGATAACCTAATAAGCAGCTATTTATGCTATTTAGATAATTTGCTCAAGTATAATCCTATATTCGTCGTTTTTTTTTTTTTCATTACATTTGTTGTATGGAATAAAGATAGTCACTTAGCCTACATGTAAATCACGCATCAGCAGTTGGTCGTATTTCCCGAATCTTAGACCCATACTGTGAGTAAAAGCTGTGTTTACGTCGTATATATAAAGTTGGGCATACTTTGTTCAATGTTAGAGGGTATTAACGGTCCAATTTGATGGAAAAGGAGTCGTGGATTTTAAAACTATGTAGACTACCACTACCAGAAATATGTTGATTCAAGTGAGACTTAGAACTGGCCATTTCAAATGCAGATTTGTACTATATTTTACTCAAATAGTTTTTTGTCTCCTTTGACCCTTAATACTTTTTTATAGTCGCTGTTGATAAGATTTTCCATAAACTCAAAATGTTGATAAGGAGTTCATTTTACCTTCCCCTTGTGACAACATAAGGAAAAAATATTTGTGTCCCAGTTAGTCTGTTCTGACTCAAAATTCGTAGATTTGCAGTACTGACAAATCCAATCTAACGACCCCAATTTGAAAAAATTGGTATTTTTTAGAAGGGACTTCAAAAAAAAGAGTGTGTAGGCCTACTCGAAAAAATATAGTTAGGGTAAAGTTCACTGATAAATTGTAGTTCCAAATATCCCAAATGTGGACGTCGAACACTGATCTTGAGTAAGATTAATCACTTACGATAAAATGTTTGTATGCTTACCAATCATCTGTACAACTTGCAAGCGGATTTCCCTATGATTGTTCTGGTGGCTATAGAGAATAAATTATATTGATCAAAACAATAAGTTTCCGTCCCCTACTATGGGTATTATTTCACATTCCATACTCAAACTTAAACTCAGTTACCACTTTCCTTCAGATCACTTTGCAGGAAAACTAAAACATTTTTGTGTCCCAGTTAGTCTGTTTTGACTCGAAATTCATAGATTTGAAGTAGAGACAAATCCAATCTAACGACCCCAATTCAAAAGAATTGGTATTTTTTTGTTGGGACTTCCAGAGCACATTTAACACCAACACTGCTCTTTACCTTTTTAGTTCGATGGTTCTCTACATTTTTTTTCGTTCGGTCCTATGTCTCTTTACGCCCGGTTAATGATTACCTTTTCTTTTTCTTTTTGTACTTTTCATACCCTGGGTGTTAATGATAAAGTTTTATAACGCTATAATGACCCGAGTCAACATTGCCATTAAACATCAAGTCACATACTTCTTCGCCAGAAGCGAATGGTAAGTCACAGTTTCTCAAGCAACTTCCCTGTGTACTTGAAAAAAAATCACTTATATATTGTAGTTCCACGTATCCCAGCGTACTCGCCATCTCGAGAAGGTAAAGTTTGGTACCACTGAACGTCTAACGCTGATCTTGAGTAAGATTCGTCACCTACTATAAAATTTGTGTATGTTTCCCACTCATTAGCAATTATATGTACAACTTGCAAGCGGATTTCCCCATGATTATTCTGGTGGCCGTAGAGAATAAATTATATTGATCAAAACAATAAGTTTCCGTTCCCTACCATGGGTATTATTTCACATTCCATACTCAAACTTAAACTTAATTACCACTTTCCTTCAGATCACTTTGCAGGAAAACTAAAACATTTCAAAAATAAGTTAACCAATACACTTTCCTTGATCAAAATCGTGTGTTTATAAACAGAAACTCCAAGTTTAAAAATTGCATACTGAAAGTGAGGTTATAAAAATAATAACAAATGTTTGACAAACATTAACCAGCTGACGAATAATTTATAAACTGTGCATTATATTCTTCAATAAGAATTGTATTGACTCGACCTTTAAAGGGCTGTAGGTCGTAGCCCTTAGAAAAAACGTAAATTCTAAGGAAGTTCGGCAAATCTACACACTATCCCCTTTAATTTGAGACATAAATCTAAACAGTGTTACAACTGTGTATTAAATATATAGATTCGTAACACACTCCCCACCTTTGTAAATTGAGTATTTCGACGACAATTTACAAACACTTAATTCATAAAATCAGTAAACTCACAATTTGTATAAAACCATTCGTAAGTTCATTCTTGTTATCACGGTCATGAGTCAAGGGACGGCTGTTCATAAGATAGTCACACAACACAGTGAGGCTCGTCCTAAGGTTTTCTTAAGAAGGTCCTTTAATACACGTATCAACCGCTCCCAATATCCTCCCCACCATGGTGCAGCGGGAGCATTAAATTTCCACTTTATTCGTTGAATACTGCATTCCTCTTCAATTTTGATCCAATCTAAATCATTGAATGCGTTGTCAAGTCCAACAAAATTCATCCCATTATCTGATTGTATAATCTTCGGTCTTCCTCTTCTTGATATGAAGCGTCTGAGCGCTTGTATTAGGGCAGACGTCCTCAGAAAAGTCAGGATCTCTAGGTGTACATTAATATTATTTATCTCATCTTCGGGAACTTTCTCGATCGATTCAAGCTTAAGCCATGAATCAAACACAGAATCATAATCATCGTACTTACCAATAAGTTTCAGTTTTTTGGTAGTAGAACAAAGTCTCTTTTCTGCGACGTATTTGTTGTCCTCTAGTACAGGCTGTCCTTCACTCCAAGGAAGTTTCACAACATATCTCCCAGAATCTTCTTGTTGGACAGTATTTTCAAAAAACTCAGCTACTTGACTATCATTTTCACTCTGAAGTTTTTTCGTACCAGGGTCCTTAATTCCTAAAAGTTCAGGTTCCCAAAAGTGAGAGAGATTAACTTGATTAGTAAGAGTCAATAACATCGAAGAAGTCATTCTAGTTTCACTGTCTGATTCAGATTCACCAACTAGTGTCCATCCTAGTTTTGTTTTCACAGCAGCCAAATCATTACCTACTTTTACATACTCCGATGTAATCAATTTAGGCCAACTTTCAGCTCCAAGAAGCAACTGTATATCACTTACTTCTTCTGAGGATTCACAAAAATCTGACAAAATCACACCTTTTGCTTTGAGATTTTCATATATTTTGACGTCCGACACTTTAGGTATGAATCCGCAGATAAGAGGTGTGTCCAAAACTTTGAAATCCTCATTAAAACCATCAGTTGTGGATTGAAGTTTTACAGAATAAACTCCATGAGACCTTAAATTCGTTTTCTGTCCCCCAAACAACTCTTGACTCGTCATGGTTTTACCTATTCTCTTCAGTTTTAAATCAGTCGCACAAGATTTCAAAATATAGCTTTTTTGGCTTCCAGAGTCGATCAACGCACGAACTGTGTGTTCTTGGGATCCCACGACGATTTTCACAAGAAGCGTGCTTAGGTAAACCACTGTTGATTTACTAGTACTCGACACTAATACCTGACTTGTACTATCCTCAGAAATAGTTTTCTGTTCATCAGATTTTTCAGTTTTATTTAAGGAAAGGGTAGTTTTCTTTTGAAGATCTTCACACATAATCGGATAGTGTTTTCTTAAACAAGCTGCACACTTTACCATAGCTTTACAGGAATTGCTCATGTGTCGACCTTTTAAACACTTGAAACAAGATCCTTTCTTCTTTAAAATATCTTTTCGTTCAAGAAGAGTCATATCCAAAGCTTTCACACAATCTTGAGATCTGTGGTTTTTATCGCAAAACACACAAGTCAATGAATAAGTACCTTCTGTAGTCGATACAAATGCCGCCGCCGAAGGCTGTTTCTCAAAAGGCTTCCAATTGTTTGGCTTCTCAAAACCTTTACTTGTTTTGGTAGAAGATCCCCACGAATCTTCAAAGGAACTTGAGGGATGTTTTACATTGTGTTTGGTACTTGCAAATCCAAACCCTTCCAATGCCATGGAGACTTTTTGTTCTCCCTCTACCTCGTTTTTAAGGAACGTCAATAGATTCTCCAGAACTTCTTTGGATGAACTTTCATGATTGTTAGAGTTATGGTTCGTTGTTCGCTGCCAAAGTTTGAGGACGTCTTCGGGCAGACTTGATGTTACCATTGGAAATAGCAGTGAGGCACAATGCTCTGAAGTCACTCCCAGTGCATTAAGATTCCTTAAGTGTGACTGGATCTTGTCATAAAGAACCGACAAAGTTGGTTTTTCTTTACTTGTGACGTTCTGTATCGTTAGAGCCAACATTTGCCTCATGTAATACTCCTTCAAAAGATCGTCTCTTCCGAATCGACTCTTTAGAGCTTCAACAACTTCGTTGTACATTTCAGGCGTCGCAGGGTAGCTTTCAACCAAGTCACGGGCAGGCGATCCAACCGCAGTTGCCATTATAAGGTACTGGATCTTATCTGCTGGGTCTACATTCTGGTCTTCGTCGATCTTCTTAAATTGAGACCAAAATGGGAGCCACTCACCTAGTTCCCCGTTAAACTCTTTTAGTTTCAGATAAGGTAGCTTGTATGAGCGTCCTGCTTTACCCGATCCTGAGCCTTTTTGCGTTGTTTCACTCCTTTCATCTTGATGTGAATTCATTTCATTACTTTTTAGATGTTCCACTTTCTTAGAAATAAGATGATATTGTACAATATATTCATTTTGCCCTTGAAGTTCTTCATCAATGTCTTCATCTCTCGCATCACCATCTAATAATTTATCATATATTGATGAATTTAGGTCGTTGAGAGTGCAAAAATGATTATTTATTACTTCAAGCTGTGCTGATACTTGTATAAAATCAACTATTTCTTCCTTTAAAATATCATCAAGTTTTTTAACTGTCACAGTAAATGTCCTTCGAATAGCCGATCTTGATTTCTTTAGTTTTGTTAGTTCAGCCATGTTTTCCAATTCACTGTTTCAGTAATCAGTGTTCAATAAAACAGGGTCAAATTTACTCGTTATCACGTCCTGTCACGGTCGCCATATATTACAACTTAGGGGAAATTCCTTAAAAAATATTAAATATTCCCTTCAGGTTCTAACGAGTAATTAAAACAAAAACCTCTTTTATTCACTTACTAAAAGAAACTGTATTCTTAAAAAAATCAATAACATCACTACCTTGTTTACAAATCAGAATAATTAAATCAAACATATGAACATATGTTAGTTCCACACAGTACAGTAGTTGATTAAACCAAAGTCTTTTAAATTGTGGGTATGAAACCAAAGTCTATTAAATTCAATTCGTAACACCTGACTTATCTTGTGTTGCAGATTTCTCAGGAGCCAGAGGAACTGGGGTGTTTCGGTTCTTAGTTTTGGTCTGAGGTTTTCCTCTCTCTACTACTCTCATACCTGACTTATCTTGTGTTGCAGATTTCTCAGGAGCCAGAGGAACTGGGGTGTTTCGGTTCTTAGTTTTGGTCTGAGGTTTTCCTCTCTCTACTACTCTCATACCTGACTTATCTTGTGTTGCAGATTTCTCAGGAGCCAGAGGAACTGGGGTGTTGCGGTTCTTAGTGTTAATCTGAGGTTGTCCTCTGTACTACTCTCATACCTGACTTATCTTGTGTTGGAGTTGTCTCAGGAGCCAGAGGAACTGGGGTGTTGCGGTTCTTAGTGTTGGGCTGAGGTTGTCCTCTGTACTACTCTCATACCTGACTTATCTTGTGTTGGAGTTGTCTCAGGAGCCAGAGGAACTGGGGTGTTGCGGTTCTTAGTGTTGGGCTGAGGTTGTCCTCTGTACTATTCTCATACCTGACTTATCTTGTGTTGGAGCTGTCTCAGGAGCCAGAGGAACTGGGGTGTTGCGGTTCTTAGTGTTGGGCTGAGGTTGTCCTCTCTACTACTCTCATACCTGACTTATCTTGTGTTGGAGTTGTCTCAGGAGCCAGAGGAACTGGGGTGTTGCGGTTCTTAGTGTTGGGCTGAGGTTGTCCTCTCTACTATTCTCATACCTGACTTATCTTGTGTTGGAGCTGTCTCAGGAGCCAGAGGAACTGGGGTGTTGCGGTCCTCAGTGCTTGGCTGAGGTTGACCCTCCTCGTCTGTAGTGTTTTCACAATCCTCCTTCTCCGCCATCAAGGTTGTAGTTGATGGGGTTGTAATATGAGTCAATGTCTCTGGCCTTACCGCTCCTGAAATAATGATTTATTGTTAACAAATCGTTTTTTAATTTAAAAATAAGTGAATACCTAAGACAAGTAAAAATAGGATTTATATGAACATATTGTGATTTTTACTGCCAAAAATGTCAAACATACTATGCTAGTATAATATATATTATCCATGAATATAACATTGACTGTATGGCAATAAAAATATTTACTTAGTCAGAAATACCATAGTTAAAATGTATAGTTTGGGTTTGTAGCATTGACTGGTGACATGACTTTCGATGGTATTCGGTCTACGATTAAGAATCTGTTGAGCTGTACCCAGCTGCTACAGGGTGAGGTGTATGACTTCTATTCGTAACGCTCTTAAAAATATCCTGGCCTTGCATAATCAAATTATTTTAAATAATATGTGTAAGCCGTGTTTTTGTTGAATTTACCATCATAATGGCGATGGTCTCGTTCCTGGAAGTGGTGATGTCTCATAGCCACATCTCTGTCTCCTGGCCTGTGAAGCTGAGGAATGAGGTTGAGCCATACAGACATCTTGTGTCCTCGGTAGTGACTGCGCATTCGACTCCTCGTACCTGCAACAAACAAGAGTAAATATTATTGCTAATATAAGGACAGTAACAATACGGTGTGACACATGAAAGATTGCTCCGTTATGAACCAACCTCTGAAGAGAGGCTAAGTAGGAAAAGACTCAAGGCAGGTCTGCTCACTTAGACTTCTCTATTGGTAGAATACCGATTTTATAATGTAAAAGAGCAAACCAGCTGCTGAGCTGCATATTTCAAGCTACCCGTGGACTAACAAACGCCATTACTCTGAAGAGACATAACAAGTTTATAATTTAAATAAATCTTCTAATTCAATATGTTTAATTCCAATTTTCGGACCACCAAATTTGTAAAGTAATAGATTGGTGAAGTTATGAGAAAAAGTCAACATTTATGCAACAGATAAAACTATTTACTGTCATGGTCACATCAGATTAAGACAAATGCTCGTAGAGGAATTCGTAGAGATGTACTCATCCTATTTATGTACCTAGCCTTTTGAAAATTTTATTTATAGCTATTACGTAGATAACAGAAGAACTAACAGAACTATTTAGATAAATTTCTAATTATAACCGTTCTTATAATTTATTAAAGCAATGGACCCTTATAAAGGCCATGTTATGTATAAACTAATGAACATACCTTGTGATGGATAATTGTCTTATTTAACTTCCACATTACCCTCTCCTCCCTGGTTCAAGAGGCAATCCATATTATTGGCTCAGGGACACTCGACCGGCCTTTCTAATGGGTTTCAATGACCCTTAGTCATCCTTCTCTCTCTATCATGGATATGGTCAGAACTTAAGGTTTGTAAATAAATTACAGCAACGTTTTCTGTTGGTGTATTTGGTTTCTAATCTTCTTAAATCAAGAGTCATATTGTTAATATTTTTACCTACGACCGTTTTTTAAAGTAGCCGTTTCAGTACAGTTCTTAGAATTGAAAAGTATCTCATAACAGCATTGTTTACTTTTTATAACAGCATAGTTTTACTCATAACAACACTGGTAACGGACCAATGAGATTGAAGGATTGAGAGAAGAAAAGTAAAATTGTAATGATTCGAAATTAAACTAATCAGCTGTTCAGGCCAATTTAATTGTTGATTGGTTTGATACAATGTTTCGTTACATCACTGTCAGTGACAATGAGAGGTAATAAACAAAAACATAACCTCTCTTATAAGCTATGAGTAGTGGTTTTTAGTAATTAAAACACTATCGTAGGTAAAATAGTGAACGCAACTCGCGTAACTGGCTCGTACCTTAAATTTTCTACTCGTGTCGTTAACACTATCTTTACGCAATCGTTGCGTAAACTACTATTACATGTTAAATGTCTTTTAAAGAACATTTTTCTTTGAAAGGTTTTGTATTTTTCTAAAATTAAAACAAATACGACGATAATCAAATATAAATTAACATTTGTATACGACTTGAACATTCGGGTTTCTGTAACATTAAATATGCCCTTTAGTTGTTTTTAGGTGATCCAAGCATTTAGTAAGGAAACCATTTGCTCCAACTATTATTTCAGTTGTGATCTGAATAGAATATTTCGTTTGTACTATTGAATAAAAAGGCCTTGGGAGGGCTTTAATAATTTTCAAAGGTCCAAAGTATCTTTCTTCTCTGCGGTGGAGTCAATTAAATTTGGTAAATAAAAGGCCAATTTTAAATTGTTTCATGATGATACCTTTGACTATAATAATATCTAACACATTGTAATTATTGAGTTTAGCTGCTAATTTTATTTTTATATTAAGAAACCGCACTTTAAACATAAATTTTAAGCCAGTTACATTTAGTATGTCAGGTTGATATTTTTAACTTGTGAAACACTTACAAAGTGTAGGCTGTTAAGCGGAAGGGTTTTCAAGAGTGCTCACATTTTTATTAGCACCGGCGAAAAGTGCCTCTTGGTCCTTTTATTTCGCTGAGTCTTCGCTCATAAAATATGTAAAACTACCAACAAAGTCGCTTGCATGAAAACTGTGACCTTTCGAGTGAACAAAGGTGACCCAGTTTTTATGCTCTTTTAACACGGCTTTTGTGGGCTATTTACATAAAGAAAAATAATCTTAAAATATTTTAAAACTTAATGTAAACGTCAAAATTATTTAGGCTACATTGATAAAAAAAAGACTAGTTCTGTGGAGTTTGCAATAAGCTGTTTGTGTGAAATGTGTTCCGATGAAGTGTTTTGCAGTGTTGTGTACTCGAAAACAACGGGTTGTTTTGAAACAACAGGGTGTGATCAGATGGAAGATAACTCTCAAATTATTCAACCGATTACTTAGGAGTTTTAAGTATTTTTAAATGTTAATCAAACATCAGTGTGGCAGTTTATTGCAAATAATTAAAAAGGATTAATACAGGGATTTTTTTGTTCTTGAGTGCATTTTCATAAGAATGATTAAATCAGGTTTGTGTACAAGTCATAATGGATGTTTATAAGTGCTTTAACGCTTTCATATGAAAATTTTGCCATTCATCCTGATTAAAAGGCTTTTGAAAATTAATACTGTTGTATGATTCATTTTTAGACCTAAATATTATTATTTTGAGGTTACGATTATTCAACGATCGTGTCAATAAATGCAAGAGCAGTTCATTTTTCTCAGCTAAAGTCTATTTAATTTTAAAAGTCAACACTTTTGAAAATGACAATTAAATGTTAAGGAGATCGATAGTTATTTACTAAACATAAGGTTTTTACTAGATAGATACCAACCTAGACTCAGATATAGTTGTGTGTTGGGGTTGTAGGTATCCCAGTGCAGGCCATGGTGATGATCATCTCTTGATCTTGATATATCTGAGCCTCCTTTCCCTCTAACTGCTCTGTTAGGGTCCCTGAACATAAACCAGTTTGAACGGTATGTAAAAATGGTCATTTTTTTAAATAAGATTTCATATGGCGCTACAAACCAGTGCTAAGAATTAAATTATAATGGCCTATTTTAAACAGACAAAAAACATAAAGCATTTAAATATGATAAAAAATATTAGATTTAATTATTTTATTGCTTGAAATACAAAAATATATCATAGATGGCAAATTATTATCACCATTTCCCTAACCCTTGATTTTAAAGGGACAGGGATTTTAAAGACGCTACTTGTAATTAAAGAGAATATTTGCATTTCATCTGTGCTCGATTTTTTTCATTACGATTGTAAAGAACACAGACAGTCATAATGTATCTTACTATATCTACATAAATTGTTTAAGACGTGCTTTGTAAAAAAAATAATTATTAATACTGTTGATTAACCTACAGTTGATTGAATAACTTTCTTGCTTTATAAAATATTTAGAATTACATATTTTTTATGTGGACACTACATACCCTGTCCGTGCAAATCTGGTGGCCAGCGTCAGCAGATGTTCCGAGACGGCTATGTCAGCATGTGTGTGATTGGCTGGGTACAAGGGGTCTCCCCCCACCAACGGGAACCCCAGCAGGTAGGGGATGATCTCACCCCGGAGACTTCCCAGCCTCTGAAAACATCAAGGAATACAAGCAGACGATAAATAGATATAAAAATATCCATATATGCCTGTTCCATGTTATTACTTTAGGAATGTATCATTGGCCATTTCGAAACAAATCTTCTTTAGGCATTTTACTCATCCTAATGGTAAGCAAAAATAACGATTATATATGAAAAAACAGCCAAGCTCAGTTAAAAGCTTTATTTGGATAAAACGAGCTCTAGGTTTATCAGTTTTTGCAAGGATTTTTTTGCAACTTTAAATACTGTATAGTATATGAAAAATATCAATGATTCTTCACAAGAATTACCAATAGTCATCAAAAGTTAAAATGAAATTATTGACATTCTGTTAATTTCTATTGTAGTCGTATTACTTCTAACAGTAAAGTAGGTTAATGGTAAAGCTGCAACATTAAATAAGAGTTGACAGTTGAGGTCAACCTTTGAAATGTAACTACAAACTCTGACAACTTCATTATGTAACTAGTTTTATCGTTGAATGTTCACCTCAAGTTTCTCTGACACTTTAAAGGAAAAGAACTAACTGAATACCAATTCAACCTGTAAATAACATTTTTTGCAATTATTTGTAGTTAAAATATTTATATTAACACACGTGGTTAAGTTACATTTTATAAACAAATATTTTAGCTTACGTATCGTAGAAAATGAAATAATTCTGTTTTCTTCTGACCAAATTTTGTGTAGTTTAAGAAATGAATGTAGACATTTTCTATCACGACTGTAAAACTAGCATCTTACTTCTAGAAGTACTTACCTATTTGCACATTAAATATTTTTAACAATCTAAATAGAATAAAACATACGTTATAAAATATAGTAAAGTTAAAATAAGTATGATATTAAGTTTTATTCGAATGATTTAAATTGTACAAATATATGGTTTATACTTAAACTATTATTTCAGCTTTCTACTCACGTAACAATAATCACGTGCTAATTATTTTCACGACCAAGTCATAGTAATTAGGAACGTGCATGTAAATATGTTGTTATTTTTATTTGAAGAGGGATACAAATGATGACAGATAGACGTACAGTAAAATATATTCTCAATTGCAAACCTGATAACCACAAATAAATGGTGGTTTCACAGCGATAAATCCAACATCTCTTTTGGAAAGAGGTCGTAAATCTTTGTCAACGTTGAGTTGGACACTTTAGAAGATGTAGAGACGAAATGTGTTAACTTTACTTTCACAGTGATCAATTACTGATTTTGTTTCAGTCAGAGCGTATTGACAACTAATTGTAATTTACCTCCACTACGTTGGAGTCATTAGTTACGCACATGTCTAAGTTGACTTAACCGTATTACTTGAATTTCTTGTTAAACGCCAGGTAATGTATAAAAAAACTTTTAAAAGTGGCTTGATTGAGATACAACCTACGCAATCTTGCTGAAGTAAAGATACAAGCCAAGTCTCCTTTGTCTCCTTCGATGTCAATGTAATTAATTCTCCCCTCCCTTTGATCTCAAAATCTCTTACTTTCTTCGTTGACTACAGAAGTAAATACTTCAATAAAACCTTTTGCCTGTTACACTTCAACCTCCTTCAAATTTGGTGGTTTCTGGCTTGAATCAAGCGTGAATGATCACGTATCTAGAGGAGACTTTTAAAGTATCATTTGATGATACCCAAAAAAAGGTTGACGTTAGATAGTAACATCCAGATAGTAACGTACCACAGGAGACACAGTGTGTCCATCACTGAGCGCCTCTAGTAGCGAGTCACGGAGATTGGTAGGATGTATGATGCGTTTATGTAACTAATATAAGCAATGATACCTGTATATAGTCAGTCTCCTTGGTCTGGTAGTTGAAGTGTAGCATGTATGTGGTAGATCCTCTCCTGGAGTGTGTTAAGGCTAGACGTACCACAGGAGACACTGTGTGCCCATCACTGAGCGCCTCTAGTAGAGAGTCACGGAGATTGATAGGATGTATGATGGGCTTGTCCCAGTCCGTGTACTCATTGCGTACCGTAGAGAACAACTCGTTGAGATGATACACGAAGGTGTTTCGGACGAAAGTTCTGAAACGATACTAAAACTTCAAATCCTGTTAGAGTTTTGAAGATAAACCACCTCTCTTCGTGGTTAAGTGTTCTCAACTGTCCGGAAAGGTCTTATTCATCAAGTTGTGCAAAGCAGAAAGTTCGGGTTGGAATTTACATATTGCTTTTGTTGAAATATGCGGGAGGTAAGGGCGCTATTGTTTTATTGATCGGTTGAACTCACAAGTCGGTTTTACCCGAACAAAGGCGAATACCTTTCTCATCAGAGTTGTTAAAACATGTTTTATGAATTGTAGAGCTGTTACTTGACATGGATTTATTGGAAAATATCTCTTTAGGATATTCTTATTTCATTTCTACTTAAAGATTAGATTTTTACAAATTTAAAAGTTAATTAGAGGTGGTTAGTTTAATTTCAAAGTATTTACAATTACTATTTTAACATTCTCTTGATATATTCTTTAACAAGCACACCGACATTAAATCAATTTCCAACGTGGTAGCCACAAATAAATAATTGTTTCACTCACACCAATAAATCCAACATCTCTTTTGGAAAGAGGTCGTTAATCCTTGTCAACGTTGAGTTGGACACTTTAGAAGATGCAGAGACGAAATGTGTTAACTTTACTTTTTCAGTGATCAATCACAGATTTTGTTTCAGTCAGGTAGTATTGACAACTATATTGTAATTTACTATCACGACGTCTGAGAAAATCTTTCCAACTACTGTACCACTAAATGACTTGTCCTGATATAAAAAAGTGTCGTTCCCCTCAACGAAGAATCTAATAAACATTTACACTTTACAACCAAAATAAAAATAAACTATAAATGATACATTTTAAAAATTTTTTATTTGGCTAGTCGCATAGTTAATAAATAGGGTTATAAATTGCGACTAGTCTAACAAACTCCAATTAAACGTTTAGGTAAGTTAGAGGTTGGAAACTTACTTTTGGACCAAGATGTGAACTATATTATTTTGTGTAACCACAGATTAAAAGGAACAATTCATATTTAAGGTAAGAATAAAGTTTTGTAGTAATTACCATGTATGATACACATAGGAGATGGTGTTAGCTAGGGTGATAGTGAAATTTAACTGAAATACAATTGGCAAATAATATACATTGAATATTGATGCTTTAGATGAAAAATCACAATTCTAAACGTTTTATACTAATTACTTAATCCTAGTCCTCTACTAAGTGATAGAGTTATTACACTAATTCATATGGTAATACAATTTTTTTTTATCAAACTTACACGTCACTATATTGAAGTTCTTATCAATTGGTTAAGTGTGTACGATAACAAGACTAAACCTCCGATTCTGTACTTATAATTGGGGTTCAAGTAGGTGTTATAAACTTTTATCAATAAAATATGTGTGTATAAAATATGTTTAACCTTAGACGTGAATTCTCAAGATATTTGTCTACATTTGGACATAGTAGCGTACACCAAAAGGATTGTACAAACGACTATTACATATTGAACTAGCAAGCACTAACTTTATCGAGTACTTTGCGTTTAGATATTCTGGACACGTAATTTAATAAATCTTAAAACTCAAAAAAGCCAACTGGTTTTAACTAAGACACCACTTTTAAATTTAAATCGAATACAACCAAAGTACAGTTGTAGACTTAAAAAAATAATAATTTCCATGCCAATTTCCAATACAGTAACAACCAACCTTAAAATGCGATTCCTCTGATCCTCCTCCACTCCTTCCTGGACCTGGTGATTATTCAACTCTAGATAACTCTCTGTGGAGGCAACGCCAACCATGAGTGGGCGAGATATAAAGGTGTCACCTGCGCGATCCAGAATAGCACGGACGTCTCCCGGAAACCAAGGTCCGAATGTCGATAGAAACCTGGGAGATGGGAGGTCCAAGGAGAGGATCCGGGACAGAGAGGTTCGTCTGAGGCACTCTGTAAGTTCTGGTCCTAGAGGACAGGCTAGCTGGGCGGCGACGTGGGCGGTGGTAATGTCTGGGCGGGCAGCAACCGCCCAGGGACATAGCAGCGATCCGGAGAGAAGTATGGCACGGTGGAACAAACCTGAGGTCATAGAAGTTGAATTGAATCATGTGACAGTGATCAACTCCAATAATTAATTGTTAACCATTACAAATGTTTTATTTTACTCAGCATTACGGAAAGAATGGTATATCTTTGGCTAGTTTCTAAGAAGAATTTTACTAGATGAATCAGTTTTAAATTTATGAGTATACACAGGTTCAAAAGAAAGGCTTGATCTATTTTACTTTTCTCATTGGACCTACTAAGGTAGAAATGATGAATGTTGTTAAAGTGTGTTACATAATATAATTGTGCGTAATAATAAAAAAAAAATAAATGGACATGTAAAAAGTAAGCTCGTTTACAATGAACGTTTTTTTCAAGGAGAAGCTCTAAATGCACCTTAAGGGCAAGAACTAGAATAATATTATTAATAGTTTTTAAATATGTTGAAATAATAATGAATTTGGATGAAGTGATATCTTAAATATTATATTTAAGTTAATACAGAGGCAAATACAAATCAATAAATACATCTAGTGCTTTTTAATTGCCAATTATTAATCAAATCATCCTTTAATTAATTAATATTGATATTCGAGCATTATTATATCGAATATAACTACTAGTACTTGGAAAATTGAATTACTGTAATTGGCAATTACGATACTGTGAACTTAGTATTAATTAATAACTAACACAGAATTTACAAACTAAAATTAACATTTTAGGTGCTTTGGTAAACTAAGTTCTATAATTAATCATAAGATATATTGGATGTTAAATTTATGAGTTTTTAACAATATCTGATATCAAAAAGTTGATAATAATCGTACTGTAAAGAATGGACACCTAATATCTAGGCCAAACCACCAAGTACTTTGGTGTCATGGTGGATAACAAGTTGAGCTGGAGGAATCAGGTCTTCGTAAGACAGAAAAGGCTGCTAGAAGTGCCTTTAAACTTCTAAGCATCTAACCATATTTTGGGGCCCTCCAATCAGCCGAAAAGACAGACTTGATGTTCAGTGCAGTCCTTGAACAGTCGCGCTCACGTTCAATAAAGAAAGGCTTGATCTATTTTACTTTTCTCATTGGACCTACTAAGGTAGAAATGATGAATTGGTTGATGCTTGTACGAGTACTGCGTCAAGCGGCACTCGGTTTCGCTTTAAGCACAGTGCCCGAACCAGGTTTTCTGGTAATTTCTGTTTTTTCCCGGCAAACTCCTGTCAGCAGATACAGGAAAGCTGGATACAAAAGAGTGAAGGACGATTAACTCAGTGATTCATCATGCAGGACCAGCCATGGTTGAAACGGCAGCATGTTGAGGTGAACTACTTACTACCTTGTCAGATCTCGACCTTTTTCATTCGCACCTGCACTCGATGACCAAGCCCGGCTCGTCCAACTGTATTGCACGCGAATTTACGACAATGCATAACACCTGTCTCCACTGCCCATATTGGAATATGTCCCGCCACTCCACCAGGAGGCCACCCAACAACTTTCGGTTGAATCAGTTTGTAAGAGGATGATAGAGGATAAAGACAACTGGGGCTGCTGGTAACACATTAGAGCATCCTTTAAGCAAGAAAAAAAATAACTACTTAGGTTGGATTTCAGTATAGTTCGTGTAAGAAAACGACAGCTAGACTCGGGTGTGCCCTTTAGATGCAGGCAAACTTGGCCTAGATTCGATGAAATGCGACAAGTATATTCAGGCTAGTGTATGAGTAGAGGATGTTTTTAGTGGGGACCCACTCCCATTCTAACCATGACTGGTTATTTTACTTCAAGATAAAAACTGTTTTTTTTAGATTTAGAGGTTTTTGCTTGATCCCGTGGACTTACCGGCTGCAGTGTCCGACAGCAGAAGAGCATTGATAAGCGCTGCGCCTGTGTCGTGGCCCACGAGAGTCACTCTGCCAGGGTCACCTCCAAAGGACGCGATGTTTCGCCTCAGCCAGGAGAGAGCCTCTTCTATATCTCGGAGAGCGAGGCAGCAGCTTCCTTGCAGCTTTAGGAAACCTGTTTTAAAAGATTCTCATTATATATGAAAACCGTGTGGATTTTATCAAAAGCAAAAGTTATACAGAGTATTTCACTAATCTTGTTTATAATAAGGAGGACATTTAACTTATAAAGGAGCACTCCCCCTTTTTTGATGTTATTTAGGGATGGTTTAGGATTATGAAAATTTGACTACCATTTACCAATACGGCAACAAATTTGATATATATTATAGAATACTCTATACTTTAGGGCTGTCTTAGAATGTAAATAATGCGATTAAAAAACATGCTTATTCTTGACATTTTCTCTAAAGCTAATTGCTTAGGATTTACAGCGTGTAAAAATAATTGCTTGTGGTGTACATTCTGCATCCTGTAGATCCTAAACGAATATGTTTAGAGAGAATATGCAAAGAATAAATAGATCTTAAAATCGTATCTAAATTAGAAAAACACCGTAAAATACAAAGTGCCCCGATTTTTAAAGATAGCTAATGTTTCGGAAAATGCTGGTCATTTTTGAAGTTTCTTAATTTTTTTTTAGTTATCACATCACTATTTTTATGTGTATTTGATGATTTTTAGAACTCAATTAGTACTAACTAACGAACAGATACGGTTTTTGAATCGTAAAAGAGTTTTAGTTGACAAGAAGAAAAACAACAGTACAACAACAGTTGACAAACAGTATATGTTTAAAAAAAGTTAATATGGAAACATTGCACAACAAACTATTAATTATTCCTTTTACTGGCCCATCAATATAGGGGTTTACAATTTCTCAAAGTTTATATAACCATTTTTTTTTATATAAATTGAGAAATTGTAAATCCCTATTGTAAAATTTATACTATTGCTTTATTAGTAGGTTTATTTTGCTGTTTCGAGATTTTATATAACTCATTAAATATTAGATAATAAGTTGTCAGGCTAACATTTTAGAATCCTCGATCTTTCACGTCGAATGCTATGCATACATTTTAAAACACGCTGTGTTAAAATGTGATCATAGACATAAAATGTAAACATGTATAAGCACAGAATTTTTTGACTTTCTAAAAAATCTTTATTCGCTGAGAGAGATTCGAAGAGTTTTTTGTTAATCACGTTAACATTTTACCTAAATCATATCGTAAGAGCAATTCTGTTCTTTAGAATATATCCCTAATGTCATTTTAAAATCAGAGAATTTATTTGATCAAATTTTCTTTTGAAATCATAGGAAAATGTCGATAAGTGACTCAAACGAACAAAGAACACATTGCTAGGAATGAATAGTTTCTGCTAAAATTCTAAATTGAGATTTAAAAAGGATTTAGAAGAAAACATTTCCAGGTACAAGAGGAAAGCAAAGTAGAGGGTATTTGAATAATTACCCTTCATTACGTGATTCACTCGGTCTAGAAAGAATTTCAACCTTTCCATACAAACACTCTAAGCAACTCCACCCTTCTTCAAATCAACTTAGCCTTTTTTCTTTCCAGTTATTTTAGACAAATATTTTCCCTTATTTATGGGATGTGGTTTATCACTGCACCTTTTTACATTTATAAGCCAAATGTAGCTTTTTGAAACCCAAATGAAAAGCTGATTTCATGTATGGTAGTTATAATAATCTGGAAATGCAACGATAAAAAAAAGATTAGTGGGAGTTTTTTTGCATGAAAACCAAATCGAACTGCCCTCATCCCAAAGTATTCTGGTTCATATCTTGGTTGGTACATAACACACAAAATGTTAAGAGAGCTAGAATGTTAGGGTATTGAATAAAAGTGTACGAATGTTTTAAATTTTCTTTGATTTCTTTTTAGGCAACTGTTTTATAGTAAGGACTCTCAAAAGAAGTTGAGGCTCTTACAATTAAACCCATTCATTATATTTTTACTGCATTAACAGTAACAGATTAGACAACAAAATAAATATATTCATTGGTCAACTCTTATCTTTAGTAATCATGGTAACTTGGCTTATCTTAAGCCACTAAAATTGAAGCTGAACGTAAGGTTTTACCTAACCAAGATGCTGTAACAGCGAAGTTTATATTCAGTACAAGACAGACCAAACAGTTCAATCCTTTATTGGTTCTTCGCTGTCTTCCTGGTTGTGAAGGGCCGTTTAATATTGGCGGAACTGTTCGGAAATATTCTTATATTATTTGAACTTTGTTTTAAATAATTGGTAATGTGTGTTCAACTGAGGTAGAGAATACTTGGCGACCCTGTTTTAGTCGATAACCAATATTTACCATGCGTCAAATTGACTTAGAAACTATCTGACCGATATAAGTATACCCATTAGCTACGATTGTAAGATTTACATTGTTGAGTAAATCTTGTCTCTTGAATATGTTCACAGGGAAGTTAAATATTAAATTACCTTCAGTGGCAGCCCATTTAAGTTTTGTGTATCTATTCTACAGTCAAAATCCGGAAGGTCACGCTCTATTTGTAATTATTTTGGTACCATTTAAGTGTTAATTCCGATCATGTGCCAAAATAATATTTAACTGTTTATTACAATGATTTTATGCATGCAGTTGATTAATTGATTATCATTTTTTTATTATGACATGAGTAATTGCCATTGGGCAAGGGCAAATTATTCGCCTTTATTTATTTAAGTAACGTTGCGATTTTAATTCTGTTTATTTTGAGTTATAGTGCTTATTTGTCATCTTTTTTAGTTTCATTATTTTAATCTTTTATTGGTGTTTTTACCCTGTATTCTTTTATTCATACGTATTTGTTTTCTCCCATTATTTATGCATTGGTACGTTTAGCAGTATAGTTCTCGATTATTTATACATTACATTATCTTTTCCTGATGGATCTATTTATTCAGCTTACATACAGGATGGGGCAGGGAAGTATCCCTAATTTTAAAGGTAAATTAAAAGACAACCAAAAATGTTAGAACCAAACTTTTTATTGAGATTAAAAGGTTACATCTGGGAGTTTATTTTAATATAACTTTACTTGGTTTTAAACAGCATATCCTGCAAGTGGTGTCCCTAATCTTAAATGCATTGCTGTATTCTGGTTCTGGAGTTCATAATAACTTTGTGAAGCATGTGTTGTTGAAAGAGGCAACATTCAAGGTGAATTGCATCCTTCAAGGCATCTAGGGTCTTCCCTTGAACTACCCTAGGCTTAGCATCACTCCAATAGAGCACATTATGCTTATTTACCCGCTCCAGGAATATGGAAGTGTGCCTCGTCACTAAACCAAACCCGAGCAGCATGAGGTAGTCCCGCAATTAAGATTTCACATGCCTGCATTCGTTGTTGCCAGTCCCGTTGTGTGAGTTCATGAGCAACTACCCTCTTGTATAGATGGAGGTGTAGGTCCTCATGGAGAATACGAGGCACAGTATGATTAGACAACGCCAGCGCAGATGCATGCTTACAAGCAGAACTTTGAGGAGACTGCAAAATCAATCTTCTGACAAGGTCAATGTTTTCAGGACTCCGGACGGTTTTTTGAGCTCCAAATATCCTTCGCAATACACCACCACATACACGAAAGTAATTCACCCACACCAAATTGTAACAGCTTTGTGACAGGCCACCCGATAACCCGACAGCCAATCGTAGTTGCACAGCAACAATAGACTGATTTTTGAAAAAAAAATACATCTCGAGTGCAAAAGCACATTGCTCACTCGAACAAGCCATATCTACTACTGATAGTGATATCTTTAGAAATTCCCAAAACAAAAGCTTAATTTGAGCCTAACCCCATTCCTCCAGCACACCCCCACTACTCACAGTGCCATCTTAAAAGTAGGGATATTTCCCTGCCCCACCCTGTATTTCCACACACATATTTACCAACCGAGCAGCCCGAGTCTGTAGTTGACCGTTACAGCGATCACGTGACCCAAGCTGGACCACACACTGACGTCATAAACATGGCCGCCTCCCCACTCGTAGCTCTCTCCATGTATGTACACCATGATGGCGTAAGGGGCGTCTTCGCCACGGCTGCCTGGAATCAGAAGGCTAAGATGATTCGTTGACACTTATTGTTGGAAAGCCGTATATTAGGTTACAATCACTAATGATATTACCTTCAACCTAACGTATAAGGTTGTGTTTTATTTAAATTTGAAAAAGTTTAATACATTACTTAGGTGAGGCATATGTAATGAGTTGATATGATAAAGTAGAAATCATAGCATTTCAACAGAATCGCTTTATAGTCACAACTTAGTAACATGCTTGTGAATAGTTGAGCCAAAAGCGTACCACATTCAATTCTGCATGTTAGAGGACTCAAACTTCTTAGTCCATTGAGCAAGAAATTAAATAATTATATACCACAAAATGATACATTTTAAAAATTTTGGAAATTTGGAATTGGCACTAGTGACCCCTTTAAACTCACTGACGCCTAGATACCATTCATTGTAGTTTGGTAACAAGACATGATGATGGAATTATATTCTCTCAAAAAACTTTGGTTTGTGGCATAAAGACTTTGGATGAAATAAAATTCATTATCATGGTTAAATATTTGATTAACAGTTCTGGAAGCTTAAGCACGTAAATAAATTATTAAATTATTCAGGATGACCTAGATTTTACTCTTTGTGCTTTAAATACAAATATTTTAATCTTTCCTAGAAAAGGTAGGACTACACAGTTTCACTCCTATTGTTTGACATGTCCTGAAAAGTCAGAGCAAATATTGAATTAAAGTTTTACTACGTTTTAAGAAGCATGGCCTGATGCCGTATTTAAGTAACAAGTGACTAAATAGTGATCCTTAAAGTCATTGTACATAAAAGTAGTTTATGTTGGAATTTTGATATGTTAAGACTGCAAACCACATGGGGTTATTTTACTATACGAGGCAATGTATTTGATGTTCTTAAGTTCAATACTTACGTCCAGAAGAAACGGTATTTGTGTTTACTGAGCTATATGATTATTATACACTCCTAGCATACAATAAAGTAATGCGGGAATATAATTATTCCTTGTTTTTTTGTGATATTGTTTGGTTATATACGTTGATACTTAATACTTTATAATGAAATAGCGACCATATGAAAGTAGGTATTTTAGGCCAAGAATTAATGGGGACGAGTGTAGGATGAGTGGCACGATCTTGTAGTCTTATTAGTGACTAAGGCCGACAGTCTAGTTTCACTGTTTCTAGAGCTATAAATGTTTCTCGCAAATTAATAGGTGTCAAAATAATAAAAATATCTTATATTAGTTTCGATAAGACTTTGACAATACATTTTCTAGTTAACGATAAACAATATTAATTTTGTAATAGTTACTTACAAACAATCGCAAAGCCTGGTTGAATATGTAACCTGGTTTAATATTCATTACCATATGTCACGTGTGTATTCACTTGGCTATGTGCGTTGCATACTAATATAAATCTAATTATCATTCAATTCCACTGTTTCAAAATCTATTCATGATATAATTTGTGATGAAAATTGGAACACAACTAACATACGAATGGAAGGTTTAAAGAAGTCTCCATCCCAAAACAATTTATCTAGACGTATAACAACTTATATACTTGTTAACTTGTAGACTAACGATCCAATAGTTAATGGTTTAAGTCAAGTGTGCTCAAACCAAAGTTAATAAAACATCCAATATGTAGTTATTTAAGGTGTGTTTTTTATTAACTTCTACAAGTTTAACTTACTTTTTTCCTTTTTTAACAAGTTGCCGACCTCTTTTAACCTTGCATTTTCCAGTCCAAATAGGCTATAGGACCTGTGCGTGGAACTTATCCAAAGCAAGGGGTGAGCCGGTGCAGTAAAAGGGTGAACTGTATTGATAAAAAGTAGGGCAGTGACCATGAACCCACTATATCTATGCCTTGAACACCGATGCCTTGAGCCCAAGTCCCTGACACTACCGACTGAGCCACCTACTCACTAAATGGAGTGTTAAACAAAGCCACTTTCATTTTTAGCATTATAAACAATAAAAAAAATTAAGTTGAAGACCGTATTCTATTTTTTATCTTAGCTTTAATTGTTCTGATTAAATTAGAACCGACCTTATCACATACAAATGGAGCAGTTAAAGCAGTCTATTATTTATACAACACTTAATTCAAAGACGACCTCAACACAGTTCAAAGACATAGCAATATGCTAGAATAATTACAGCCAGTCCTACAAAATTTGTTTCAATTTGAATACACTTTTATGGTCAGTTTATTTACCGCTGGCTGGGACGTAGATATTGAGAGTAAGACAGTCCTCGCTCTGGTCTGCCAGGGTCTCCTGTAGTCTGCTCAGCAGCAGAAAGCGGTCCTTGGGCATGAGCTGCAGCGCTGCCGTGGCGTTGAGGCCGCGCAGTGGCGGGGGTTGTGGACAGAAGGGAGCAGGGGTGTCCGCTAGCCGAGTGCCGCTCCAGGCCAGTGGTGGACGTGGTGGCCTCAGACGACGCTCCCCTACAGGTGGCGCGGCGTACGGAACTCCCAGGAAGTACTCCACTGGCTCCACGGGTAGTTCGCGGATGATCTAAACAAAATGTTGGCAGTAGAAGATATATTTTTGAAAATATTACATTCAAATTGTTAAAATAAAAAAGGAGTGCTTTTGAATATTGTCTTCACTAAATGTATTTAAAAAGGTTTGCTAAAAGAGACACTATAAAACATATTGTCATTATTTTTTTTACATGCCCTACTAAAACAAATATTTACTTAGATAATTTTTATGAGTATTCAATCCAATGATTTAGATTAATACTTAAATTACCACGAATAAACTAGTCACGAACCAAATTGTGATTAAAATAGAGGAGGAAATTGTTTTTTTTTTTTTTATAAAAGAATTCAGTATATGGTAGGCTACATTACTCAAAAAAATTTATAAATCGCAAGACGAATGAATGAGGTCAACCCACCCCTCTTATCTGACCGCTCTCCGTCTCGACAATCCTGGAGCTGTACCGGGGGCCAGGATAGACGCCAGGGATGAAGAGGAGCACCCCCAGCAAACATCGCCACATCCTCAGCAGGCCGAGCCATAGCGCCCCGCGGGCAAGCAATGCATCCCTTCACTCACCCATCATCACCTCCTTTCACATCGTCACTATACTGGTGTCTAGCACTGTACCTCACGCTGGACACTCATAGAAGTGATCTGGAAATTACAGCACAGCTTAACGGATGTACCTCATTGGACATCGTCAGTATACTTGTGTCTAGGACTGTAGCTCACGCTTGACACCCATAGTGGTGATCTGAACACTACAACACAGCTTAACTTATGTACCTCATTTACACTATAGTAGTAGAGTATAACTACATTCACACAATATTGTCTATAAATTTATGATTTTTTTATACAAAACTCTGGTCACTTGATTATCCTTATTCGTCTATAATATGTGACGTCTGAATACGGAAAATTTGAGAGAAAATCAATCAATTAATTTTTTTTTACATGGTTGTCATAATTTAGGACTAATGGATTACAATAAACATGTTTAAATCTTCAAGGATTTATAAAATGCTCCCATTTACGACTACATACCAAAATAAATATACTTGTGAAATGGTTATTTATGTGACTAATTTTATTAACACTAAAACACACTATTTGAACAGACTCAAAAATATATTTCTTCCAGCTTGTACATGTAATATTTTTTTGAAGTGTTCTTTTAAAGAAAACGCAATTTTGTTGCTATTAAAGTTTCATTATCACGCCAATAAAATAAGATCAAACGTCTCTGCCATGGAATGAATCCATTAAATTTTCCAGGTTATTGCGGAGCTTAGTCTTTGACAAAATATATTGTAGTGACATTTTTTATGATTCCATTTCCATGACATTATTGAATAACGTTTTTGTGGGTGATTCAAATGTGTAAATATGATCGTTTGATTGAACTAATCCACATTAGTTTGAGAGTACTTTAAAATAAAAAAATAACACCTTTAACTACAGAAAAGTTTAGATATTCAAATCCAAATGCAGTTATTATAAAATTTATTTGTTAAAATAAAATATGTTCATTGGTTACTACTTTTTTTAATGATTGCCACTTCATAGGTAGGGGTATGAATATCAATATTTGCAAGGTGCAAATGTTTACAAGAACACAGTATAGAAATAAAATGCGCTTTTTAAGTGCGGTTAAAATAGTTTCATATTGATTCGTTTTAAGTAAATCAAAAAAATTAGCCTATTTGTACAGTTTTTGTTTTGTAGTTTTATTAAACTGATTATCAGTTTTATATACGTATGTAAAACTAAGGACAATTTCGATATCATGATTTCATTGCCCACTAATAGGATTAGGAGTTCGGTTATTACGACCTTTCTAGAAGTGTTATATTTTACCATCAACCATGAAATCCAGTTTCTATCAGTCTATGTACATTAAGTCTATACAGTAAGAACATTTGTAAACAAAGCGTGCATAAGGATTTGGTTCAGTATTCAACCTCCATCCACAACTTGATTTCAAACTAAACTGATACAAACTAAGCCCTATAAAGTGTTTACCGAATAAACGTATTTAAAACAAAAATTACTTTTTTCATGCATCCTGATTGGTCATTTGTGTTCTAATAGATCATTAGAACTTCAATAATACTGAAGGAATGTTATAGGTTCTACAGTTGAGTTGTGAAGTAGAATTTTCAACGTGAAAATCGAAAGCACTATTCAGGTTGGATCCAGAAGTCATTGATCATTTGGGCTGTAATTGGATGGGTAGCAGTCTGATAAGGGTTCTCATTTTCAAATAAAAAAGTACAGTGTCCTTTCAAAAAGATAAGTTTTACCACTCTACGTCCCTACGCTACTAACTAGAACTTCTCTAAAATCCTATTAAAACCCCCTCTTTTACACAGTAATGTTTCAGTGGTTAAGAAGAAATAAATAATTTTGAAAGTAATATTTAATGTAGTTGAGGTCATCATAACCATTTACTGTGAATATATTCTTACAAAAATTATGTTATCTTATTGACGGATAATTGTATACTCAATATTAATATGATCTTTTACTATAAAACATACACAGACATTATTTATGTAAGAATATATTCGCATTTTATTTCCATACCACAACTATTTTAACTCTCAAATAATATTTACATACAGGACTATAGTAATTAAATGTTTACTAATCAACAATACTGACAAAAAAGTCAACTATACACATGGATAATATTTTAATTCATAGTTAGAAGTAGTTATATTTAATATTAAAAGTTTATTAGTACTGTGCAGTCAATGATAAGTAATTATTATAAAGTAAATATTTATTTAAACGCACTCATTAAGAAACAGTATATTTAACTTTCATTTACGTGGAAAATTTAAATTTTTTAGCAGGAATCAGTATCTACAAAAAATGATTTTTTTAAGTAGTATTTCAATTGTTAGTATTTAACCAATATACCTTATGCACTCCACATAAAGATCTCAATATCGTATATTGCACGGGGGATTATTACAACGTTAGATATAACGTATTACCACACGTCAGACTTTGTCATGTGTCTACGTCATGTGGGAATTGTGACGTCACTAATGGTTCAAACTAACAGACGTTGACTGAACCAGGGTGAGTTTCAGTGTCTCTGGGTCCGCAAAGTTTCATGTTCTCTGTACAGTATTTGCATTATTATCTGTCCAATATTGAGCTTATGAATCATTTATTTGAGATACTGTGTGATATTGTTATATCTGAGTCAATATATTAGTCATTAACTCACACAATGGCCAGTTTCCTTGTGTCTCTACCCTACCTTTTTTGGGGGGGCGAGCTGGTCTAGCGGTTAGAGCGCGGGACTTCGGTGCCTAAGGTCCCGGGTTCAAATCCCGCCAAATCACCAATGGATTTTATCTAAGTGATAATGCCGCAACCCCTAGGTTTAGCCTGAAGTAATGTAAAAAACAATCCTGGACTCGTGCCTAGCGTCCTAGGACAAAAACCTTACCTTTTCTGAACAGTTGAATC
Source organism: Macrosteles quadrilineatus (assembly GCF_028750875.1). Lineage (NCBI taxonomy): Eukaryota > Metazoa > Arthropoda > Insecta > Hemiptera > Cicadellidae > Macrosteles > Macrosteles quadrilineatus. Next base: position 91,738,300 of record NW_026542602.1, on the reverse strand, counting down.
CTAGAAGTCTGGTATGTTATCCTGAGCACCCAGTTTCACATTTTCGTGTTCAATCTCCTTTCCATAGTGTTTACTGAGGCCTTTTTTACATCCTTAGTAATTGAAATCTTTAGATGGGAGGAAAATTACTTTAAACTTTGATTGGTGATGTAATCAAAGCTAATATACAGTAACAGACATTAACCTTCACCAAGACGAGTCAACGACACAGTGTCTTTGTACACATCAACGAGTCTAATTGTGTTTAAGTTGTCAGCACGCTATGTTGGGATGTTTCTAAGTAATTGCTCCGGGGTTTTCCTCATACATTAAAAACTAACTTATAATTCAATTGTTAGCTAATATTACCTGTTCATCCAAATGGATATCTATAAACCTATCTCAAGTGTACACACCTATGTACGAGTGGTACATTGACTAACAATAATAATATATATTTGTTTATATCACGTGAGAGAAAATCCTCTTTCGTTTACCGCTGATTACCTCAAAAACATCGAATGAATATCTTGTTAATCGGCTTTGCATTTTCTGCATCACCAAGTATTTGCATTTGCTTAAGTAATTTATGGATTTGAAATTCAAATAATAAACGCTTATTTTCAATGTAACATTTACTTAAAAAAAGTTACAAATCAATTAAATGCACTATTTGTGCTCTGTTACTAGTATTTACTGTAACACTTTTGCCTTTTGTCGTACAGGAAAGTGCACAATCATCGTCTGTTTTAGTGCTGCTTGTTTGGATTTGTGGTTGAATGTCTATACTCCGTTTATCTATGGTTGAATAAGAACTGATGATTAGTGCAAGCTACTTGATACCCTCAAATGGATCATTTTTATCGTTAAAACAGTATTTCATTTGGTCTTGGATGGATTTTGGTTGGGAAATAGAATCAAAGTTTGTTGAATAGGCTTTTAGTATTTTTTTACTTTTTTTGTTGCTATTTATTACACTTTTTGTTTAGTAAAAACACATAACAGTTAAATACATTTCAGAAAAATAAAATATTACTAATGAAGCATAAAAATACATATATTGTTTATTATTTAACACATAAAGGATCTTACAATGGTCACGATTATCTCATAGTAAATTTTAAGTTTTAGTCAGATGTTTCGTTTATTCCACTAATCCTAGTTTAGTTTAACTTATACTGATCATTAAAATGTAGTAACATAAGAAGATTTACCATTGAATTTAAATAACTTTTTTATCAGCATCGTACGTGTTATTAAATTACATGAAAGCACATGTAATACGTCAAACAACACAGTACAAGTGTATTCTTTGTGCTTTCGGACAATTTAATTTGTAATCGAAGTAAACAAACATGAAATCAACAACACTTAAACAACTTTACTAATTAATTTTCTTTAGGAGCGATTTAACTACCACTCCAATTAATTGTTTAGTTATTTTAATAAATTGTTTAATTTATTATTGTTTTGTTTGTTTATTAATTGTGTTTGTTAATTTGTTTGTTATTAATTGTTTAACATGACCAATTGTTATAGTTAAGGCTTTAAATGAGTTTATTACAACTTTTCAATTTCACAACACCTAAAACTACATGTTTTGAACAACTTTATGTATACTTAATAACAATTAGTTTGTTTTAAAAAAGTAAACTTCACTCGTGATTTAATATATTTATTGGTTTCTTACGGTCTAGAGTTTTTAACACAAAATATCTTGTGTTTATATTACTCTTATTTTGTTATTTGATTTTAATGTGTTAGCCTACATGGCACATGATTTATGTTGCTAAAATAGCGTTGAATGTTGTTATAATTGGAACGTAATTTTTCTCCCTTCAAAATTAAAAGTACTTAGTTATATAATATTTCTGTCATATTAATGTAAAGGTAGCATATGTATTTGTCTTTAATTAAACCCAGATAAAATTGATTTGTAACATCGATACAGTTATTGGGTAAAAATATAATGTTGTCAGCAAAGTATTAGTACAGACACTCCAACACCGTGGCCCACCTAAGAAAAATTGCCAATTGCTCTTATGTGATTATTTTATAAATTGTGTGTTTTGATATCTAGCAAACTGCATTTAGGGTTGCAAAAACACTAGTAATGAGAATAAATTATTTATATTTGTGATACAGCTTACAAAAATAAAATGCATATTATAATTCTTTACCTTGTGTAGGTAGCGATTGCTATTTAAACTTGGGACTACGTCCTTGTTTTAAAAAGCTGGAAGAATACGGAAGTTTTTCCTTATTATACGGCGAGTATTCTGAGTAAAACTGGGGAACTTTGTGTTCTACGTGACTTTTCAGTTTCTGGTTAAAACTACTTCAAAGAAGAAAACTTTGCTCACTAAAGTTTGAGTTGGAACTCGACTTCAGACTTAGACTTGTCTGTTGACCAATATCAATGTAACTTATACTTTTGGTCTTAGTCCTCATTTGAAACTTTGACAAGTAGTTTTCGCCATAGTTTAGATGGTATTCGTCCATCGGAAATATTTGAGCAAAACCTAAAATAGTCGCTTTTTTATTATAGTTTTAAAAATCACATTTTAATATTGATAACATATTAGACGCAAAGTTTTACATTTGCTTACGATAGATTTCTTATCAGATATTCATCTAATAAAGCTTTCCCCATATATAGCTTTCAATTAAATATTATTTAAAGCCGATTAGCTCATTTATAATTATTAATTCACGTAGGAATAATTTAATAATAATTGATTAAGTCAGTTATGAGTACACTTAAAAAATTGCACTGTAAACAACTGACTAAAAAATAAAATAGTTATCTATAAAAATATAAGCTGAATATTACGGTAAAATATATTCGTAATTCTTATAAGAAAAACTAATATATTTTACCGTAATATTCATATACAAAATAAAAAGTTCCCCAGCTTTTACCCAGAATACTCGCAGGTATAATCGGGAAAAACTTCCGTGTTCTTCCAGCTTTTAAAAACAAAGTAGTACCACGTTTAAGTAGCAATAGCTACACAAGGTAAAAAATGTAGCCTAATATGAGTTTTAGTTTTGTAAACTGTGTGTTATACATACAAGCTGTATCTCAGGTATAAATAATTTATTCTCATTAATAGTGTTATAGCTACCTTAAAATGGAGTTTCCTGAATATAAAAATACACAATTAATAAAATAATCACATAAGAGCAATTAATTGACTATATACTTCCTTAGGATGTCAAGGTTTTTAGAGCTTAGATCATGTTGTTGCAGTGTCTGTACTAATACTTTGTTGACAACATTATATGTTTACCCAATATTCTGTGTGGATGTTACAAACCAATTGTATCTGGGTTTAATTTAAGACAAATAAATATACTACATTTACATGAATAAGACGGAAATATCTTGTAACTAAATACCATTTATATATAACACACTCGTGCTTTTAATTTTAAAGGAAGAATAAATTATGTTCCAATTATAACAACAGTGAACGCTATTTTAGCAATATAAATCATGTAACACGTTAAAAGCAAATAATAACAAAATAACAGTAATTTAAAGACAAGATATTTTTGTGTCAGAAACTCTAGACCGTTAGAAACCAATATATATATATATTAAATCACAAGTGAAGTTTACTCCAGGAATTGGTGACAATTAATAGCGGCGTGAAAAGATGGGACGTGTAAAGGGAGAATTTAAGTGAATCATTGAAACGTGTATGAATAAAAGTGGACTCTTCCTAACTGATATTTTTTTCTACAAGTAAAGGGTATCTGATAAACCAAGGCCAACTATGTTTGTTAAAAAGTATATTTATAAATATTAAAAGTTTACAAACATTTTAATGTAAAAAAGTTATAATTGGCAAAAAACCAATAAAGTAATGTTTTTTGAAAACGTCTTGTGTTTTCAGTTACCCTTTAATATGAAATTACCTGGCCAATTGAAATTTAAAACGATAGTGATATTAAAACGGATTATATCCGATCGGAAAGTTAATTGATAACATGTTTTTAACAAGTTGATTTAGAATGTTAGGAATTGTAACGAAGTAATGTAATTAATTTTTGATGTGAAATCTTGTAAAAACTTGTTTGGTACAGTTAAAATATTCTAAGGTCTGACTTTGGATGAAAATAAAATTATTTACATCCTGTTCTTTACATGTGATTGAACTTAATTATACCCTTGGATGTGATAGGTCTCATTAAAACCTTACATGATATATAAAAACATAATACTGTATATACAAAGTCATTAGGGTTAAGATTTTGTATTTCCCCCTTAAACGTTTTGACTCGTTTATGAATTTTACTTGATTTTGATGGTAAACAAGCTAAACACTGCAAATATACTAATGGCATTTAAAAAGAATCTTTCTCACAAACTTCGCATTATCTAAAGGTAATGCTAGCAGACAAACATGCATCTTGTTTACCAAAAGAAAGTGAATTAATATAATATCCTTGAACTAATGGGATTAATTGGAAATCGTTTATCTCATTCCAATAATGTAATTGTGATACAATCCTATTGACCACAGTTAATAGTCCTTATTGACCAAAAACGAACTGCCACCATGAAAATCAAAGTCCCAACCAACAGTACCATCTATTCTGTTACTTTGAATTTTAATAAAATAATTATTTGAGTTCTACAGGTGTATGCATTGTAGATAATAAGTGGAAAATATTATGAAAAAGGTCAGCTTACTTCAATTAACACAATTTGTGTTTATCGTTTATATAACTAGTAGCATTATTCTCAATAATAAATATTTACTCAATTAAAACAATTAATTAATTTTCCTTATTTTATCGTACACAACTTTTTCCAATGAAGCCTTTGTGCAGCTTGGTGTTAAAATGTTATTTTTACAAAATTCTTATAAGATATTGGGGACCAATCTTATCGTTACGTACATACTTGTTAGTTATACAGATGGATAATGTAAAAAGGATTTTTCAATGTACATTACTTATATAGTACCTAGTAACTTATATTTATATATAACGTTTATAAAATAAAAAATTAGATTCAAATTGAATTTAGTTAGACACGGCAGGATTTTTTTATATTTTTTTATTTGAAGTCTTATGACTAATTAACTGATTACAAGATAAATAAATGACACGATTTTATGGTTTAAAAGGATTTTGGCTATGTAGGCAAAACACATCTCTTTGAAATGAGACCAACACGATTATTTTATCCTCTGACATTATTTTTGTATATTGTGGTTTGATATTGTTTACTCCTAACATCAATTTTTAAGTTGTTTCCCAAATGTCTTTGTCAGTAGACGCTTTTTAATGGTTAAAGTGGTCAGAATTGGCTAATGACATCTAAACTACAAATAGAAAATAGGTTTAGTAATATTCGTAATTTTATACTCGAATAGTTAACAATAATTATCAAGTTTACCAGAATCAATTAAATGCAATTATTGTCGTTATGCAATGTAATACTTTAGGTACCAAAACCTATGATTCATTAAAAGGTTGAATACACAAACAATTACTACTATTTTATAAAAATAAATAAATAACTTGGTACTAAGGAAAAAAACTGGGAAATCATAAACGAACAAATTGTTATTTATTACAGACTACACAGGTAAAGATCAGAGCTCAGAATGTTTCAACTGCAAATAATGATGCCTCAAAGGCTTTCAGGTACAAAGAGGAACGAACCAACTTTTGACAAGTCGATGTAACTTTATGACTGCGAATGTAAATTAAATGTTTCTGACCATCCTTTTCCCTCTTTTACTCAGTCTTGCAACGCTAAAGCTTTGTTTTTCCATGTAACTGTATGAAAATTGAACTTGTATTATGTAGGTATTTTGTCCAAAAATCGATAGCGTATTCCTCAAGAAACGAATACATAGTATACTCGGTATTTGTTTTACATAAAAGTTATGGTAATACGAATTTACTTACAGTTTTTGTCTCAAATAACAGGTATATTAGTGTTAATTCATTTTACATGTCATAATAAGCTTTAATGAACATCTCATTATAAGGACAACAACGAATGTATGTTTGATTCGTACATTGACCGATTTGGACGACAAAGCTTTTCAAGATATATAATATTGATAGATTTAAATGAAGTATGGACAATGATTTATTATCAACACTCTACAGATTTTGTTAATAAGTTGCATTTAATGTTTAAGCTTAAATAATCCGAAGCTATGTAAGTTCGAAAAAATACCTAATACAAAGAGGTTATTTTTATTGTTTTAAATAAAAGAATCCCAGCTGTGGTTTATATTCTAAAGTAAACTATAAATTTAAAATAATAAGATTCGATTATGACTAATCAATAAAACAAATAGTTTGTTGTAGAAATAATTTTGTTAGAGTACCAAACATTTTACTTGGCAAAGAGGAGTGAGTGAGATGGCATTTAATACTCTGCTATGAGGCTCTAAATTTATCGAAATATCTACACTAATTTACAGGAAACACTTGCACTGTTTAAAACAACACAGAATACAAGCAACTATAAAATTTCAATTGTTATCACCTTAAAGACAATCAATTACATGATTTTTTTACAACACCATACTTCTAATGAAACTTCAACCAACTAAATTTCCTCAACGATTACCGAAAATTGTTTGAATATTTTACCAGGGTGTGTGACATGAACTACTTGTTTTTTTACCTCAAATTATTATATCCTCTGTATCCACCGTATGCTATGAAGCCTACAACGCGCACAGTGACGTCGTATGTTGCTATGTAGCCGAGCACACCCTAAGCGATGCTGCACGTCCAACAACCACTACTGAACTGACTAGGCGCGCAGACCGACCATACATGCGCCTGCGCTTTAACAATCAATATTATAATTACCATCAGAAGTGATAAGAATTTAAACTAGCATCAAACTGGCACATTTGCACAAACTTTAATCCAAACGCATGGTGTGAATTCGCACAGACTTATAAATGCGATTACGAGTAGTGAGAAATGAAAACTGAATTGATGTATCATTTACATTTTTAAATGTATTTGGTTATGTGTTATGATTATTTTAAAAGTAAACGTTCAATTGTGGTTACTCATACCCCAAAAAGCCTAATAAATGTTTGAACCCTATGTTCCTCTATGAAGCAAGTTGGGCATACATATCCTTTATTTTCTCTCAATATAAAACAATATATACTATTCACGAAAATAATTTTCTGACTCCAAGCTACATGACAAAAAAACACCAAGTATATTTTCCCCAGACTAAAATGTTCAAAAAGTAATGTATGGTTTATATGTTTCTAAAGACGTTTTATAAATACACTATAGTCTGATTATACGAAATAATTGAGTATATGTTACTGTGTAAGTTTTTACCGTGTATATTGGTATTCACAGCTATTTCTTCAGTTGGTGGTTTAGTCAAGTCTTTAAAACAGATGCCCCTATATTTTTATCACTAATTATAATTTTTATCAACTAGTGTATGATAATTACTTGCGTTGAATACTTTTTGATCATCCTTGTATAAGCATGAAGTCTGATTTTTGTTTTTATTCACAAAAACACAATTTTGCTATTCTCTATGTATTTTTGATGATTTAAACGAGAAAAAACAAAGGACACTATTTTTTTGCTAAAAATGCGCAGCCTACATACTCATTGAGTCCCCATTCACAGCAAAAACGTCCTTCCTTTTTCTATTTTTCACCATAAACTTAATAGATACTCATCTTAAAATGGATTTTTCAAAAACTCCTTTGCCACACAGGACCATTTCGTGGATTAAAAATGTTAATATGAAGCTAATAACTAATCGTTTAACCTTACTTAGCCATACAAATTTGCTCGTGAACATCACAAGTTCAACTGTACGACTTAAAATATCCCAGTGGTGTTTAATTACTTTAGACATTTTTATTTGAACGGATCCTTTAAAGCAGCAGAGTTCTTTTAGAAGCTTTTCAGAACTAAATGACGTATAATATCTTAGCGAGGTATATAAGAAGCTTACCGTCTTTCAAAGACTTATTTCTCACTACATTCCAATACCGAGGAGCAAAAGGTTTTTAATTTGTAGGATTCCTCTTCTGCAATAAATTAATTTAATTGGTTATTGATACTTCTTTAGCATCTTCAGAAAATACTAATGATACTTGTTTGTTCTTGTTTAACCTAATTTTTATTTAGTTATAGTTTATAGTATTCTTTATAATACTAAGAAAGTTATTGAATGCTATAACATCTAGGAGAAGAAACTTTATGTTCACATAATAAAATAGTGTAATACGTAGATGATACAAAAGGGATAAATGTTAAAAATAGTCAAGATCCCTTTTTATTTAACCTAGGAACTAAGTAGAAAAGTATCTAAAGCCAACCATAGTATTCGAATAAAAAGATAAACAGGTAAAGACAGATTTCGTAGGTTTTCCCTATGGAATGTTTATTGCAGTACGGTAGGCGATGTACAGGGTGAGTCAAAACAACCTGACGGTTTTATTACTAGGTAACTCAAGAACAAAATATAATTGTATAGATTAAATAATGTTATATTGTATACAATACTATACCATTTACATTTATGCAAAATTATATCATTTAGGTAATGACCTTCTCACAAACGCAGGCTTCCCATTTATTTTTTATTTTTGCAGTAACCTTCGTCTGATGAATAGAAGCAATCTCTTCCCGGATACACTGCTTCAGTTCAGGGATTGTTCGAAATTTCAAAACAAAGACTTTCCTTTTTACATATCCCCATTGCCAACAGTCACACGAAATCAAGTCTAGGGATCGAGCTGACCGTAACACATCACAAACCAAGAGATCACTTAGCCAGAAAAGAGTTTATGTAAAATGTCATTGAATAATTGGCTGTATGACAAGTTGCGCCGTCCTGTTGAAACCATGTTGGTCGTGTCTATCCCTCCTAGCATTCGCAGTTGTGGAACCAAAAATTCCCTTTAGTATTTCCACATAACGTTCCGAGTTTACAGTGACAGGGGGTGTTCCCACTTTCGTCCTCAAAACCGTACAGTCCGATGACTCTAAACCGTGCCAAACCACTCTAGATAATATATTTCTTTCGACGAAGGGATTTTTCACCAAATATAACCTAAAAATGGCATAATATAAGCAATCATTTAATACAACAATGATGTATTTACCTAGTATATCAGCTGACTAATTACAAAACAGAAACCGTCAGGGTTTTTTGGCCTACCCTTTATTAGTAAACACCAATGTAAACATAGCCCTCAGCTACGCTTTCACTTGTACTAGAAGCCAGCAATACTTTTTTTAGTTAATGTGGAGCTACGCCGTAAAAGCAGGTTCAGCAAACACTTCATCATGCAACTTCTATAATCCTGAGCATCAGCTCGATATAAGCATCTCGCATGTGTAGAGGGCGTTGAATTCAATTATAACTCTTAATCTCGGCGTCGTGATCACAAACCATAAACTATAACGGTTTTATCATACGACATTCAGGTAATTTACAAGAGAACATGCTCGGAACAAGAGCGTGTGTCTTGAAATAGCTGAACTTAAACGAAATGGACATTGCTTAGCACGTAAAGGCTAAAATTGGTCCAATTTACAATCAAAAAATCAAACCTAATTTAAAATAATCTGACGATGAATATAGTATATCTTTATAATAATAAAAATAAACTTGGGCTTCTATGATCTATGATACGGCTGGACAAATATTTATAAGATGAGATCTGTTCACTGTTGTAGAACTCAAAACAAGTGGTCCTACTGTGTATTAATTCGTAATCAATACTAATACGATACGAAATTTAAATACTGATATTCCTCGCTTCTACTTAATAAAATCTCCATTTAAATGTGGTTTCCTGGTAATGTTCAACGGCCTTAATTGATTGAACGATTTTAACTTAAGCCAACCCCTTTCAGCTTTTGATTTCTCCTTTATAAACCAAAATATGAGGAAATTCCTTGCAAGGTTTTAAGAAACGCTGCGTCTTTGGAACTCCTATAGTAAATAAAAAATTATTAACAAAGGTTTAATGAAACATATTCCTGGTAATAAAACATAATAGTATATTAGGTGTAGTAATTTGGTAGTAGGACATTTTTATTTTTTACACTTTAGTAAAATGTAGGAGATGTACGCATTAGGTATAAATTATAAGTAATAGGTATCTGAGTATTGAAAATCGTCCTTAATTAAAATTATAACATAATTTTTTAAGACATATCACATAAATTCAAGAGCTGTATTTCACAGTTTGAATTTCATTTCATAGAAGATAACAATGTTAATGTATTTCTATGACAGGGGTATTTTAATCTTGAAAATAAATCATTCACAAATATCTGGAGCCATCTTTTAAGTAAAAGTGAAGAAAGTACATTTTATCTATTTTAGGTAGTAATCTGAAAAATGTGTGCTGAATTGCAAAAAATTCATAACACAAGCTCAAAGTGGCTTTTCGATCCCCGCTCGGTTTTCAACGATGATTTCCTCATACGCTGAAAAGAGTTTATTTTTACAAACGAGAAACAGATCCCCAAAAGGGAAACACATTGATTGGTCATGATGTTTCGCTCACGCCTATCCCACAATACACTTTAGTGGTAAATGTTTAGAAAACTTTCTCCTGTGACAGCTAGTCTTATTGCCATTAAATAGTACATAAAGTGGCATTAGTTTTAAAGTTATAGTTATTCGTATTGTTTGCCAGTTATAGTTATTATTATATTCTAATACATATGTGAAGAGATTTTTACAACGCAAAAACTAAGTGGTCGATTAAAATTTTCAGACTCACTAAATTGAATTCATCGTGAATATTGCCGTAGCAAAAACCAATGTATTGAAGTATACTTGCATATTCATAACTTTTTTATAAATTTTTGACATTATATTTTCTCATTCTTGTTTTGAATTTGAAATGAAATATTATTACAGTACCCGAAATTAGGTGTCATTGATTTGATCAACATTCCAAATAAATATGTTAAAAAATAATATTTTAGCTGTTTTAGCTTAGAAATCATGTTGTATTGCATTGTAATTTTAAAATGTGCCCAATGGCCATTGGAACCTAATGCTTAGGTTGGAGTGTAATTTTACATGGCAGTGCAGACCCAATAAAATACCAGATACCGTTTGACAATATTACCTGTGCCGTTATGACCTTCGTTCTACGTTAAATATTACTGTTGTGTTCACCCTCTTACTTTCCAAATGTAAGCGCATGTAAAATATATGTTTTGCAATGAAATGCTATAAAATATATGCTTTATAATTTGCTAAATTTAATGAATGTGAAAAAACATTTTTAGTATGGCATCCAATTACGCCAATCAGAACTGAGGAAAATATTAAATTCAACTAGTCAAATTGTTATGGTGGACCAATTAAGGGAAATAAGTGACCAATCAAGGATGCCCTTAATTTGGATTAATCTCATTTGCAAAGTTTGGAGTACATATAAATTACAAGTTTTAAACTTGTTTACGGATGTTACTTTTATTATTTATTACTTATGGCAATTTTTAAGATTAAACAGATTAATTAAAAGGTCAGTAAAGTAAGAATCATCGACATATAGTTAAATATAATAATTTAAATAAATCTTACATAAATATAATAAACTAAATTAAATATAAAAAAATATATCAATTAGTTTAAAATTCATGTTGTCAGACTTATGCAATTGTTTACAATAATTGTGTTTCATAAAGTTGTGCACTAAAAATACTTCCCTCCTAAATTGTCCATATTATTTTCAGTTACTAAACATAAACGATATAAATAAATATGTCTGGTTTGTTCCTGTACGTACCCACCCACGTATTATTAACTAGTTATTATCACTTCCCAGTAATATATATTGTACATATTGTATAATACACAGTTTGTTGGTTAAATAAATTTTTAGTTTGAAATAGAAACCATACGAAATATGCATTTTATAACTGTATATGACTTAAATACTTTATATTATTTTACAAATACATCCAAATTTAGACTGCATTGCTATAAAACAGTTCTCGTGAAACACATGAAACCAATGAACCAATACTGAGCTCTGGAATGCCACTATTGAACATGCAGGATTAATGAACTGAATATATTCTGCTTAGTTGTAACTAAACTATTGGTCACATTTTTACATATGAGCATACATATGAGATATTTGCATTCCTTTATAATATTCTAAGTTGGACTTGTTTTAAATAAGCTTAGTCATATTTTTTGCATACGATTTTTTACAGTTGACAGTACCTCGAAATTAATTCAATTATTATACAGAAAATGTTACCTACTTTAGGCTACTGTATGCCTAACACTTTTTAACACTGAAAGATGATTTCTTTTAAAGAATACAACATGATTTATTTATATAATTTTACTCTAACATTTTGTTCTGGAATGGGTATTGTCTTTCGTGATTAAATATTTAGAGCAATGGGTATTTTAAATAGTGCTATTAGCAATAACATTCTTCTTTAATAGTTAGTAATCTGACATGTCATTTATTTTCAAGGAACCCAGAAGCAGCTAGAAATTCACTATCCTGGGCACGTCTGGAACATCAAATGTTTTGTCGTGTTGTTATCGTGTTTGTAAAATGTTTTATCGTCTGTTTAGAAATTAGATCGGTTCATTTATCTCTTTAAGTTTTTCCAGAGCGATTTATTTTTATGGCATTAGCCATGAAGATCTCAGTCCATCTACAACTATTTTAAAGAATATATTTCATTCATTAATAAACTAAAAATAATTTAATTTGCATATATGATGGTGGTATTAAGTATTTTATAACACACTTGTTGTTTTACGTAGGGTAGAAATGGCTTAAACATATTTTACATCGTGTAGCTTTTTGTTAATTTATTGAGCACCTTCATATTTTTCCATGTCAGAGATTGACAGTGTATCGTTTACTTTCATTGGGTTTTTAGAGGGATCAAAATGTAACCGAAGTTTTAGAGATTATTAGTAACAATTGTATACAATACTTACATTTACTTCAAATTAAAAAATAAGTCTTGTAGATAAAAATAATACAGTATTATTTTAAAACAAGTTGTATCATCCCATGTCTTCATAATTTACTTGAAAATCAAAGCGAATTCTATTTTTTCCATTGGTTCTGCTTATTGACTAAATCGAAGTAACTTAAACTATTTTAGTAAATCCCAGTTTTGTTCGTAGCTTACGCAACTTTGTAACTCATCGATCAGAGAATATTGTATTTGATTTTCTTATATATTTGACTAATTCTTTAATTCCTCTTGACTCACAATTTTTTTAATTAAACTTATTGTACAACTACGTTGATGTTAAGCGATATAGTTTATTTTCATTAACTTGCAAGTTTTTTTTTTTACTATCATATTTTACGTTTCTCTATTAAAATTACTAAAGAAAACGTGTAAAAGAGAGCATTGTAATCTTTAATTTATTATTATTCTATGTTTTTTATGTATTTTTATTCAGAGTAACACCTGTTGAATTATCATACACAAAATGTTGAGAAATGTTGCCCAAAGAAGAGGTATAATTTACAATGTTTCTATGATTTAAAATAAGCCATGAGCAACATTGCCTTATTACACTGGAAACGATTTGGATTCAGATTTTAGGGTGAGAGAGCAATATCACATGCCATTGTGGGCCCAATAAAATACCAAATACCGTATAATAACATTGCTGTTCCCGTGGTGACATTTGGTAACACATTATATAACAGTTTCATTAAGTAGGATTGTAAGGATGATTTTTCAAATGTATTTATTTACAAAGATTTACTTTCATATAAAAATTCTTTCTTACACTGTGCAGTTTGGGCAATGAGCTCTTTCAATTCTTTTCTGGACCTTTTAATATTGCAGTAGTTATGTATTCATATTCATACCAATACTTGTGAGGTGAATGATTTTTGGAGCTAATTTTATTATTGTACAATGATTTGGAATACAGTTTGTTGATAAATAAGATGTGTCTCTGCCATACGAATAACTCTTTTTTTCGGCATGTGTGTAGTCAATAATTTAGTTAATAAAATATTGTATCATCTAACAGAGATACCAAGATATAGTAAGGTTAAAATATATCTTAGAAGACCATTTACTATTTTTTTTTATATTTCCCAATATGTAAGTCAAATGCAAGTCTAGAAATAAGTTTTAGTTGATATCACTTTTTCCATTGTTTCCATTCTGTTTAGTATACATTTGCCATAAGTTATTAACAAACGTCTCATGGTAAGACCTAGTGCAGGCTATTTTCATGCAAAAACCTTTTCTTACAAATATGCGCATATAGATGTGAGGGACTAAAGCTTAAGTGAGTGAACGTAACAAGCCGGTTAAATGACTGGAAGTCTCCACTGAATTGTATACGGTCCAGTCGTTCTTGTCTTACATCAGAGTAATCAAACTAAGACAAAACTATCTCCACAACAAATTGCACACAATTTTAATACAATGAAAAATCGAACGTAAGTAAAGCATTTATCATAGTTAATTTAAAAACTATTGGTGAACAACTTGTACGTCACGAACTATTTTAAGTATTTATCATTATTGTTTGAGTAATTTAGTAAAAAAAATTAACCTTCTACTTAAAATTGTAATAATTTAACTGTGTTTTAGGTTTTGCCATATTAAAATTGTTTAAACTGGTAAAGAAAACTACCCAGCAGAAACTGAATTATGAATTGTTGTTTCCATAACGCTATAATTACATTTTAGATCATTACTATTTTTTGTAACCACGTTGACTTTAAAAGGTAGTCTCTTATAAACGGAATTTCTCATAACAATGTTGACAAAAAAAAGAATAATTAGCAATATAAATTTTCATCTATATGGCCGGTCATTTCTTGATTTTATTTGACTTAAAAGGTAATAACTGTAATAATTTTTAAAAGACAATGTAAATAATTTGGATTTAATTTACCTGACTAATAATTAACTTTGGTAACTCTTTGCTCGAAAATCAACAGTAAGTATTTTTCAAAATTGTGTCAGACTGTGTAAGAATGAATAGAACAAAAAAATTTAAAAATTATAACCTATATATATACATATATATATATATATATATATATATATATATATATATATATATATATATATATTTCTTTTAACACTAGGTCTAAGGTTTTAAAATGATTATCGTTTAACCGTACATTATTTTTGCTATACTGTATTTTGATTGTATTTCAGCCTGAAATTGAAATCCATCAAACATTTCTATCCAAGTTCAAATTTATAAACAGTGTGTTATATTTCCAGTTGATTAGTTGTTTACACAACAACAACATTAACTCACCATCACCAACAATGAGTTTCAAACAAAGAATTGATTTCTTTTCTATCGCAGTCTTAAATAAGGGATTAATAGTTTTGTATTTTACTGTTGGTCTAGAGTTGTTCAATGTTTTATCATTTTTAGATATCGCTTTTCCTGAGTTATTATTGATTGTAGGTCTTATCGCCGTCAACAAAGAATGTAAAGGCTTTGTGGTTATTGAAGTTACGACTTTACTATATCTAAAACATTATCTATTTATGTTAATAATTTGAAACTAAAAACAACACCTTAGCTTATACTAAAATTATATTCCAGATTAGTCTTACTATAATTATTATTCCGAAGCATAATAAAACATGTTGATATTAAAAAAAAAACATGTAATGATATAAATTTATAGAATAGGTTTTGTATTTTTTTTATAAATTATATTATAGTATTTATTTATTGTAAGTGATACCGAATTATGTGCTAGGATTTTGTCTGAAAATGATTTGATAAAAAAACTATGGAATTAATGGAACTTTTATTTATTTGCTCTAATTTACAAGTAACACGCTCGACATTGCTTAAAAGGAAAAAAGTTGTTAAACTGTTATACATAAAATTCAAATACATATGATAACTACAAATAAGCTTATAAAAAGAATTAAAAACCATACTACTTCTATAAACTAAGACTTGAAAGTGATGTTCTTAGTTAACAAGAAACCGTGTTACTTACATTCTTAACAAGCTCTTGTTTAATTTACAACGTTGGAAAATGTTTTGCTTGTATTCCCAAGTGATTACTGTAATCGTATTTACATAAATAATTACACAGCGCGAAATACAGGCTACAAGTTATAGTTTGTTCAGTTTGTATTATAAAAGTAATATTTAATGCCTTTGCTGCAAGTGATATTTATTAAAGTAATCGATATAATCTTTAACATTATTTTTCATGTGTTGGTGATACTGTGTAAATACAATTGGAGGATATTGTTTGTAATAAATCCAAAACAGCTGTGATATAATTACCGGATTTATCTTACAAATGCGAAACATGTCTTAACTCTCTCGGGATTAATTTTGGAAGGAAGAAAATAATTAAAAGCGTCAGGTTTTTAATTATTGTTTGAATATTACCAGTTACAGATTGGATAGCTTCCGCTCTTAGTCTGAGGATTACTATTTTGTGAGGGTAGCACAATCATTAATATAACTTAGGTTTATAATATGAACTTAGCTAGCTTATTCAGCACAATTATTTGTCTTTATACAAAGAATTGCACTCGTCACGTTGCTAATTTTGGATGCGGAACATTATTTTGGTTATCATTCATATGTCATTATCATAGATCATATGTCATGTTTATCATCATACACGTGTATAATTTCTCGAATTTACTTTTTAATTTAATAGTCGTG
Organism: Macrosteles quadrilineatus; assembly: GCF_028750875.1. Lineage (NCBI taxonomy): Eukaryota > Metazoa > Arthropoda > Insecta > Hemiptera > Cicadellidae > Macrosteles > Macrosteles quadrilineatus. Next base: position 91,721,631 of record NW_026542602.1, on the reverse strand, counting down.
TAAACAACTTAAACTTTTTAAGGGTTAAAAATAAAGCTTGTACTCTACTGCCATTTATGATTGGCTTACTCAATTATTTCTTACTTAATAAAAGATTTGCAGCAACAGGCCTATATTGATAGAACATCTATTTCAGTATTCAAAAGTCAATGGCTAAACACAGTTATACCTTGTCCATACATTTAGTTTTCAATTACAGTAGTTTTATCGATACCGTTTTAGGAATGTAATAAAATAATTAGACTAAATGCTGAAAAACGTACAATCCTGGTAAATAGGTTATTGAAAATTTTATTTTATTACAACACTTTTGTTCTCGAGTACTAAACTGCTTTTGATCGCAATAACTTCGTCCCGTTATGCATGTTCCTACATTAATAATTAAAGTTTTAGTGCTAACATTTTTAAAACCTGTTACAATTAATTATCACAGCATAAATACTTGGTAAAGTAAATTGTATATTAATATTACTCACAAAATTATACCATACGTAAAGCATCAGAGATATTATTAGTATATGACTGTTTAAAGTAATTTTTTAAACCAAAACCGGTAAATAAAATGTTCCTGAACAGATGTATGTGCATTGTGCAATATACAATGAGTGGGTTTTAACGTTCATGAACAAATGTTGGCACCAAACTCAGTTAAACAGCTGCTTGTATTCATAGCTGGATATAGTCATGGTCTTTGGTGATCGATCCAGATGAAAGATTTATACTGCAGAAGGATTATTTGCATAATTGAAAAACTGTTGCCTTACATCTAATAAGATGCAATATCTTTACTGAAGTATAAAAAACATGCATAAAAGCCAATCAAGCAAATATTTTACTCTGACTTTCAAAAAACTATAATCACCTTATTTCCTTGTAAGCATTACTTTAGCAAACAGTGACTTCGTGAATAGGTAGAACATCTGCTGATAAAAGATTATTTTACATGGTTTTATATACAACAACAGAAATAATGATTATTTTCTATTTAAAAAATCCTTTGTAAAAATACTTATAAGACCTTCAGAGACGGACGTAAGCCCTATAGTTCACGTTTAGATTAATAGTGTCTTAATTATATTTAAAAACGCTCAAAATATCGTGTTAAAGATTTTTACTTTACACGCATTTAAATTGTATCACATTTTGTTTGTTTAAGGATTATTAATGCAAGGATTAATTAATGTATTTATTTATTTATTGATTAATTAATGCATTATTGATTTGGTTTCATTCAAACCAACCTCATTTAAATAAAAGAAAAACACACAACCTAATTAACATTAACTTACTAACTATTAAAGTGTAAACACCATCGGTTAGATGATCCCAATGGTGTTTATCAGGTTTAATCTTTTTAAACGGATTTAAATTTAATGCATCCCTTTGAAGACAATCAAATTTATTTAAACACTTATCATAAAACACTATTACTAGTAACACTAAGTAGAACCACTAGTAATAGTATCCTTCAGCAAGTTTTGTAAGATTAGTCTTTCAGAGAGACTTTACTTTCACTCCATTTATATACCTAACAGGAAAATGTATTAACACTTTAAAGATTCCTCTTTAAATTGTATTTTAATTATTAGGCTAGGCCTATAATTATTGGATTATTTAATTTCAAAATCTTCTCAAACAATTATTGGTCATGGCTTTCTTCGAAACTAATGACATCTTATATTTTATACATTATGAGAATTAAATACATTTCCCCGTCACTAAAAAATATATTACGTGGGTTCGTTAAACCTAATAGATTAATATATTAAAACTACTACATAACAATTATTGTGTCATGTTAATCAACGGAAACAATCAAACCCCATAATATTTCCCTGAAGAACATTTGTTGGACTGTTTGTAGTTGATACGCCAATAAATATTAGTTATGTGAGTTTACTTAAATTTTATTTTATTCTTATGTATACATAAGAAGATTTACAGTCTGCTGGCCAGTAGTTTTAACCGTTTACTTAAATCTGTTCAATGAATAAATACAGGAAAGACATAGTTATATGTTTAATTTGGGTTTTTTAGCTATAAAAAAATAAAAAGCTCGATAAAATAAAATAGTTATTTCCTTATTACCTTGTAAGATTTATATGAAATTAAATCACCGTAATAAAAATTCTTTATAGCTCCATATGCACTTGGGCTAACCCAACAAAATTCTTTAAAAACTATTGGGCCACCCAAACCTATGCCAAGAATTTGTTTGCTTTGCCTTCATTATATTTTTAGTGAATTCATGAGTCAGGGGAGAGCTTTTATGAGAGATGCGATATATAATTATAATATTTCGTAAATTCAAAACAATATTTAAAAAATCTAATTAGTCTAATTTTTTGTGGTAAGTATTTTTTGCTACATTGCTTTCATAATTAGCAAGCTGGATGTACAAAATGCTATAAAACATACAAAAAAATGTATGTAGTAATAGTGTTTGTGTTTGTAAATAGTGTAGTGTTTGATGTTATCTATACAGTATCATTAGATGGAAATATACCGCTTTATTGTAATTTTTCTTAGAAAAACATCCGATAAACTTAAATAATTAAAATCTCGTTTTAAACCAACGTCTGTCTATATAAATTACTCTATATCAGCGTGTCGCGTGTAAAGAAGGCGGTGTTAAATTCAATTATGGCTTCTTATCACACCTCTTGCTCTCTTACTAGAAGCTCCAAAAGTCTTATAATACACCTTATGGATATAGTTATGAAGCCTTAAAATGGGAGCTGTTTTTTTTTTTTTTTTATGGAAACAGGTTGCCTAAAAAACTTGTTTGTTGTTGAAGCTATTAATGGACATTTGTTTTAAAATACTGTAGTTTTTATTATTCTGAGTAACCTACCACATAGACGACGCATTGTTTAATTACCATTAAGAAATATTGACAGTGATAAACATGTTGAGCTTTAATTCCAGAAACAGAAAAGCTCAAAGTAAAAAAGGTTTCAGAGGAGAGTATAAAGTTATTTTTTATTTTTATTTTGTTAAGCTCTAAAAAAATAAATTACTGGTCTAATAAATTAAACCTTACATTAGAATACTGATAAAACTTAATAAGCTATAGACTTTTGATGGATATATACCTAAGTATTCAAAGTCAAAAGTCTTAGGCTACTTTAAACTATTAGTTTAGCCTATATAATAAACGAATTTAAAAATAAAATATGTCTTGCAACATTGTGTTTCCTGATAAACTTACTCCAATATAAGAATATAAGATTTTCCAGGTCCCATAATATTTAACTGCTATTTTGGAAATATTTAAAACCCTTAATTGATTTGAACACTTTTAATTTGAACCTTTTCAACATTTTAAATTCTTTAATGAACTGAATTACTTGGAATTTTCAAGCAAGAATTTAAAGAGGCTTACTGTCTTTTCAGAAAAGCCAATTGCTGAATTAAAATATGAACAAAAAGTCTACAGTTTACAGGTTTAATATAATGGTATTAATATGTGAAGTTAATTAGTTGATTAATTATTGTCCGTGGTAATAATTAATCAGTAATTCTCTTATTGCAGACGATATGATACGTCATGTTTAAGTCCACTCTTATGGTAATTAAGTCCTGGCAAATATAATTATAGTTATAGTTATAGTGATAGTTATATTTTTCCTATAACTTGCCAGGACTTAATTAATGTAAGAGTGGACTTAAACATGATGTATCATATAGTCTACAATAAGAGAATTACTGATTAATTATTACCACGGACAATTAATTAACAAATTAATTAAAATTAACTTCTCATAATAATAACATTATATAAAACCTGTAAACTGTGGACCTTTTGTCAATATTTTAATTCGGAACTTGACATTTCTGAAAAGATAGTAAGTCTCTTTAAATCCTTGCTGGAAAATTTCAAGTCATTTAAAAATTAAAAGGTTCGCTATTTAGGTATGAAAGTTATTTGGTAATTGGATTAATAAATAATTGGATTAATAATTAAGGATTATTTGGATACCAATTATTTTGGTAGCTCATTTTATTGAATTATTCATTATATATGCTAGTTGCAAAAGATCTAATCTTGTCTGGCATAACAAAGCTTCTAAAGCAATTTCCGGCGCCTCAGTTTTTGGAGAATTTGTTGAATAATTAACCTTTGTTTCTACTTGAACTTTTAAATTTTGTCATTTTCATAGGGATTGCATGTTTAATTAGTCATGAGACTATGAAAGAAGAAACTGTTTCTTCGTTGTATTGGTATTCTCCGTTTAATTCAATATTATCATTTGATGATATTAACATAACTCATTAATATTTTATACCTGTTGTATATTTTTACATGGAAATAGCTTTTTGTCAGTTTCCTGTCATCATAAGCCTTTTTGACCACTAGGTACAACAAATAACAAACATGATGGTTGTAGCCTATAGTAAAGTTTCTTTATGTTTGTTTACTTTTAATAATCATTTTACTCAAATTCATTCTCAATGAAATGTTTAATAAAAGCTTTTGAAAATATGGAAATTCTTTAGTCCGTGATACCTAATGACGACCGGATCCGTTTTATAGAATTATATTGTGTAACCTTGTTTTAAAGGTTCAATATAAGTTTAGTTCTTTAGCTAATATTGAACTTCGTTAGGCTTAAATTGGTACTATTCGATGAATAATCTTTTAGCCAAAACATTTCGTTATCTTCAAGTTAAATTTTAAACACATTTCTAATTACATAAATTAATAGGTTTCATTATTATGTTTTTTAAATCAATAACCATAAGAGATGGCTAAAAATGTTCAAATTAATTTTATTACTCCTGTGTGATATTTAAAAACAACTACACCTCTGGAAATATTTCTTGCTTTTACAAATATTATAGTCTACTTAGATTTGTGCAAATATAAAATCCTAACAATCAAATTACGCTGAAAAGGTTAAATCCCATTAGTTTAAAAACCAAGATTAGCTGTCTTTCACATGTGTGTACTGTTTTTAAGGATACATACTTGTTTGTTCATAAAAAAAACGTTTCCTATTCAAGCTTCATTATTATTTGCGGGTACGTATAAAACGAATGTATAGACGAAACATTTGTGACGGCCCTGAATCAAGATTAAAAATGAATTAATATGGTAGTCTAGTTATCAGTCGAAAGTAATTGTATTGGATCATTTTTCATATTCATTTTGTAAATATATATTTACGAAGAATTGTACGGAAATAAAATAAACAAAGAACCAGACACGATGTCCTTGTAGTTTACGGTTTTTTTTTTGGGATTGTGTGGTTTTGCATTTTAGACATATTTTAAATAGCTATCCTAATGCTAGAGTCAGAGTTCGATACTACATGGCAGTGCAGACCCAATAAAACACCAGATATCGTTTAACAATATTACCTTTGTCGTTATAATCTACGGTCTACGTTAAATATTACTGTTTCCCTCCCTTTTTGAAGGGTTATATTTGTGTAGAATGTTTTCGTCAGAAGGGTGTGGTTAAAAAAATTTACCGATTTAAAAATGTTTAATTCAATTTTAAATTAATGTGAACTTAGACATGTTTGTAGGAGTCACGGTAGTACTGTAATTCGTAGATACGTACATCTCATGTTATTTTTATGGAGAATATTTAAACTTTTGAAATTTGTTTGTTTATCGATATATTTTTATCAAACATGGTAAATTTATAAAAGCTATTAATATTTTAATAAAAATACACTTTCTTAACCTCCCTGTAGCAGCAACTCTAAGTACCTGTTAACCCTAATGCTATTTAATAGGAATTAATATAACATGTCTGAGGAAGCGTTCAGTTAAAATCCAACCAGGCAAATATAATATCACATGATCATCAGGTTTGCTGCAATTGGGGTATTTTAAAGAAAAAATAAAACAACTTATTTTATAATGGCATTTTTAGTAGACTATTTCTTTCTTACTAAATGCAAGGCACTAACATGTTTCAATTTATAAATGGCTAGGGACAATTAAAGAATGAACGAATCTGCACCGTCCCTTTCCCCCAAGGTTTTCTCAAGCTCCCTGCCTAACATTAATTTTAAAAACAAATTTTGTTCGTCAAGTTTGTCAATGACCTTTTTACATAATTCAAAGTAGTAAGGCACAACCTACCACAGTCAGTGAACTATTAATTTGAGTCTTCGTATCAGTAATTTGTTAACATGAAAATAAACTGTCAAATTAAACGTAAAAGTATTGTATACACTGTTCACAAAAATTATAATTATAAACTATCTATACATGTGTAACAAGTTGATTTGAATTATTTATAAATACATTTCTTTAATCATATGTAACTAGGTTAGATACTGGAATTATTTTGGGCATGTGAACATTTATATACCCTGTGTTTACTTCCATAAATGCTTGTTGAATAATCACCGTCTCAGCTCATTTCAACCCTAAAACTCAATTCCACAACAAGCGTAACACAATAATAACAATAACATTTCAACTCCAAATATTGCCGGAAGTTATTCGATCAGTAACCGGAAACATCCCAACACTCTAGAACCTGATTGCTGTGTTCCTTTATTCCTCCACTCAACAGTGAGCATTACCAAAAATTTCTTTTTGTGGTTTTGTAGTCCAACATGCACCACAAAAATCCGTATTCTATACCTATTTTTGAAAACTAAATAAATGTTTTAAACCTTAATAAATGTCGAGAGCATTACGTAGGAAACAAAAGAAAAATCAATTTTCTTTTGATGGTTTTCTGTCATATTTGTCTATTACAAACAAACCAAGCGAGGAATGAGATCTTCAAAATTTGAGAACCACTGAAAGCGCTTCTGAGATATTACACGCTTGTGAATCTTCACAAACTGTGTAAAGAGAATACTCACCGTGTAAGATCTTGCTATTTATGTCACTTAATGATAAAAAAAATAATCACGGTGTATATTTTAAAACAAGATTTGCTCTAAACTTTCCTAATAACATATTTTCTACTGCAAAATAAATAGTTAGCTGTGCAATATGTTACTCTCTGTAAACTGACTCCTTAAACATATGACTTATTGGATTTTTTCATCCTTTTTGAAAACTGCTATATTTAAAAACATAGGCTTAGAATACGTTATTTTGATGAAGTCAATAACCAAAATAACCATAGTTTTTGTATAAAATACCACCAAGCACTAATTTAACATTAAGAAACTTTAGGACAAATCTTAAAAATGAAAAAAGAACCATCATAGATACATGGTTCAATTGAGAGGTGACAAAATACAATTAGTTAGCAACTGTAAATAATTAACATACCACGTTTAGGAGGATAAACTTAAGTCTTAAAACTATTAAAATTGTGACTCCACGAATACCTATTAGTTAGTTCGGTTATTATCTTTGGGTATGGGTGGCAAAATACCGACACGGAAATATTTTATAAAATATTATGAATATAGCAAAATCAAAATGTTGAACTACGGACTGGGCATAACACTCATTTTAACACATTTTTAAATGATACGCTACCTCCACAGGAGTACGGACAACTAGGAGTCTGAAGAAAGTGTTTAATGTATAGGCATATATGATCGTAACAGAAAGGTATATGTTGGTGAAATGTCATTGCGCAGAACGATTGATTAGAAAATGGCAGACGTTCACAGTTTTATTGAATTTGCAGTTTTGAATATCTGAACGACTCTTATTTTTGGCTAATTAGTTTATTTGGGTTTTAGTTTTATTGTATTATTCTACCAAACACCATTTATGTGATGTGGATACCAACCAATTCTTACATTTATTAATTCACTGTGATACACTCCTATTTTTGTTTTACAAATACTCCTCCTGAACGACTGAAGCCATCTGCACCAAATTAAGCACAATCATAGTAACCAACTGTGGAAAGCTATAAATCTAAAATAGTACAAATCCACCACATGGCTTTTCCTTACGTGAATTTATACTTTTGGAAATTTAGTATGGGCCTTATGGGTTAATTTGTTGCAATGGCATTATTTGCGAGATAATAAAAAGGTAAAAAAGTCATCGAATAATCTAAATAGTACCTTGAAATATTAATGCAACTTCTGTATCCAATAGTCAATAATAGTACATTACAAATACAAAGAAAAAGGGAAGAACAATCGGATTAATATCATTGAACATAATTTACAAAAAGATGAATAACCAATAATTATGGTCACCTTAATAAGGCTGATGCACTATTGACTTTAATCCAAATAGCCATTTCATTTGCGTGAATCAAATGTAGGCCTACATTTGAGTTTGGATACTGCAAGTAGACTTTCCATTTATGTGAACCAGACGTATCATTCAATAATGCAGGCTTTAATAGATACTCATACTGCAATTAGGAATTACATTAATGTGAGCCAAAAATACCACTATGTTTCGATCCTGCAAGTACACATTTCATTTAGATTGCGTGCTCTTATTTTTATCTTGCATTCAAGAGCTAGCGGATCACTGAATATTGGATATTCCTTCTTTGCTCAATATATTTGTTTAAAGTTTTATAGCTAGCGCTATCTTCATTATTTTGTTTAACTTATTAACTGTTTTTGATAGGGAGAAGACCACGAGGAAGGACGAAATAAATATGGACAGTGGAGTAAAAAATAACAAAAGAAAAAGTGGGGATGGAAGCTTATGGAGGTCAATGAAGACAGCGTGGAGGTAGTATATTCTCGAGGAAACTTGGGTACATATGGCCAAGGGAGTAAGTACAAGTTTTAAACTTACAGGAAAATTACCATAACGATTCATTAATGTATAATTTATATATAATTGTGTAACTATCATTAGCTCTGATTGGTACCAGCGCTTCTATTTACAAACTTTAAATCTTTTTTAAGCAACGTTTTCCAGGTTTCAAAATTATTGTAAGGCAACACAACATCTAAAACACGAAACCTGGAACCTTTTAAAAACACAACTGGTCTCAAATTACTCCATAGAAGATACGAACATTTTGCAAACACGATAACGATACGACAAAACATTTCAGGACTCCGACGTGTCTAGAATAGGGAATCACTAATTTCTGCGTTGAACTTTCGACATTCGTCCCAGTTATATTGTATGGCTCTAAGGCTTTATATTTTTGTATATTTATGTTTTCATACACATAACTATAAATTTTTTTTAATAAGTTTTAAAAGCTTGAAACGAGAGAAAATATTTACCGAAAGTTAATAAAAAATACATCTAATGTTTCGGTACACTTAATACCGAAATACACTTAAAATTTACACCCTTTAACATTTTTTAAGGAACAATTTCTTTGTGTTATAATTGACTTTATATCTACTCCTAAGTCCATGGTGTTATTAGACTTTTTTTACTTTCCATAAATTTAATAATACGTAAATGCTGATCAAGAAGCTATTTTGAAAATAGTACTAATATAATGTGCTAAGTTGTTTGAACCCAATTTCTCCATAGGCCTGTAAATTTAACTAAAATTTTGCGGTGCTAAAATGTAACACTAATGTTAAAATTCTATATAGCACGAATTTAAATATGCCTAAATCATTACAGTAATGATTAAGCAGTAGCATATAACAAACTAACTTTTAATATTACAGGTGGCAATAATAAGTAAATTAAGGGAATGTTACAATTATCTACCGAAAGCTAGAGTAATCAATATGATTTTATCACCCGTGGCTATCCAAATCATACGATAATTCATGTTATCCTATACATTTGTTTACATACTTTGTTAGTGCATTTAGGGAAGTTTATTGTGGATTTTGTGGTGTGTTAAAGTTATTAATCTAAAATGCATAGACCTATGTCCTACCTCATTATATCAAGTATTGGAACATTTTTCACTAAACAATTTTACAAAAGTCGTAGATTTGGGATCACCGGTTTACAAATTAAATGTAATAAACGATAAACTGCATTAAGGGATGAAATTCCTGTTCTGAGGAAAACTTAAGAGTTTGAGATAAACGGCAGAGATAACCAGTCTTGGATAAAATTAGGACATACATCAGTGGCGCTGAAGTTGGGGCAGTGTCTAAAGTAATGAACCATTTATCATCAATACAAATGATTCTTCTACACTGTACTATCCAAGAAAGTAACTTCGACAACCTTTCGTAAAAAAACAGTGTGTGTCGAAAAGCACTTTCAGATTGTATATTAATGTATTTACAAAAAACTGACGATCTTATACTGTTATTATATTCCATCAATTCAAAGTTTACGTTAAGAATTGAGTAGCTTTTACCTGTTTCGATGAGCTAAATAAAGTTGTTTTTTTATGTATTTTAACGTATAATATATAAAGTGTCAAATTAAGGAATCTATTTTCATTTATATTTATCTAGTAACTATGTGGTTTATCGTAGAGAGAAAGCCCCGATACGAAGAATGACACCCTTACGTAACAGGGCTACTGTTCGAAATAATAAGGCAAAAATATATGAAATATGATTTTGCATACAAATTTGTGTTCGTTTATAAGGTTATTTGTTCCACTTAGGTACCCTAACCTACGATACGATAGTGTTATTTATAACCATAGGCCTACAAGTGGTATGGGTTTTCATTTACAAAGAATCAAGTTGGTAAATTTACAAATCACAATCAAAACCCACAAATGCAACCACAAACCATCAAACCAATCATCGGTCAGTTGTGATAGAGATAACAAACAGCTGTAACCAGACCATCACAGCTGACCAATCTATTTGGACAAGATTACCAATTAAATTGACATTTCCCTATCACCTTATTTTCAATAAATAAGTAATTCTTGATTCAAAAGCGAGGTGTGCACAAATTAATTAGCTGTTTAGGTATTTTCTTTAATATACTAGACGGATAAAATTTTACAAAATAATATTCCAACCCTTTTCTATGTACCGCATTAATATACCCAAAAATATTAATCCACTTGATCAAAAATGGCCGAAAAATTGCAGCTTCAAAATGTTTCATGAAACATCATATATTCTATGACCTTGTAGAATGTACATGCAATGTTAAGACTTGCTTATGCCTTGTATTTCCTCTCCAAACCTACCCGTTTAGTAGCTACAGGATGCAAAATGTACATTGTGCACAAAGATCAATTTTTCCAAGGTGTTACACGATGTTGATCACAAACGAATAATATTGATAAACAACCATAAAATAAAAGTTATTCACCATATTCAATAATAGTGCCTATCTTTGATAAAGTGGAATTAATTTGTTTTATGTTATACGTAAATAGTTAAATATTATTTATTTAATATTTTTTCTACATTTATTGATACCAAATATAAACAGATATAGCGGTACAGTTGTCCACCCTATATTTTATTACCCTGAATAGTTTACAAACACTGGTTAATAATAGATTAAGTAGTTCCTAACATTCATAGTAATCAAAATAATATATGGATTTCAACCAGACGGTATAAACGCAGAAGGCTATAGCACAGAAACCATCAATTCAGTTAAAGTGTTCATTACTTAATGTAACGACATTATAAATTGCCAAGTTACAACCCCCCCCCCCCCTTACACCTTGTTAGAAACAACCCCAATTTAAAAAAAAATACACCAAAATGTTTAGTATAGGCTAATCTTTGCTGAAAAACGCACGCATTTGCTAAAACGCATGAGTTATTTAGTTGAAAAAAGCTTTAGCTCATCATAATATTAACTCTTGGAAACTGAAGTCCTATTAATAGTCAAAGGTCTCCAACCTAACCCATGATATTGCGCCGATTGAAAAAAATTACTCGTTCACAGTAGAAACATTAAATATTCATAAGTGGATTAGGCGTCCTTTAACATACGTGAATTGGTAATAAGAGCTGTATGTCTTTAAATTGAGTTAGAAACTGAACGCGCAAAATACAGTTCAATTAGCCTACCTTAAATTGTTGTAGATGAACAGTTTATTGATAATTTGTTATAACGTAGTGCTCCAGTAAATGATACTCATCTCTTTGTATTAAGTGAATAGTTAAATATTAACTGGAGTAGATTCAGTGCATAATTAACTAGTATATGTGAAGGAAATACAAGTACCTATACATGGTGGAAATAAAGTGTATTTCGATGTAAGATTCAATAGAAAGTATAGAAGGTTTAAGACTGCATTATATATACTATATCTACTTACAGGTATAAGTTGTATCTATAGGTATTTAAAAATTACTATTGTAATAATATCATGAAATAGGGGATGGTAGTAACAGCATTACACCTCTTTGATTATACAACTTAGTAAAACATTGGTAAGAGTAAAATATAAAGTTTACATTGGATTTATCAGCAGGAAATAGAAATAATATTAACTGTGTCAAATCCTCAAGCTGTTAAAAAGTACGGTAGGTGACATTGATTATTACCTCACATACATACATTTTTTGATGTATGTAACAAACACAGTAATGTGTTTGTGTCTTAAATACGAACTACTGAGGTGATAAATATTTGACAGTTGGCCTTAATAAACATTAAAGAATAAAATTATTAAAGCTATTTTAAAGTGATAAACTATACAATTTACTGTTACAGCTACTGCATGAACTTGAAAAGTATGTCGATGCATAGATAAGAATGATTTGATGCATTATTTTGCAACAACTAAAAAACCTTATATTAACAACTAGCTAAAACTAATTACCTAAATGTAGCAATTTTCCTATATCATATTTCCATGTCAACTACAGTAATAAACGACAGAACCCATCATCGCAAAAGCATCTCGATAGAGGTTTTGTTTTGCACTCCGTGTCTAAATCGACTCGGTCTGTATTGGTTTTATACAAATTTAAACATTTACTCTATGAGTCCATGTTTCTAGTCCCACATAACATTGCTATAACTTGGTTTATTTCCAAACTTCATATTACTAGCAGTTTTAATTTATTTTACAATATAACGTATAGAGCTGCAATTATTGTTGGAAATCGTCCTCGACTTATTTGTTGGAATCTGAGTTTATTAATGGATTAAGTTAGCAACAACGAATCATCCCTTATGTGGTTAATTCACTTTTAAAGATTATTTATTTTTAGGCCGATATAATATACACGGATAATCAACGGTTTGCGTAACTCTTTAAGAATAATACACATAGAATACCACTACTGAAAGTTTAATAACACCATAGTTCATCATAAATACAATCAACTAGGCAGATACAACAGAGAGTGGGATATAATTGTGTGTCAACAAAACTATAACATCGCGTCTGTTATGTAGAGATGGTGATTTTGACAATGACGTCACTGATGTAGACTATATGTTCATGTCACACTGGAGTGTGGAGGTAATCAGCAATCCATCAACTAGTCAAATACAACAGAGAGTGAGATATAATTGTGTGTCAACAACACTAGACCATCGCGTCTGTGACGTAGAGATGGTGATTTTGACAATGACGTCACTGATGTAGACTATATGTTCATGTCACACTGGAGTGTGGAGGTAATCAGCAATCCATCAACTAGCCTTATACAGCAGGGAGTGAGATATAATTGCTAGTCAACAACACTAGACCATCGCGTCTGTTATGTAGAGATGGTGATTTTGACAATGACGTCACTGATGTAGACTATATGTTCATGTCACGCTGGAGTGTTGAGGTAATCAGCGATCCATCAACTAGTCAAATACAACAGAGAGTGGGATATAATTGCTAGTCAACAACACTAGACCATCGCGTCTGTGATGTAGAGATGGTGATGTTGACAATGACGTCACTGATTTAGACTATATGTCTATGTCACACTGGAGTGTAGAGGTAATCAGCAATCCATTAACTAGCCTTATACAGCAGATAGTAAGATGTAATTGTGTGTCAACAACACTAGACCATCGCGTCTGTGACGTAGAGATGGTGATGTTGACAATGACGTCACTGATGTAGACTATATGATCATGTCACACTGGAGTGTGGAGGTAATCAGCGATCCATCAACTAGTCAAATACAACAGAGAGTGAGATATAATTGTGTGTCAACAACACTAGACCATCGCGTCTGTGACGTAGAGATGGTGATTTTGACAATGACGTCACTGATGTAGACTATATGTTCATGTCACACTGGAGTGTGGAGGTAATCAGCAATCCATCAACTAGCCTTATACAGCAGGGAGTGAGATATAATTGTGTGCCAACAAAACTAGACCATCGCGTCTGTGATGTAGAGATGGTGATGTTGACAATGACGTCACTGATGTAGACTATATGTTCATGTCACACTGGAGTGTAGTGGTAATCGGCAATCTAACAACTAGTCAAATACAACAGAGAGCGGGATACAATTGTGTGTCAACAACAACCATCTCGACTGTGATGATGTTCTCACAGTATAGGCATGTCTCATTTTAGAGATGTTGGCAATGACGTCACTGATGTAGAATATATGTTCATTGTTCATGTTACACTGAAGTGGAACGGTTATCTGTTACTATGGTAGGTACAATAATACTTTGCCTTACAACTAATTTCAGTAGTTTTTTCTATGTTCTTTTATGAATGTCATGATTCATTTCTGCCTAAATTATTACTGTTATTGGTTAATAACAGTACTGATTCGTTATTTATTTATTGCAGGAAGATGTTTTGAAAGTCCGAAATTCTATCACAATTACCTTTCGACTACATTTTCTCCGTATTTTTTTAAATTTAGTGTAACTTATCTTTTTATTATACCTTTTAGACTAATAAACATAGTTTATAGATCGTGGAAGGTTTTCTTAGGTTGTTTTAGATATAAGTAAATAAGTAAAGTGAACTGCGTCTCTTGAACACGTATTTCCAATATACAATGTGTGGGTATTAACTATCATGAACACATGTTGGTACAGAACCTTTGTTAAACAGCTGCTTGTATTCATCGCTGGGTAGTCATGCTCTTTGATTTTCGATTCAGATGAAATCTTTATAATGCAAAATGATAACATTTTAAATTTTTTTCGGATACAGTTCAAAACCTAGTCTTGATACTGTACAGGGTGGTTTTAATAGAACCAAAATTACAGGAGCGCAACACTGTTTAAAGGAGAAAATTATTTTGAATTTTTTTATATCTGTCATTTTTGTTTTGTTTAACTGATTATTGTCTACAAGGTTTAGTCTGTTTTCGCAAGTTCAAAAGGTATGTACTGCAGAAGAAAATTGTATATATATACATATCATTAGTTTTATGCCAAGAAAGGTTTGAGATTAAGGTTTCGATGTGTTTTTTCAGTTTTTAATAAACTAACTATTTGTTTGACTTGAAAATTTTAGGAAACCGGACCTGTTGAAAATAAAAATAAAACTTATCCCTACAATACATATTTTGGGTTGTGAAATCCACATGTTAAGTTTGTTTCCAAATAAATTCCATATAACACTAAGCAGGATAGGCACCAATGCAATAATGGGTTCCAGATGATCGGCACTTCAGTAAAGAAATCATGGACGCCAATTTATATGGATGTTTTGTCCTTAAAAAGTGTCTCTCAACAAATGTAAATAAATTGCGTTAAAAACACCCTATGTTCTAACAAACACATTTTTGTTGAATGTTATCATCAAGTTATTATTGCATATTGAATACACCAGGTTTTAATTGCTTTGTTTTTGCATTTTTTTATTATGTCAGACGGTGACACCATTCAGGACTAATGGTGACATAAAACGCTAACAATCGACTAATTATAATGCATAAATGGAACAGTTAATAAGTGACCAATTAAGGAATGAAATATGAAACAATCGTTTGTGTTTAAAGGTATTCGTTTTGGTAAATGGAAGTCAGTGGATTTAACTTTCAAGTCCATGTATGTATTTATAGCTTTTAACTATGTCAATTTCATACTATTGACAAATTTACTATTCAAACAACCGTCATATATATATTGAAATCGTTGCTTATGCCTTCTAAATAGCTTGTAAAACTTCATTACACACTTTAAACTGGTACATGTCAATATCCATGACAAGAAAAGGTTTAATTTTATTATATTTCTCTATAATGATTTAAGATAATAACTAGTAAACACGTTGCTCGAATTCGAGCAATTGCAAAGAAGTAAAGTAGTTATTTAAAAACAAAGAAAAGTCATCATAATTTCTGATGAGTTTTAATGTCTTTCAATTGAAAAATAAATAACAGTAGATAACTTATACAGCTGATCAAAATGTAAACAATTATGTTATTCATAAGGATAACATGGTAAATTTAACAGCCACTGGGGCAGAGCCCAAGGGACTTTTTTCAAAAATGTAAGGTCAGTTTGCAAATCTACGCGACTCGTTCTTTCTAATAAGACGACAACGGATACGATCGGCTAAAAAATGGCGGAGGTGTTCAACCGACAAAGTTTCGTGTAGCGTATTAATTATATAGATATATATTGTATTTATCTATCTATATATACTATTATAGAGAAGGGGTAGTGTCCGTCTGTCTGTGTGTTTGTATGAGCTAAACTCAAAAACTACTTAACCAACTGGGTTCAAATTCGACAAAAATAAAGCTAAAGCTTCTAGGATATATATATATATATAAACTATTTCAGCTTCGGTATTGCCCTAGTACTCAACCCCGAGGGAGTTTAAAGTTCTAAGACTAAGACAACTTATATTTGCCTGATAAAATTGTCACTAAAATCTCTCCTTAAAAATGTTAGAAAATTACACTATTGACAGGTTTGGGACAATTTTGATACCTTTTCGTTTACAGTACAAAATACTCAACATGTTATTTGATTAAAATCTATCATTGATTTTGGATCCAGGTAGCCGAAATAAGTGTGCACAGTCTGAGTTAACAAAAATGTACTATTATCAAGTTAAGTAATACTAATTTCGTTTCTAAATCTGTGAAGCCAAGGTATATTTTCAAAGAACTAACATTTTTTTTGCATACTAACCCCGTTGCAAGACACAGGTATAGTGAAAGTTATATACAAGATGACAAAAAATCTGGAAACGGCTTAATAACTTTTTAACGAAATCCGTTAAAAAATATCAAACCTTTCACATCAACTTACATGTATAAAAACTACTTTTTCCAAGCATTTAAATTTTTTCACCTCTACCAGGGGACGACCCATGAGGAGTAGGTAAATAATCTTTAATGTAAGCATAGGTTGATATGCACATCATTTTAAAGGGTTAGTCAAGTGGAGTTCATTGCCAGGAACCGCGTCTCAAAAGGTTCATCCGTTACAAAATGGCGGCTGTTCAAATTTATTGTGGAATATACCTGCACAGGCCTTAGTATTGGCAAACACTCGTATTAAACATTAGCTTGAGAGCTGAACTTGTATTTTAAAGTCAACTAGCTCATAGACTAAGTTTATTTCATCTTTAAAACAAATTTAACTGGGTTTCAAATTTTCCGGCTAATGTCGACTACGAGTATTTACCATTACTAAGGCCTGTGAAGGTATATTCCACAAGAACTTTGGACTGCCGCCATTTTGTAACGGATGAACCTTTTGTGACGTGGTTTCTGGCAATTATTTTTACTTGACCAAACCTTTAAAATGATGTGCATATCAACCTATGCTTACGTTAAAGATTATGTACCTACTCCTCATGGGCCGTCCCCTGGTGAAGTTACAAAAATGGTAATTCTGGCAAAAAGTAGTTTTTATACATATAAGTTGATGTGAAATGTTTTAATTTTCTAACGAATTTGGTAAAAAGATATCAAACCGTTTCCAGACTTTTTGTTACCCTGTATATATTTTATATTATATTAATTTTATATATTTCACTGGCATAGAATAATCCAGCTAAGAATTGCATACCAACGGAATGAGACTTTGTTCAACGCATGAAACTAATGAAGCAATACAGAAGACTGGATAACCAATATTGAACATCTTGAATTAATTAACAGAAACTATGCAGCTAGGTTTCGGATCAAATTCTGTAAACATTTTCTCTACATTCCTATACAAGTTTCAATGTAGCAACCTATGTATGAACTGTACTTTTGTAAACAATACTTGTATTAATTGTTTATAGTGATACCATATAAGCAAAGTTAATAATTGTTTGTGTGTAAGATTATTCGCAAATTCAAATACCATCTCTAGTACTTTGTGACAATATGTCAGGACAATGAGTATGCTATAAATAGTGCATCTTTGAAGCTTGAAGAATCAACAACATAACTCACATGAACTTCAAGAGCTTAACAACTACAACTAGCAAGTCAATATTCTGGTCAGAAACGAGCTCTAAAATGTTTTGTCACATCGTTGTCGTGTTTTCAAAAGGCCCCTATCTTCCGTTAAGGAATCTGAGGCTTGATTTGTTTTAACAGGTATTTGAAGAAATATTGTTTACAGCTTCCGTGTATCCGAAACAGATAGAAATTTTCACAGTTTATGAATCAGTAAAAATATATCATTTTATCATAAATAGTTTATAATAATTAAATCAGTTTTCATTGTATAATATAGGCTACATGTTTTGATATAAAAATAGTAGAACAAATATTGCTTATTTTCATATATACAAATATTTGCTTAGTCATCATTTACGGATTTAGAAATTAAGATTTGTAAAAACTAGTTCGTGATATAAATCTAATGCACACTTAAAATTACTTAGACCCAATAATGTCAGCACATTTAAGCCAATTCACACTTGCCTAAGTTCAATTAGTCCAGAGTTTCCGTTGGCAATTAATTATTGAACATATTTCTGCTAAGTTCTCGTAGTTTGTGAATTTACAGTGAAAATAAACGGATTCATCATTAAATACTTCTATGAAATTTTCAATTGCATTATGATATTTTAAAATGAATAAAATTGTTCAATTGAGTAAAAAAAACACTTAGTTTGCCAACAGATGAACGCTTCTGTGATAATTATATTGATTGTCCAACTAACTGTTAAATTATTTATATTATTGTTATGTTCTCTATTTAACATTCAACAAAAGCAGAACAATTATCAAAAACTTTGATTTATTTAAATAAAACTAAAATGATAGCAGATGAATTATTATATGAAATTGTATTGAAGGGGTTGCTAATAAGGATATATCTACACGGTTATTTAACTCAGTACTTAAACAATAATTTAACTAGATAAAAACAATTTTGGGTTTTGCGTTTATTTAAAACAAAATAGCTCTTAGTAAAAATGTGCACATATAAATCTAAGGGAACAAAGCTCATGAGAGTGGAACAACCAAATGCCTGGAAGTATACTCTTTGTCGTGTATCTTTTATATTTTACTTTTATTTGAAACACCAAGAATAAAGGGTGGTAATATTTAAAACAAGTGTTCAATAGTAAAAGAATTTATGCAAAAAAATCATGATTTTTCTTCTTTAATCTGGCAGCTAAACAGAGTATTACGTGGCCAATCAAAATACAAAAAATCTTATGGTTATGTGGAAGTGTTTTAAATTAATGTAAAACTAGGTTGCGAGGTTGTTAATGTATAAAATTTGAAATCGTGGTTGACATTTTTTCTGCTATAGTTTTAGTAGATTTTTCAAAATTAATTAAAACACAACATTTACATATATTTATTTGATTATTTAAATAATTCTTAATTTTATTCTTAATTTAAATAAATCCTTTCTTTTATTTTATGATTACAGGCACAGAATCTTACCACGAAATAAATACAGTATTTTAGTCATTGGAAAGTACATAAAGTTAAGATTTGTATCCATTACGTAATAAGTTTTAATTAAATAAAACGAACTATAATTTTAGTAGTTTTCATAACACTTGCTACACTCAGAATTTGATGAAAAATTATTTTTTTATAATTAAAGTTTAGGTTTGTTGTATACAATATTTGTAATATTTGGGTTGCTTATTTTACGAAAATAAAACAATTTTGTAACAAGGATCATTTTTTTAATCTTACTGTGAAAAATATTAATATAATTCTATACAAGAAAAATGCTTTGAATAGTGAAAGAACTATAATAACTGATAATTAATTGTAAATAAATATTTTTACTTATGCTTCAGATTTTCGTTTGCAAGTCTTTGAAAGCAGGTTTTATTGAAAGTTTGAAAATGTATTCATTTTACAAAATCAGAACTTAAACCACGGTCATTTAATCTACATCAAATTCAGGGGTTATTGTCTAAGTAATTATCTATTTTTATTAATATAGATGGCCTGTTTGCAGCAGTAACTTTCTGCATTTAGGAGTCTTAACTGCTCCTTATCCTAACTATGGAGCCAAATCAGCTGTAAACTCAATTAGAAGCAAAAGCATTGATTAAACATGTTCCCTATTAAAGCTCCCATATGATTGATTGTTACATAAGCTGCTAAAGACACATTCTTATGTCAGATTCCTCCAGTTCGTGTAAGACAAAACTCCTGTTTTGTTTTAAAATGGGTTTTTTATTCAAGTTATTTCAAACTTAGTGTTACCAAATAAACCCTCTATTGCTGAATAAATAAATGATCCTCTGGATTTGTAACAAAACAGTAAAACACAAATCATAAAATTACCCCTAAAATAATAGAAAACTTATTTATTCCACTCTAGGGCTCGTCATTACAAACATTAACCATGTAAAAAAAGATAAGCTTCAGCTGTTCAATGGGATTACAAGTGTTCTTGCTTTGGATTCTACGATGGAAGGTAAAGGTCCAACATAATCTACAAAGCAAATGTTATCGTCAATAGGAATTAATTTCACTAAATTAGTTCCAAGTACCTAGACAAAAAAAAAACATTTCAAGAATTTATAGTTTACTGTTCGTTATTCATACGACCAATTTTCTGTTGTTTGATTTTGTAGGCTATTATTTTCTGAAAAAAACTTTAAGGGAAATAACAAAAAGAGCAAAGGCAAATTTGAAGGGGACTGCTTTGTTTATTATAGACCACTAAAAAATTGTTGGGCCGTATGGCTGGTAAAAAGGAAAATGCATACACCAGACTCTAAGATAAATCCATCCTAAGACTAAATAAAACTCATTAATTAAATGTATCAACAATCATCGAATGAAGGTGCCACTTGAAGTTTTAACACCTTTTACATTGTTGCCGTGGTGAGCAAAATAATAAATTAACTACACAAGCGACACCAAAAGGAA
Organism: Macrosteles quadrilineatus; assembly: GCF_028750875.1. NCBI lineage: Eukaryota > Metazoa > Arthropoda > Insecta > Hemiptera > Cicadellidae > Macrosteles > Macrosteles quadrilineatus. Next base: position 91,700,614 of record NW_026542602.1, on the reverse strand, counting down.
TAAGAAATTTCTCAACAACTCTACATCGTTGGTGTAACGGTGATGTGACTAATGTGTAGACAACTATTATTTAGCATCCACATTTTCCAACCAAAATTAATTAGAACATTAATAAGACTTTGTGTAGACAATGAAAGTGCAAATTAAACTAATAGCTAGTAGTTATTAATATCTGAGAAAGACATCCCATATGAAGGTTGCTAGTTTACTTGAAACCTCCCAATATATAGTTTGTAAATACTTATCCCTTTAATGTATACTATAAACTCCTTATACATTAGGGTCAAGTTTGTAACCTTAGAAAACGTTTCTATAGTAACTGCGAGAGCGCTCTTTCCTCATATAACGGGTAGAAGGATTCCAGTCATTAAACTGTCTGTTCCACTCACTTAAGCATTGCGTTGCTTGTTAAGATCTTACCATGCTGTAACGGCTCACAACCCACGCTTATTTTGAACATACCTGAATACATAGCATTATATACTGTAAACAGTTTTATGAATCTCTTAAATCATAACGTACTTTTGTTGGACGATAAATTTCATCATATGTTTACATAGCCATATTCTAATTTATTCAAATAAAACTAGGTTTGTCGAAGGTTTCATGAAAGAGTTTTCATGACCATAAACAGTAAATGACAAGGGAGTCATTTTTTAGTATAGTATATTCAATGATCTATACCATTATACAATAGTGGTTGTCTGTCTGTATATCATGTTGTATATAAATACGTGATTCGAATATCAACAAATAAAAAAATCAATGTAGGCCTAAACTTCAACAGTTTCCATGCTCACCTAGTGTTTGTGAATGTATGAGTGTTTGTAATTATCGTTTGTGGTTGTGAATTGTAAAAGTTATGAATCAATTAAACAACTAGGCATATATGGAATCAATACATTTTATAATAAAAGAAAAATCTCTTGTGTTACAAACTTTTACCTTAGAATTAGATGTATTGCAATAGACATTATGAAATATGGTATTTCAACACAGTCCTTGCAAATGAAAGAATATTCCACAGTATAAACATTAAATCAAATACATTCATGTAAATGTTTAGGGGTTTTATTTTGTTTATCAAAATAAGTTATACGAGAACATGGGCTGTGTACGTGTACTCTCTTGGCACTATGTGTGTTCCTGCAAGTAACGTATTGTTCACTGCAGACGACATGGGCTTGGCGTTAACAGCATTCTGCTATTTGTCTATGGCGTGTTTGATATTTTACGTCTACATCTTTGATAAACATTTATACAACTGACTCCGGACCTGTCTACAGGAAACCATCTATAGTTATGAAAATTAACAAAATTTAAAGTAAAAAATCTGTGTTACATTAGTAGTTAAATTTTTTGGGCCAAATTACTTCAAACGAGAAATACATACAGCTTTACAGTATTAAACAGTTTCTACTTTGAATTAAAAATCAATAAATTATATTAGGACATAACATTCCTTGTTTTTTTTTTCTGAGTCTGAAACTTAAAGGGTAAGAAACCAGTCGTGGATAAAATCGGAATGATCAGTGGGGATGAAATGAGGGAAAATATCTTAACCAAAAAACCCTCAATCTGCTATTCAAATTAAGTATTTGCACTGTCTAGGTAAAAAGTGTATAACCTCTACAACCTTTTATAACATTGTATTTATTATTTAACCCACTACAGAATGGCGGCCATTTTTACTAAACAATAGAACAAAACTCATTTGTATTGTAAAAAGACAGTAAAAACAACTTTTTTATCCGTATGACAATTTTGCCCAGGATCCCAAAATGGGATATAGGTATAATTGGGAGTATACAGGGTGATCAACTCAAGGGGGCGTTTTATTGGGATATCGGAAACGGTAAGAATTAGAGAAAACTTTAAATGGGGGACATTCCTTTATTTTTGTGGCAGTTAAAAATATGATTTTATTTCTTCGAAATTCAGCCGCCATTTTCCAAAATGGCGGCCAACTTTGAAACTTCTTATAGAACACCCTATATTTTATCATGTTTTCGGATAGAACATGCAATTTAAAAACTTTTTTATTCATGACTTCTTTTCGATAAATCCACTCGTTTAGGAGTTACAGCCTATGGAAAAATGACTTCCAGTGTACATTTTACATCATGTAGCTCATGTACGTATTAAATATATGTATATAATTATATGTACTAGTGGTCGTCCAGTGGTCGAAACTCGACCATAAAAAATATGACACTTGGATTTTTTAGCTAGAAGCGGTTGAGGTATGGTGTAATATCTTTGCATTGCAGATGAACCTTTTTGGCTGTAGGCTGTAGTGAGTGCGATCCATCGATGTATACAACCTAACATCGATGGTGTTAGGTTATATATTTGTTATATACATCGAAGGTGCGATCATGTGTTCAATGTTCATATGTCAATTTTTGAGGTCAAATCAATAAAAACAAACTGGCATGTCGTCAATCAGGGACAATGTTGTATTACTTACGAAAGAAATTTCATTTAAGATCAAATGAATTAATTTAGTATGTGTCATTGTCTGATTTATTAGAAAACATTCAGCTTTTAGGCTACTGCATTTTATAAACCAAACTTGAATATTGCTTCCTTGGCCTATCGTACAACGTTTTCCGAATCGTAAATCATCATTATGTCCTAACAGTTTATTATGTGTATCCCAGTCAAAGCAACTACATTATTCTATTAATATAATGATCAACATTAATTTTGCAAGAAGATTCAATATTTTAATATCTGCTCATGTAAATTAATTATTTTCAAAGCAACCATCACATAATTTGGAGGAAATTTAAATAACAATTTGTTCATTAGTTGATTTGGAATTAGGAATCATGTTTCTATTTCACAGTAAATATTCTCTAATGATTAGCTAATGACAAAGTGATTCATCAAATTCCAAGAATATATTATGCTAGTTTGTTTGTTTTGATTTAACCTCGCATTAAAAAGGTTCATCTTCAAAGATATGCCACCACAGTTTAACCACTTCTAGCTCAAAAATCCAATTTCACCGTACAGACTTCTCTATTTTTCACCCCACACTGTAAATAAAACATGTGATTGGAATTTGTTTTGATTTTCTGTTTATATTTTGTTGTTATTTCGTCACCAGCATAGCAACCCATAAAGCCCATGTTAATTTTTTGTTAATTTCAAATTCATTTTTTGTGCTTATCTTTGAGCCTATTTTAATTTATAAAGGGATTCTGCACACCTACAGGAAAACAGCTTTCTAACAGTATGCGTAGATTTTCCCTCCGATGTACACGAGCTGTGAAAAAAGGTTTTAAAGAAACATGTTTGCCTATTAATATATAGATAGATAGATGATATAGTATACATTATATAATTAGGAGGACTGTTACACCAGCCAATTATTATTTCATTATTATTGATTGTCTTTTGATAATATAGTTCTGTGTCTGTTTAGATGTTTAATGAAACCGTTCCAATAAACTAATATAATGTTTTTTTTACATAGAATAAAACCGTAATTAATATATTTTTCATTTGGAAGGTGCTTTTATTTTTTTAAATCTTTTAAACACAAAACGCCTACCTAATCCAGATTTTGAGGGAAATAATTATTACGTCCGTTGACCTGTATAAATTGTTATTAAACCTGTCGATCTAAATATGGACTAAGCTAGTTTCGCCAGAGTAAACCAGAATATCACAATTAAATGGTTTCCGAGTAATAATCATTAAACCTGACTGGAGTTGACAATAGTGTTTGTAGCATTGATAAAGGAGTTTCCTGACATTTTACACTTAACACTAACACATTGCTACATGAAGCATATATTTGATGTTAGAAGCTAACTGACACTTAACTCACATGTGTTTAGAAGGCATATGTGATTAATTAAAATACATTTTATGTTAAAATTTAGTTACATTTGCACTGCTTTAAGGAATAACTAAACTATCAGCACCAACTATTAATCATTTTAATTAAACTTACATAGTCATTAAATTAAGTTAAAAGGGGTTTCAGTCTAATAGGGTTCTTAAGGGAAACCTTAGTTAATTGAAACGTCATTTTTTGTACGTTGTATGTTTTTTTGTAAAACATTATTTTGTCAATGGGTTGTTTATAAAATCAATCTAGCAACGTCATGATTATACAAACGCCAATGTTTACTGGGTGGATGTTTTTCAAAATATAATTATCCTAGTAAAACAATGGTTGATTGTTTAGATTTATGAAATACCAACAATGTTTGTTTAACAATGAAATTACCAAAATGTATTCACTTAAGGCAATATCAATTTATTTTAGCAACATAGCCGGAAAGGTTACACAGTGTTTAGTTTAAATAATGCACATAAAATACACAAATGTTGACTTGTTTTTAATGCAAATTAATGATTAATAAAGCTACTAAATTATTTGTATAGAAGACAATAGTTATTTGATTGTGTTGAGTAATACACATGAATACAACATTGGTAGAACACGGAGTCCTAATTTTTTCAATTAATGTGGAAAGTTTAAAATGTATATTTTACCATGATATAACAATGTTCTAGAGGGATAATCTTTAAATAGTAAACTTGATATTGTTGACAGTTAACGTATTGTGAATAATAGTGTTTTGGCGATTTGATAACGGATGTGTAATTCGTACTCTTATTGTTGTAAGTGCTAAGTATTTTAATTATATTTGAATATACTATGATTTATTTACTGTTTAACAAAATGTTCACATTCAGGATACACAATCATTATGATTAGCTAAAAAATTGTGTTTAATGAAGTAAAGACTACTTAGTTTTATTTTAAATACTATTCCGCTTTTTTCTACGCCAGTGGAATTTTTAATTACGTAAAATTAAACACTTTTATGTAAAAGTGGTCCAAACCCATTAAAGTTTTATAGATATGCCGGGAAAAGAAACCGTTCCTCTCTCACCGAAGTCCGATACGATAACGACTAACTAGAAACACAACCAATTGTTAAGCTTTATGAGTCCAATATATTATTTCTTGGATTTAAGTGTGTTTGATTATATCGCTTCAGCTTATGCAACAGGTCAAGGAAAAAACATACGAGTAAGTAACACAAAAAACTATACATCATTAAGTTTAAACGTATCAAAGCGAGCACGTTTGGACAGACAGGATGCGACTGATGATGTCTGAATTAGATCACGTACATTTTAGCGAATTTCCCATACAGGGAATAAGCTATTACCGTAGTACTCATGGTAAGACCTGGACCCGGGACCGATTTTTTTTCGTTTTGAGGTCCCTAGAGGCCAAAAATAGCATCCGTTCAAATTCATATATATATATATATATATATATATATATATTTATATTTATATATATATATATATTTATATATATATTTACTAGCTGACCCGGCGAACTTCGTATCGCCTAAGTTATAGGTTTCCCCTAAGACAGACCGATGGAAAGAAAGTACCGTTACGTTTAATTTTCAAGATGATCTCGTTCGCATCGCTCAATCACGTCCTGGTTGAAGTTCGTTCGCTACGCTCACTCACCTTTGGGTTGGAGCTCGTTCGCTACGCTCACTCACCTTTAGGTTGGAGCTCGTTCACTGCGCTCACTTGCCTTCAGGTTAGCTCGTTCGCTACGCTAACTCGCCTCCAGGTTGAAGTTCGTTCGCTACGCTCACTCACCTTTGGGTTGGAGCTCGTTCGCTACGCTCACTCACCTTTAGGTTGGAGCTCGTTCGCTGCGCTCACTTGCCTTTAGGTTAGCTCGTTCGCTACGCTAACTCGCCTCCAGGTCGAAGTTCGTTCGCTACGCTCACTCACCTTTTGGTTGCAAATTAGCTGTTGTCATAAATGTAAAAGAAATAATAGTGCTGCACCCTGTTGGTAATCCTTGTAACTTTAATGCTATTGAACATCATAGAACAGAACCAACTTGTTTAATTGAAACAGCTGTTAAAATTCATTAATTCCATTTCTCATAAGGTTAACATGGGAAACTCCAGAGCCACTGGGGCGGAGCCCTTTTAAGAATTTCGAAACGGGAAATAGTTTACGTCCGATTCGCATACCTACAGAATTTACACACCAAATTTCATAACGATCGGTGAAGTCGTTCCGGAGGAGTTTGCAGACAAACACTGTGACACGAGAATTTTATATATTAGAAGAAGATATATGTGTCCGTTAGCGCGATAACTCGAGCAAAAATGATCCGATTTTAATGAAATTTGGTACAAACGTGTAAACCTACGTTTATTCGAACGAGTTCGCGAACTAGCATAATCGGACCATGGGAACGGGGTTTTATGGGGGCTTTTATGGGGTAAAAATGGGTTTTTCCCATTTTTGACCCAAAAAACTTAAATGTTTGCAATTTCTTTCCAAACTCTTTTGTAGAGCTTAAAAAAACAAATAATTTAGTATATTGAAGCGTTATAATGCGCCTAATGGTTACGGAGAGAATTCAAAAAAATTGTAAATTTAAAATTCCCATGTTGTTCTTATGGAGGATAAGTAAACTGTTGTAGTTTGCTTATTTATTAACATATTTTGCCCGAATTTGGAAAATGTTTTTATTTCTTACTAACTATTAACATTTTACAAAAAAAACACTTTAACCCTCCCTGTTGCAGCAAACCTAAGTATGTGTTAACTGATTTGATTTAAATAGGGAATAAATGTGATATTTTTAAGGAGACATTTTAGTGTAAATCCAATCAGGCAAATGGAAATTCGCTTAGTCTGCAGGTTTGCTGCGGCGGGGGTATTGTTTCTGTGACAGTTTGTAACACAATCACCTACAGCACTCAATACTGATGTGATTTCGGTAAGTTGCCAGGAATAGGTTACCTGTATCATGTGGTTTTATCCTTGTGTTTGTTTGATCTGCATGATGTTTAAAAGTCACTTTGGGAAAGTAGGTAATGAATGAACAAAACTGTAAACATGATGTGGTGTCCTCATGTACGAGGCATGTTTTTTAAGTAAGTACCGTTTTTAAATTTCTCCGTTCCAGCACTGCGATTGGCATTTCGGACATTTGCGCTGTATATATGCATCTATTGGCTAGCTCTAGCCGGAAATTTGACAAAAATCGGCCCTGTTTACATCCGGTTTCGAGCAATTCAAAATGGTGCCGCCAAATGAGACTGCCGCCGACTGTGAAGTGCGCACTGTAATTAGATTTTTAAGTGCTAAAGGTGTGAAATCCATTGAAATTTATCGACAGATTAGTGAGGTGTGTGGGGAGAACATTATGAGTGACGGAATGGTACGAAAGTGGGTAAGGGCATCTAAAGACGGCGCCACCAACGTCCATCATGAGCAACGCACTGGGCGGCGTCAATGTCCCCAGCACCCAGTGCGTTGCTCATCATGAACGTTGGTCTAAATCTAATTACAGTGCGCACTTCACAGTCGGCAGCAGTCTCATTTGGCGGCACCATTTTGAATCGCTCGAAACCGGATGTAAACAGGGCCGATTTTTGTCGAATTTCCGGCTAGAGCTAGCCAATAGATGCACATATACAGAGCAAATGTCCGAAATGCTAATCGCAGTGCTGGAACGGAGAAATTTAAAAACGGTACTTACTTAAAAAACATGCCTCGTACATACAGTGTCGTAGACTACCGTTTGATTTATAAAATCATTAGACGATCCACAATTAATAAACTGAAATTTGATTTTAGGTGTATTTTACGGTATGTATCTAGAGAATATTACCATCTAAATATATTAAAATAAGTGGTTCAATAGAAGGAACTTCAGGTATATTCTTGAACTTTCCCAATTCAACCTTTCTACCTTCTTTTCTGGTTTCTCATTAAAAGTTTAGAGTTCGTAAGTTTTATACTTATTTCAGATCAAGCTTATAATGAATGCTGATCAATAACTCTTATGAAGCGGTTTAGGTATAAAATATGGTGTACCCTCCTTAATTTATATAATGACAATTGTATTAAATACTATAACACTCTTACTTATACGTGCCGAATAATACTGTAATGCATTAGAATTAGAGTAGTGAACATTTTCTTGGATCGTATATTAGCTTTTTGACTACAGAATCATTTACATGACTTAAAAGTCAGGAATAAATAAAAAAAATGCTTCAATTAAAATAATAAAGTTAGCAAATTATCTTCAAAAGAATTACTAAAAAACTTAGTAAAAATAAAACAAACAAAGAACCCAACAAATATACCTACTACTTATAAAAGGAAAATGACCAGTATATATGAATATTGAACTAAAACAAACAGTGAGTTAAATAAATATTAATTAAGAGTGACTAACGGTTCACTGGTAAGAAGGTAGAGGATTCCAGACTCTTTACAGTGGTAATTCTTAACATAAACTTTGTAATTGTTGTTACTTCAGATGGATAGTAAGCACTTTTGGAAATTTTCTCAAGTTTTCAATAACGGAAAGAAGTTACGAATTTGAATTGTGTAAAATTTCCAGTGAGTTTTAGTTATCAACAGAAATAGACAAGGGATATTGCTAACCTGTACGGCAATAATTTATATTGATGTATCATATTTATATTAGTTAAAATTTGACGCTGTTAATACTCGTGTGAATATGTCATTCTCTTTTCAGAAAACAGCTTAATACTTTTATAATTCTGAAAATTTGGCCAAATAATCCGTGATTTGTAAAAAGAATGGGAATAAAGTAATAGAAAAGAAACAAAATTAAATAAACAGTATTTCTTGTTAAGATTCGAGTCGAGTGAGTAGTCTGGCCTCGTTTACCACTAGAGCCCTCTCAGAATTGATTGATTTGGCCAATTTGGAACCAATTGAAATATAAAATTTTAGTCATTTGCATTATTCGAAGAACCAGGTAAAACTTTTCAAATGGAAAAGGTTCCGTAGAGTGATTCCTACCAAATAGTTTTCTTTGACTTTACCCCAAAATAATTTCGGATCCCTGTTAGATTCAAATTGTTTTTAACTTAAGCTAACTTATTCGGTAATACTATACAAATATCACAATTATGCTAATTAAAATTTTACGCTGTAATATTCTTGTGAGTTTTTTTTTTTTTTTTTTTTGAGGTATTCCAGCCTATATAGTCACTCGGCTATTGCCTAAATTGAACATTAGAACATAAAAAAAATTATAATTACTTCTGAAGACAAATTTCTTCCTAATTTAGGCTTTCTTTTTACTCTTTTACTAGCTATCAGTTATTGATTGTGTTATCATTACCTAAATATATATAGTCAATACACCATATTTTAATGTGCTAGTTAAAGCTTGATTGTTTACTGCTATAAAATGGTGAAACATATAGTGGTACGATATGGTGGTACCCAATCAAGTATTTAATAATACATATGGTTCGTGCAGTTAACAAATTGTATGTTTATTTACACAGACTTATTGCAAATAAATTCGGAAAACTCAATTCAAAGGTAGAAAAGCTCAAAACATTCTCTTTTAGCAGGTATAAAAACGTTTAATACTTTAACAAATTAAGGTGTCTACAAACGTCTTTTCAATAATGCCTAATCTTTTGCTTGCTATTTTTTTCATATTTCGATAAATGTTATCGAAATATAATAGGTTTTACATATGATTTACTAAATACTGAAACCCAGCTTGCTATCATGGGATTACTTAACAAACTTAATTTCAATATATTGCATTTCTTAGACAAAGTTTAGGCTCAGAAGGTAGGAAGTGGCGGTGAAGTAATGTTGCAGAGTACATTTACACTAGATTTACGAGACTTACAGTGATTTGAAGGCATCGCTCTCTTAGCCCTCTAAAGCCATGCCCTAGAGCTCATTTAGAGGAATCAGTACAAAATGTAGTTCGTCTTGTCTACTATAATATACATGAAACAACATCAATAACTGCAGTATGTTATCTATATTTATAAAATAGGAAGTTTATATACAGAGGGGTGCAAAAGTAGGTATACAGTAATAACAATTTTCAAAGAATAAGTAGGTTTATTTCTACAAAAACTAAACTTTTACAATCTATTTTAAGAGCGTTAAGAAACAGAAATTAACTCTTAAAAGTGTTGTACTTCACCAATACACTTACTTCCTTTTGTGTTCAAATTGTTTGCCTTCACAGTCAACACACTGCTGTAACCTTGAAGTTACGCTTTAACACACTTTTCGGCAAAGTTCTTTATTTTCACCTATGTCTTGGCAAGCTTGGCGAATGAATTCAACCATCTGATTAAGATCACGAGTTTTTTTTTTCGAAAACACCTTGTCTTTGACAACTCCCCAAAAGAAAAAATCCATCGGTGTCAAAACGGGAGATCTTGCTGGCCATTCAACCGATCCTCTTCGACCGATCCACGAGTTAGGAAACTCCCGATTTAGTAGGTCACGCACGATTGTCGCATAGTGGGCAAGAGCTCCATCTTGTTGGAAGTAGAATTCCTCATTACCCTGCTGGATATTGATTTGTGGTATAACGTCAGTCAGCATGTTCCTGTATGCACGTTGGTCTTCAGTGTTATGAAAAATGACAGGTCCAATGACACCTTTACATGAAATGCTAGCCCAAACTGTTACTCCAGGTTGATTCAGCTGTTCTTCGAATGTCAAGTGTGGATTATCAAAACAGTAATAGACACAGTTGTGTCTATTGACGGCACCTGAAAGCTTAAAATTAGCCTCATCACTCCAAACAATTTTTTTAATAATCCCCGCACCTTGAAGTTCCTTGTTTAACATTATCTTGCAAAACTGCAGTCGACAATCAGGGTCGTCCTCCAGTAGCAAATGAATAAGTCTTGGAATGTACATTTTCAAACCTAACCGTTTCATTAGGCGTCCTAAAGATCTGCGTTCAATGCCCAGTTCAATTGATGCCCTTTTTCTTGACTTTTTTGGGCTTTGAACATAGGTCTGCGCGACAATCATTTCGTTTTCAGGAGTAGTGACAGTGATTGGTCGTCCAGCCTTTGGACCATTGTAGATAGATCCTGTCAGTGGTGGTGTATCAAACTCTTCTCTCCGTCTCTCTCGAACTCTTTCACAGTTTTCTGTCATCCAATATTCTTTCAAACCCATCTTTCGTTGATCGTTGGTCATGTAACCAGCCATGATGACAGAAGTGTAATAATAACAACAGTAACAATGAGAAAACGTTGCCAGCTGTTAGTAGCAAACCCAAGTTAGCTGTGTTAAATAACTACATGGTGCTCCCAGCGGTGTGCGACAGAACCTATGGTAACCGCAGCTCAGCTGACGGTCTATATTTAATTTTTTTTGTCTATGTTTCAACCAAGCAGCTATGATACAAAATTAGAACTGTAAAAGTAGGATTGTTTACAGTTATGTTTACGTTTTTAATTTTTATAAATATTTTTTTTTATGGTGAGTGAACAAGGAGTTTTATTTTTTAAGTTCGTGATTCATTAACTTATCGACTTTTTTCCAAATTGTTTATAAAAACCTATTGAATTTGTATGGTTTATTTCCCAAAAAATAATGTCTGGGAAACGAAAGTAGCCAGTTGATATTTTAATTCCATTGGATTAACAAACAATAAATACGAATAATGGTACGCCTACTCGATTGTTTAAATGTTTTTTTCGTGCGTTATGTCCTAAATGTGTATTTATTTGAATGTTATTATTATTCGGATACAATATTATTAGAAAGTAAATTGCTTCATAATGCCTGAATAAGCAAAACATGTTGTGGGTTTGACCACAATTAATCGACGTAAATGTATTGTAGCTTATAATAGTCTATTGAAACAATTCAGGGGGTACATAATAATTAATTATTAGTAAGTAGTAGGCCTACTGTAGATTGCCTAACCCTTTAGCAAATAATATCGTATTCGTGCAATATAGATAAATTTGTAATTTATAGCAATTAACCAAGCTAATAATGAAATATTCTGTACATTCACCCATGTTGTAACATCTTAAAAGCTGTATTACTCGAAGCTATATAAAAGTTGCAGAGCTCATCAACTGAGAGTTTTGCGTGTTTTATGACTTAACATTGATGGTTTTACTCTGCCTCGTAAAAGTCTTGTTTAAGTAATCTAAACCTTTAAAATTATAAAGTTGATAAACATGTTAACATAGCTGCAGTAAGAAAAGAAAGATTTGGTTGAATTCAAACCTTTTTGTGATGGATTGTCTCTACATTCTACAGGATAGTAAAATTAAACATACATTATGAAACAACACTATTAAGGTGCTGAGTTCATATACAGAACCAACAAAATAATGCAGTTTTTCAAAACCTGATTTACCTAACAAAACGTAAACGATTATTATAATTATAGGCCCAGTACATAAAAATCTTTTTTTTTATAAGGTGAGAAATAGTTTACGATATTTGTTCAATAATTATATTAGTCATATAATATGCATTTACATTTTCGATAACTAGTAAAAATTTGTTTGTAGGCTTGGGTGGCAACCAGCGTTTTTGCAACGTCATGCGGGACTGGAAACAAACCACACATAACGTGAATCATCAAATTACTTTTGATCCAATACAGACAGAGTTGGTTTAGACCTGGAGGTGCAAAACAAAACCTCGCTTGGGGTGTTTTTGCTCTGATGAGTTCAGACATTTATTACTCTGGTTGTGGAAATGTTCAACTGGAAAATACTGCGTTGAGATATATTTGCGTTGTTTTGGTTAATTGTTTCCATGTACTGCAAAGTATTGTATGTTTTAAATTGATGCACCATAAAATCGTTCTGTCAACATAATAGCTATGATAGTAAAATTTAATAAACTTATAGTATGAAATAGCTTTTTTACCACACTACCAAGATTTCAACCGTTTTACAAACGTTTATAGTGGGATGAAAGCAACGTATTGCTACCCATGCCACCTCTAATCACAGAAAACGTACTATAGTAGTACGTTTTCTGTGCTCTAATTGACATAATTTATGGGGACCGAGCAGGTTGTTCATCCCTAGGGCTTAAAATCAGCTGTTCGCTTACTTTCTTAAAACATGAATGCATATTAAATACACAATCAGTATCCATAGCATTGCAATGGAATTTGTTATTGTCACCGTAGCTTAGCAATTGTTTATTAAAGTTTGTGATGATTCATCAAATTATTTCTTCCAAAAAACTATCTCGAGCCAGCAAAGCCTCATCTTTTGCCCTAGGTACGAAATATACTATTTCACTACAATACGATGTTTTTTGCCGTTTTACAAACGTTTAGAGAACGCCGAAAGCGACGTATTGCTGCCCATGCCAGCACTAATCGTCATATAGGGACGGAGCAGGTTTTTACATCCCTAGGGGCGAAAATCAGCTGTTTGATTACTTTCTAAAAACTTAAATGAATATTAAATACACAGGCAGTATCCATAACAATGCAATGGACTTGTTTCATTGTCACCGCTGCCTAGCAAATATTTATTATTATTATTGGTAATTCCTTAAATTATTTCTTCACATAACCTTAATGCTGTAGTTGTGTTTAATGTTAGTGTTGATTTTTTATTCTAGTAAATGGTGGTAATAGGGTGTAGATTGATGAAAGTAGCGTTCGTACAACGGACCTCATTTTCAGCCCTAGGTACGAAATATACTATTTTGCTACACTATTGTGAAACTACCTGTTTTCGTTACATGTTTATTACCTGCGAAAATTCAACATTACATTGTTTACCTCGGAAAATGAATGTTTAATATGCGAAGGTTTTGGAATCGTGTTGGATTTTGCCTACGTAAGAAAACAAAGATTTGTTGTTTTGTCAACTGTTTCAATTTTCAACAACCAAAACTGTACTACCAAAGTAAATATTAACTTTAAATTGAAGGTATGACATAAAGAATTTTATGAGTTTTGTAATGTTCCTAAATAAAATAAAGAAATATACGATGTCCGTTTTATTTTTGAGTCAATTTGTAAAACAATATTGTTACTGAAATTCGTTCATGAATAAACCTTATTCATTTATTTAATTATTTTATTTTATTGGAAAAATAATTGGTCTTTGTAGTGTAACGAAAAGAAATGTTCAAAACACGAGTGAAAGTGGTTATATACATAATCTTGAACATTTAAAGTGCTCGATATATCTCGCACCTAAGATTATTTTCAATGAACTAGATTACAGCAGCTTATATGATCAAACCAGTGTATTTTCTTGCAATGATAAACCCCAAAAATTTGGGTTTTTTTCAACGGTGGATTTTTTTAATGGAGCAGTATTTATGTTTATTTGTGTAAGGAAGTTTTACATGTTTTACTGTCATTATTTTGTAAACATTAAGGATTATAACGTAATATATAGGAAAAGCAGTAAACATGCTATGCACATTGTAAAAGTTTTAGTATTACCAATTATGCCAAAATGGCTTGGTTGTAAATCCTTACATTAAACCAATCATAATCTACAATTTCGTTATGTGTTGCACTTTGATATTATAAAAATGATTGTATGGTTTTAATTTCTACAGAAATTAATTTGACATTGATTTAGGGTTTTAAAATTTGGTGGTTAAATGTTATCACTAGAATAAAAATGGAAGCATTTAATTGTAAATTTAAAGATATTATCACAACTTTTCTATTCGTCGCATATGAGTTAGGAATTATTTTGTTGTGAATTGGTTTTTAAATGTCAGTTATTTTACATTACACTCAGCTGTGATGGTCTGGTAGTTACAGCTGTTTGTTATCTCTGACACAATTGACCAATAATTTGTTTGGTGGTCCGTGAATAAATTCGGGTTTCTGCTTGTGATGGGCGATTCGTCTACTTGAATTCCTGTTATATTGTTGTAAAATAATAAACATTATTAACTTTATGTCATAAACTTTTGTAGATATCAATTTTTTGTTATCAACAAATAAAACATTTTGTATAGTTTTTTTATATATTTTTAATTAGATCCATGCCCTTCTTGCATTAACAGACATTTACACAATATACAAATATTGATTACAATACTACATTGTTAGTTTGGATTTCTCTATAAATTTATTTAACAAAAACACAACTCATAAAATTCCAATTAAAAAATATTCAGTTGTCCGTAAATATGTAACTGCGTTACTTAGGCTTAGCCAATTATGTTTTTACATAATAACATAGGTCAAAGACTTTGTAGCGTAATAAACATCTTGATTTACTTGGTTTAGTAGTATAAAGTCTTTCCTTATCTCTGCGATAATCACGGCTGTAACTTTACGTAAGACTAAAACTAATTAAAATCCATATTTTTTAGCCCCTGAGCTGATCTTGTGACTAAATCAATAAATAAGGTTACCTTCGTCAATCAGCTCATAGAAGTTGAAACATTGTTACGGCCGTTTCAGCATATCCATGCCATCATCAGACGTTCAGCCAAGTGGCGTCGTTAATATACAAAAACACAAACTGTCACACGCGACGTACACATACATAAACATAAACGGGGGTTTTTTACTAAACAGGCCTGTTGATTAGACATATCCGCACAAGAGCAAGTAGCTGACTGGCAAAGCCAACCAGATAGATTGTGATAGATTGTGACTGCCAGTCAGCTACTTGCTCTTGTGCGGATATGTCTAATCAACAGGCCTGTTTAGTAAAAAACCCCCGTTTATGTTTATGTATGTGTACGTCGCGTGTGACAGTTTGTGTTTTTGTATATTAACGACGCCACTTGGCTGAACGTCTGATGATGGCATGGATATGCTGAAACGGCCGTAACAATGTTTCAACTTCTATGAGCTGATTGACGAAGGTAACCTTATTTATTGATTTAGTAAAACTAATTAAAAGTGTTCTTACATTACCTGTATCTCAGCTGAAATCTAAACACATAGATTTCGGCTGTAATACAGTTTTTGTTTAATAAATTCAACTCTAGCTTTGTGTTTATATTACTAAGTGGGAACTATTTTAAGTGAACAAATCAAATGTATGTCTATAGTGAAAAACCAAATAAGAATGTTCTAAAATATGTTGTAATACGTGTGTGTTCCTACTTTTAAGCATTTAGGAAGATAGAAACAAATATATATACTTCGTAAGAATCAATACTCCTAAACATGTAATACTTAGTAAGATTAAATACCTATTAATCTACAGTAAAACTAAGTATACCTGCTCAGTTTAGATGTACAGACTCAATGTATAGTTCATAAAATTAATATGACAACCAAACTAAAGAGATGATTGAGGTAAAAAATCTGTATTTTAATCAAGTATTCATAATTTGAAATATGAAGAATACTTATACTAACCACTGGGTAGACCTTTGCGTAAACATTCGTCAACCAACCAGAATGATAAATGTCTGAACTCATCAGAGCGAAAACACCTCAGACGAGACTATGTTTTGCACCTCCGAGTCTAAATCAACTTGGTCTATATTGACAGACGAATATTTGATTGACTAACTAGTCTTATATTACTTTATATTCCGCTATAGAGAATTTTATCCAGGGACTTTGATTAGTGTTGAGATCTACTTTAAAATAGCTGACTATTTATGTTCAAAAAAATGTTACTGACAAATATAGCAGTGTAGTTTTTTTTAAATATAATTCGTAAATGATTTAATGCTGTTTCTTAACGACATATAAGGCGTTATTATGGATTAATGTTTATGCAGGGACTTTAATTCTTTTCGTAACAATAGGCAACAAAATATGTTTTGTAATGATTATCTAAACTAAAAATTTTTTAAATTTTCTATAGATAATAAGACTCTTTGTAGTAATATTTGTAATTTTTATACTTTCTTTTTTCATTCAATCTTTACTCCATCATAGTAGGAGATGACTATATTTATTACTTAAATTGAACGTCTAGAAAAATTCAACAAATCTCAATCTCAAAAAATAAAAAGGTTATAAAATGAAATGAAGATGATGAGGTCAGTCATTAGCAAAAAGCAGTAAACTAAACCAACGCTAAATTCTTGTGTTTTATGAGGCAACTTGTATAAGATGCCTAAAGTAAGTAAAGTTTTTACTTTATTAAATAAGGTCTTTTTGTACTTAATAAATAAATAACTATATATATATAGTTATTATTGTTGATGTTGGTATATATATATCATCATAGTTAAATAAATTAATAAATATTTAACTCTACAGTTCGTAATTTACTGATAGGTATAGTTCCTGATTAACCTTAACCAAAAGTAAAAGTTTTTCTTTAGCATGATATTTGCTACAAAACAATTTCTTTCTTTGTATGAAGTAGATCTTTAGTGCACGCAGGCTTATGCCATTTAAGAATATGTTTTTTTTTATATAAAAGTTTTTATATACAAATGTATATGTTTAAGTTTTAGGTACTTTACCTGGGAACGCGACGCGATTTCAGATCCTACAACGTGGCGGACATTTTGTACTAATTTGGAGTGAAACTGTAAGATAATATAAAATTCTAATAAATGCTGCAAGTATAGAATGTGTTTATTATTCAACAAGAGTCATCATCACCACAACAACAAACTAAATTATAAAACATATGTTAAATGCAAAGGCATATGAATGACACTACATCTCCCCTTCCTCATTATATTTACTCATATCTTATTGGTGGTCTGATAGTTCTGCTCGATCTTCTTATTCCATCATTGTGGTTTGGCTGCACCCTCCTTCCAAGGTAGACATCGTCAGAATCATCATTCTCTTTTCTTGGTAGGGGAATGAGATGCCATCTGTTTCGTCTTACATCATTCCCATTACTCAATGATACTATGTAGGATCGAGGTAGATTGGTTGTTGTTCTTATGGTTCCTTTCGCACTTATATCTTTAACCCAGACCCTCTCTCCTACTGCTAAAGGTGGAAGTTCTTTGACGCTTCTTCTGTTGTCAAAGTTTTTCTTGACTCTGTCTCTTATTTTCTTGTCACAGTTTCGAAAGGATTCTATTTGATCTTTTCCAACCACTTGAAAGTCGTTGAGCGAAGGTAAAGTTGTTCTTAGTTTTCTACCATACAGCAGCTCTGCAGGTGATAACCCCGATTCCAATTTGGTGGTCCTGTAAGCTAATAGACCAAGATTGGGATCCGGACACTTTAGTAGAATCCTCTTGGCTATAGATACAGCGTTTTCAGCTTCTCCATTCGATTGAGGAAAGTGTGGACTACTAGTTACAGCTCTAAATCCCTACTCTTTTGCGAAACCTTTGAACTCGTCAGAAGTAAACTGAGTACCTCCATCTGTACGAATTTCTAGAGGGATCCCGTGTCGTGCAAAAATGTTTTTCATCCTTCCAATAACTGCCGCTGAAGTCAAAGTATTGAGTTCGATGAGCTCTAAAAATCGTGAGAAATAATCTTGTATTACCAAATACCAATTTTGGTTACATTTCAAAATATCTGCACATAAATGGGTCCAAGGCTCTTGAGGAAGCTGTGTAGACATCAGAGGCTCCTTTCGCTGCAGTCTGTGTTCTATACATGTTGGACAATTTTCCACTGTAGTACTAATTTCTGTTGAACAGCCTGGCCACCAAACAGATTCTTGAGCACGCCGCCGACATTTCACTATACCCAAATGTCCCTCATATAATCTAGATAAGATTTCTTTTCTCAAGGCCTTTGGAATGAACATCCTCCTTCCCTTAACAATTAATCCATCTTCCAAAGCGAGTTCATTGCGATACTTCCAGAATACCGAATTTTTCCGCCATGTATTCTCTTGGATGCATTCTAAGAGCTCCTGTCCTTCCGGGTCTTCATGTTGGGCATTCTTAATTTCCAACAGCCGTTTATCAGAACAAGGCAATGCATCAATTATGCTTCTTACAAACATTTCTTCCTCCAGATTCTCGATAACCTCATTCTCCCGATCCATTGGTGAAATTTCAGGGCTTCTTGATAGTAAATCTGCAGTTACATTTTCTTTCCCCGGGATGTGAACAACTTCGTAGTTAAAATTTTGCAATCTCATACGAAAACGTTGCAGCCGAGAAGAAAGATCAGAGATCGGCTTTGAACCCATTATCTCAGTCAGACTTATGATCTGTGTAAAGCTGGAACCTTTTACCAAGAATAAAGCTAGAAAATCTTTCGCAAGCCCAAGTTAAGCCGAGAGCTTCTTTTTCAATGGTAGCATATCTTGACTCTGTTTCTGTTAATGTCCTCGATGCAAATGCTAATGGACGCCAATCCTTTCCATCAAACTGCTCAATCACTGCCCCTAAACCATAAGATGACGATTCTGCCATTACACGGGTTTTCGCTTCTCTGTTGTAGTTGGCCAATACAGTATCATTAGCTACAACCTTCTTCAATTCCTTAAAAGCTTGTTCTTGAGGCTCATCCCAAGTCCATTCAACTCCTTTTTTAAGGAGACTTCTGATTGGTGCTGTTTTTTCAGCTAGATGAGGAACGAACTTCATTAATTGGTTTATCATTCCCAAAAACTGTCGAACCTCCGTTATACTCTGGGGGCTTTTCATGGCCAGAATAGCTTTAGTCTTCTCTGGGTCAATACTGACTCCCTGCGATGAGACAACGTGTCCGAGGAAAATCACACTTTCTACTCCAAACTTACATTTGTTTTTGTTTAACGTGATACCATTTTCTGAGAGTCTCTTTAGTACCAGTTTGACTCTGCTGTCATGTTCTGCTTCTGTCTTCCCCATTATCAAGATATCATCCGCTTGATTCACTACGCCTGGGATATCTGAAAGCATTTGACTCAGTCGGAATTGGAAAACCTCCGGTCCAGAACAGATTCCAAACGGAAGTCTCTTGAAGAAATATCGCCCGAATGGTGTAATGAACGTGGTGAGTTTAAATGAATCACTGTGAAGTGGAACCTGCGAGAATCCTTTGGCAGCATCCAACTTAGTGAAAAGCTTACCTCCTTCCAACTTAGCTAGAGACTCATCCACTGATGGAAGCTGCAACAATTCTCTTTTCACATGTTGGTTCAATTTTGTGTAATCAACACAGAGTCTAATTCTACCATCACTCCTTGGAACCACTACTACGGGAGAACACCAGTCAGTAGGTTCAGTTACTGGTTCTATTACACCATCAGCAAGCATCCTGTCCAATTCATATTTAACCTGTTTGTGGAGTGAGAAAGCCACCCTCCTCGGTGACATAACAGCATAAGGTTTTGCATCTTCGTGCAGCCTAATCTTGTATGGATGATTCATTCTACCCATGCCCTCAAACACTTTTGGATATTGACTCTGGAGTGATTCACCATCTACAAGATCAACGTTAAAAGTAAGTAACTCCAGTTTCAACAATGCATTTCTACTCATTAGAGGTGTACTTTGGGACGGCAAGACATATATGTCTTCTAATATTTGCTTATTGCCATACATAATTTCAGCTGAACAGACACCCACAACAGTCAATTTAGTCTGGCCCGGCCCAAAAAGAACTTTATGGGTTGGACAGATTACAAGTTTGAGGTCAAGTGCAAGTGTACTTCCCATAACAGAAACGTCTGCCCCAGAGTCCATCTTAAACTCTACTGGTTGACTATTTACCTTTACCACTACACTCGGACATTCGCCCTGCTTAAAGCTTACTTCACCTAAATATCCTTTTTTTGAATGAATCGAATCGTCTGAGTCAACTTCCTTAATCTCTTTTACCTCCTTTGGTTTGTTTGGACAACATTTTGCAAAGTGACCACAAAATTTGCACTTGGAACACTTTTCTCCAAAAGCAGGACATTCCCGAGGGCCATGAGTTGTTCCACAGCGACGACAGGAAAATGTTTTAGTAGTTTGAGCCACACGTTTATTATTATCAAAAGGTTTTGAACTTACCCCAAATACATCTTCCCTGGATGGTTTATCTCTAATTACAGCTTGCTGTTTAGACATTGCTTCTGCTTGACGTACTCTCGTGATTGCCTTATGAAGGGTCAATGACTCGTCTAATTGTAGAGACTCTGATAAGTTTTGGTTATGAACACCAATAACAATTAAGTCTCGTACCAAACTGTCCTTGAGCTGTCCAAACTCGCAACTTTCCGCGAGTTTGTGCAAGTCATTGACAAAAGCATCCACCGGTTCACCTGCACTTTGCCTACGTTTTAGAAATTTTGCTCTTTCGTAGACCAAATTTCTTTTAAGTTCTAAGTACCTCGCAAAGGCATTTACTACATCCTCATAACTTAACTCATTTTCTTCACCTAGTCCAAATGTTTGAAGAAGACCTTCACCTTCCTGCCCTAAAGTATATAAAAGGGTGCTTATTTGCTGGTGGTCCGGTTTTAAATACAACTCTGATGCCTGCCTGTAACGTTCAAACCGCTTAATCCATACAGGCCACATAGCTGGGTTGGTAAAATCAAATATTTCAGGAGCACTTAGTGGTGCCTGTAGACCTATCACTATTGGTGCTGGCTTTGATTGGGTACTAATCATTTTCATAGATTTATCAGAGCCTATTTGAAACTTACTTCTATGTCGTGGACCAACTGCCTCATCTCCAGAATCTTCAGTTGTAAACTCGTCCACTTCCTTTTTTGACTTTCTAGAAGATTTCTTGTTAGGTCTTGGCATGTTTTAAATGTTTATTTCACAACCTGACACCATGTAAGATAATATAAAATTCTAATAAATGCTGCAAGTATAGAATGTGTTTATTATTCAACAAGAGTCATCATCACCACAACAACAAACTAAATTATAAAACATATGTTAAATGCAAAGGCATATGAATGACACTACAGAAACCATCCGCAATATACTCATAAATTACATTTTTTTCATGTAAGTACCTTAATATTACATCAGGCTATGTACCTCATTACCAGTTTTCATTTTCACTGAATTTGCATTGAGCAGAACCTTAAAAAGAACTGAATCATTTCAAATGAAAATCAAAGTAGAATGGAACGCGTGACTCTATACACTGTCACATATTGTAAATTTACATTACTTACTACATACGTTATTTACGTTATTTATGTTACTTACTACAAGCATTAGTATGGTAGTATTTCCAGTATTTTATTCGTTTAATCGTCCGCTGGAGCACCATTACCGGTGTTTCATCTAAACCGGAATTTCTAGGAAATTACATGTAATTGTACTAGATTTTTTCGCGATATTGTAGTTGTTATATAAATGTATGCATATTTTAAATGTGCAATGCCCATTGGTCCTAACCCTATGTCTTGGCATAATGACTGCGGTAAACCTGTTTCTGTCAAGCTTTTACATGGGCTTTCAGCGTTGATTTATATAATGTAAGAGTGCTTCTTGAAATAAATAATCCTTAAGAGCTACTTAGGCCGAAACACAGACCCTATAATGAGTCTCTGGAAAGCATTAAGAGTTTAAGAAGAGTTGTTAATCTTAAAGAATACAATAGGAGGGTTTTATTTACCCACATAATGAATATTTACTAAGGGAAATATTAGATTCTTGAGTATTTATAAAATCCTCTTATAAAAGCGTTATTTGTTTTAATTTGAATTGCTAAACGAATGTTTGTAAAAACGCTTGTTGAAACTGCTTTTGTTATGTAGTTGTGAAAACTTAAGTACCATTATTTTAATTAAAGACAATAAATTTCAACACAATGAGAATGTTCCGTTTTTCCTCTTTCTTCAAGTATTAATTTATATTTTGCATCGTGTGTTTTTCTATAAGAAATATATACAAACCTTACATGGTCATTAAGTGTAAATTTGTTCAAAGAATTTCGTATATGAATGTCTTATATTCGACATCATTTAATACTTTATAGATGTAATTTTAGGTTGACCACCGAAACTAGATTATTTTCTTATATATCATCTATAAGGTAGTGAAAGACGAACTTTAACATAGTTGTAACCATTTCATAAATTTCGCAAAATAAGGCTAACGACAATATGACATATATGATAATATAATATATATGATATATTATATTTATCTTAATAATAATAAATAAGGATTTATCCTGAATCCTGGTTTCAAAAATTGGATCAAATTACTATTTTTTTGTAATCAGAAAGAACAACACAAATTATATACTTTGCAAATTCTGGTTTTAATATGAACACAAACAATATGGAATATTGCATACTTTATCTTTTATTTAATGTATATTACGTATTTCAAGTACCTTAATTCATAAAATAAACGGATATAATGTCGATTGCAATGAACACAATGTCAGAATGTCCTGATAACCCTAAAAATTACCTGGTTAACCGATTTAGTAAACATGTTAAAAACAAAAGGGTCGTATTGACGGAATGGTTTAAACATTTTTTAAAAAAATGTGTATTTATATTTTATATAGGCTAAAGTAGGATTTACAAGTTAGCATTAATTATTCAATTTATCTAGTTAACAAACCAATCTACAAATCTTTGTAAAACAAAACTAATATTGTATCTAATTCTACAATAACTCGATCGATAATACGCAAGTTTCCTCATATAAACCATACTTACTATATAAATAATAATCGTAAAGCTAGTACTTATTTGCATAACTTCCTCTAAATGTGCTATATTCCTCCGACAATGGATCAGAGGGTGGCTGAATGACGTCAGAACTGTGTTGCTGACACTAATATTGACAAGTAAGCCTATATATCAGTATGTGACAGAACCAATACAGTCAACATTCAACTGTGTTGGTGATTTTACAATGACCAGAATGTCATCTACGATTATATATTTCACTTTTTACTTTTTTCAAGAATCAATTAGCGCTAATTACTGCTGCACAACATGCAATATGCATTGAAAACATTATTATTATTATTGTTTTCCTAGCGTAAGATATATAATAGAATATCAATAATCTAGATATGCTGCTTAAATTAAAATACTACAACTTAATTACTCAATCATTGTAACAAAGGGATTTATTTTGAAGTATACTTGTCTTTAGATGTGAAACTACGCTCACCACCTTTGGATTAAAGTATTTAGTCAGATTTTTATTTGGGATCAGTAGATATCTTTATAAATAGTTTATGTTAGAATTAGCAAATAACAGCTAGAGATACCCAGGTCGGTATACAATGGTCACCACAATGTCCAATCTTGCATCTATCTAGAACAGCTGCATCTGTGGTTGTCCCACATTCTATTGATGATCTGTGATGCGGTATTATAGTTTAGGTAACCACAACTGCCACGAAACGTAGACAATCGAATCAGTTAATACTGTATTTGAATTTTACCAAAATCTACCGTTTTATGTCATGTTCAAAGTACCAACATAAATGCTCAGTCTGGCTTAAGGAGAAGAGCGTTATGGTTTATTTTACTGTGCAACTTGAATCGTTAAAAAACAAGATTGTTATGTATTTAATACAAAACGTTTATACTTTTCGTGGACGAAAATTAACGAATCAAATTCCTAATTTTAAGAAACTTGTTTAAAATTTTAACTGATAGGGTATTATGCATCTATTTTATAGCCAAGTCCCCAACTGTTAAGGAAGAGGAGGGATACTGTTTATCTTATCCTAACAATGGAGAAGCCACTAAAACAACAATACAAGTGTTTTAGAAAGTGAAAAATATCATTCAAGCTGTAGAACCTATTCTCCATCCAAGATTGTTGTCTTACTTACGATAAAAATAAACATCCCGACAAATTGAATGTTACGCATTTTAATCTTATCAACAAAGAACCACACTCATGGTTAATTAATAACGCCTAGTGTAAAGTAATGTTCATAGCATTTCCTGAATGGTCCTCCACTGGATGGTACCCTGAAGATACTTCAGGGTTACTGAAGTAAGTTTATTTTTATGTTTATTTGTTGGGACACTATTTAAACCAATTTACTGCAAACATTTCAACATTAGTGGTAATTTTTTGTCACTCAATAAAAAATTAGCATTTTGGGAAACTTTGAAACAATTAAAATAATGTTCAACTCATTTTCATTTACTTTAACGATTTCAATTAATCATATATTTTTATGGGATGGATTGTATTCAAATGCAAACAAGATGGTTAGGGTTTAGACTAAACTCACATGGACAACGTTTACTGGCTTGTAAGGGAAGGGTAGCACCCATAAAGTCACCGACTTACCTACATGTTTTCATTGAAAAATATCTGTACAATTGAGAAAATGTGAGAAAACTTTTGAGAAACACCACAGTCATATTGGTCAATTATAAGTATAAATAAGAGAATAGTGCACTAAAAGCAATATACTATACTTAACAACATTAAAATATTACTTTTATCAGGTTTTTAGATTCTTTTGGTTTATATTTGTTTAGTTGGTGTCCAAAAAGAAACAATATTTAAAGAAACACCTACATCAGCGTAATTTTAACTCCGCCTGTAGTGCCAACGGGCATACAACAGAATGACAAAGCATATTACAGGCTTTGTTTCATACTTTCCCACTCATTTTATGAATTTTTAGGTTACCTAAGCACTTTATACTTTTTCCAGGATACAATCTTTAAAATCTATAATAATTATTGGTTGTTAAACATACAACGCTTGGTTAATAATTATTATAATGAGTATTATTATGCACAGGAAGTGATGATACAAGAATATGTTTGTGAATTAGAAAAAGAAGTATTTTACATTAACTATGTCAGTAATATGATTTGAAACCAGCCCAAATAGCTTGTAGGACTGTGGTTTATGGTTTAACATTGTACTAGAGGCAGGTGATCATTTATGCCACGAACACTCTTTTTCCTCAGAACACCTCTCGCTGGCTTCTGTTCAAGAGTCTCTATCTGGTTTATACACTTCAATTCATAAATCCTCTTCGATATGAATACAACCTGGTGTTTAGCATTTATTCTTGCCAGCAAACGATGTACTTTGGCAGTTATTTACTTATTCCAAATTAATTTATCTACGTTAGATTATATGCAAATATCAGTATTAGTGTCAGTATTAATTGGTACAAGCTGTTGTACCCGTGCTTTGCAACGGGAAGGGGACACAAAAGAGAAACATTTTAATCTTTATCTCTTGCATATAATAGTTACACATCCGCCAACGCTTTTAGAAACAAAATTCAACTTTTATGGCCTTAATAGAAACGGTTCAGTTATGACTTTTAAATCTGGTAAGTAGTGGATACCACCATTTTGGTTTTGATTAATTTTAAATCTTGTGTAGGCTGATATAAGAAAAACCATAGACAAAAAGAATTAAATATAGACTGTCAGCAGTATTAGTGTCAGTATTAATTATTGGTATAGTGATTGATTGGTTCATTAACAAATTTATTTAAATAGCTCAATTGGGCTTGCTCTACAAAACTAAAATCAATACAATTGCCTCGAAGCAGTGTAATTGGTTAGGGAATTTAACTTAATTGGTATCACGTTACATGTGATTGGTATTTATCCCTTTTATTAATTGGCTTCATAGGTGATGTTGATTTACACTGTCTGTTGGAAACAAAGAATCGTGATTTGTATAAACTATGTACAATGTAACTATGTATATTATAATCCCAAAATAGTGCTAGATAAAGATAAGTATACACTAGCAGTCATTGTTGACCTTTTTCTCACTTGGTTATAACGGATGTAATTTTTTCTGCCACCATCTTAGATCCACCATTTTGAAATTGATAAATTATTTTAAAAATGAGGGGAGTGTTTTGACCCATCATTTCGGCTTACTTTTTTAAGCTGAACTCAATTCCACAATTTTCTTTTAATTTTCATATTTTGATTTTGAAATATTGACAAATTTTAAATTTGAGATGGGGGCCGGAAATGACAACCTTGTCAAAATGAAGTACTTACTACACAACAATGGTTAGAAGTTGACTGGGATTGATGTTTGAAAAAATGTAGAAAAAAGTTGGGGGGGGACAATTAAAACTCATCCTGTATACAGGAACTACTGTAAAATACTACCATAAAAAATACATAAAACCGTTTAATTAAATACGTATAAAGTCAATTTTTACTGTTATATTTTTCCAATTTGATTTTACTACAAACCTAGAACAATATTGCTTTACACTGTACTTTAAAGTAAGCAAAATTTGTTAATACAATAATTTTTTTCGAAACCATTGTAAATTTAATTAATAATGCCACTTTGTGTTTATGAAGAAAGTAGCATTGTTATTCCAAGAAAAAAATCACCACGACACGGAAAGATTGACGTTACATATTTTCATCGCATAAATCGTTCCCATTGAGTACACTTTATGTTGTTAAAAACACTTCAAAGTTGTACACACATAATGTACCCAAGTGATACGACCCAAAACGTTTGGTTATTCATTCACTCCGAAGGATTTATGGCGTAACGAATGTGGAAAAGAACTCCGCAGGGAAATACAGAGATTGCTAACGATTCCTACTAGCGTTGTTCTAAATATTTGCTGCACTTTGTTAACTTTGTTCACTGTATTTCCCAGTTTATGCAAATGTTCATTGAAGGTAATGAAGGTAAAGTATACTATATGGTTACGATCATAATTATACTATAGTGTCGGTAATATAAAATGTGGTTTCTTGAAAGTGAAAAACTGGTTTTATACAAAAATATGATGCCGGTGTTATTCCTTTAAGTGCGTATATTATAATTTACCTGATTCAACAAGGACAAAAAATATAAATTTTTGATCTATTATTTTAGTAAAAACGACTATGTTTATAGTGGTTTGTATAATGGTTGAACGATCTATTTTCGGGTGTTAGATACAATAACATGTTAACGTTTCTTGACAATTGTAAAATATGAAATATGTAAATAATGGCTCCTGAAAACAATGCAAATTTAACCCTCATTCCTCTAACTCGATGTCCTTATAATAAATATAAAAAAAATTATCCCCAATAACTATAAGTTAAATGCGTAGAGTTTTCCATATTTTTGCTTTAATGACAAATATGCCTACTTTTTGACGTTGTTTAACAACTTTTAAAAAACCACAGGTTTAACCCTGGATATGGATGAAAGATTATCTAATATGAGTGCAATATTTACAGTATAAGTAGAATTCATACTATATTGTTTTTAAAATTGTAGACGTATATTACTCGCATTAGTATTTTTGGTCGTTATACTATTTGTCTATTTACCCCTAGGTCTAGCCTGAAGTAAAGTAGAGTCCTAGGACAAACTACACCACAAGGAGCTGGATTCTGGTTTATTAGCCGTCTGGTAACTTTGCCGAGCACGCCTAAGGTGTACCTTTTTTGAAATACATAAGATTCTTTAATAGTTTAATAGAAGTCGATTCTGTAAATATGTTGTGTTACGTGTTGTGTACGTACGTCGTACACATATCAACAAGTTTAATGTTTGCATATATGGCTTTCGTTTTGACATAAAACTTTTATACCTGTGACAGTGTGTCGAAAACATTCGCTACTCAGGGTGCACTATCATGCCTAAACCTAGTCCATATCTAGGTATCATAAACACCGGATACCTGGTCTTTAGCCTAATATAATAGTTATCCATCAAGAACATAATCTATCAATGAAAATATAAATTGTTAAATGGAATATTACTATTGCACGCTATTTGCTATTGCTATTTGCTACTGCGCTATTGCTATTGCTATTTTTGCTGTTGATATTTGTTATTGCTATTATTATTGCTATTGCTATTTGCTATTGCTATTTGCTATTGCTATTTGCTATTGCTATTTGCTATTGCTATTTGCTATTGCTATTTGCTATTGCTATTTGCTATTGCTATTTGCTATTGCTATTGCTATTTGCTATTGCTATTTGCTTTTGCTATTTGCTATTGCTATTGCTATTGCTATTTGCTATTGCTATTTCCCATCACTATTTGTCATTGCGCTAATTCTTTTGTTATCGCTTTTTGTTATTGCTATTGCTATCGCTAATTGTTATTGCTATTGCTATCACTTATTGTTATTGCTATTTGCTATTTGCTATTTGCTATTTGCTATTTGCTATTTGCTATTTGCTATTTGCGTTTGCTATTGCTATTTGCTGTTGCGGTTTGATATTGCTATTTGCTATTGCTGTTGCAATTTGATATTGCTATTTTATATTGCTGTTGCAATTTGATTTTGTATTTTATATTGCGATATTGTGCTTATTTTTTATAAGCTAATATTTATAATGCTATTTGCAGTTGCACGATTGTTAATGCTATTGCTATTTGCTATTGTTATTGATATTTGTTGTTTGCTATTGCTATTGCTGTTTGTTATTGCTATTTGCTATTGCTATTTGCTATTGCTATTTGCTTTTTCTATTGCTATTTGCTATTGCTATTTGCTTTTTCTATTGCTATTTGCTATTGCTATTGCTATTTGTTATTGCTATTTGCTATTGCTATTTGCAATTGCTATTTGCTATTTGCTATTGCTATTTGCTATTGCTATTGCTATTTGCTATTGCTATTGCTATTGCTATTTGCTATTTGCTATTGCTATTTCCCATCACTATTTGTCATTGCGCTAATTCTTTTGTTATCGCTAATTGTTATTGCTATTGCTATCTCTAATTGTTATTGCTATTGCTATCGCTAATTGTTATTGCTATTGCTATCACTTATTGTTATTGCTATTTGCTATTTGCTATTTGCTATTTGCTATTTGCTATTTGCTATTTGCTATTTGCTATTTGCTATTTGCTATTTGCTATTTGCGTTTGCTATTGCTATTTGCTGTTGCGGTTTGATATTGCTATTTGCTATTTCTGTTGCAATTTGATATTGCTATTTTATATTGCTGTTGCAATTTGATATTGCTATTTTATATTGCGATATTGTGCTATTGCTATTTGCAGTTGCACGATTGTTAATGCTATTGCTATTTGCTATTTTTATTGCTATTGCTATTTGTTGTTTGCTATTGCTATTGCTGTTTGCTATTGCTGTTTGCTATTGCTGTTTGCTATCGCTGTTTGCTATTGATATTTTATTTTGTGCTATTGCTATTTGCTATGGCTATTGCTATATGCTATAATTATTGCTATTTGCTATGGCTATTGCTTTGCTATTAGAATATTACTATTGCACAACTACATTGGAGGTAAAGAGTATCGATGAGTTACACATTTTGATGACAAATAAAACAATAGTTTGTTTGAACGGTAAAATTAAGAATTAAATTACCTTAACGAACACAAGAATATTCAAATAATTTTTGAATGCCATGAAAGTAGGTTTTACGAAGTTTGTTATAAGCTCAGATATTTCCGGTGATATTATATTCTTTTGTTGAGGAAATCATTACTTCAAAAGTAATTTCCGACGCTTCAAGTTAAGAAGAAACTGATTGATGAAGTCTTGTTTCAACTTGAGTCTTTGACTGTCATCAGAGTAATTATAATGTTTAATTACACACCGGGGTTATATGATGAACAATGTTGAAGATAATGACTTGTTCATTTGTAATTACGATTTTAAACCGAGCGTTGGTTAAGATTCATGATTTAAAATTCAAATTTAGATTTACTTAACTTGCTCTTATTTTAAAACTAATACGACTTGAAGGAACTGAATGTGCAACTAATATAGTGGCAGTGACTGATAGAACTTTTTTTTTTCTGAATAAAGTGTCACCTCCGTGTCATATCTATATCATTGAAACGAAAGGTTTAAGAGGTGGCTGGTACTAAAATTTAACATACAACATTTCTAAAATATAACATAAAGCGTTTAAAATGTATGATCAACATAATACCAGTTGTTAACATGTTGTAATATCATTTCGTAAAAGGAATAGCTAATCGAATACGTATGTTATGCTTTAATTAAACATAATATTTTTGGTATCTTTCGTGAAATGGCTTTCAAGCTATAAAATAAATAATTCTGATTTTAGCATAAAAACAACGTAAAAAATATTGGAGATTTAAAACTCCAAATAGGTACAATTAAGAACAGTAATATAGGTGACTCGCTGGCAAGATGTGTGGAGTAAAAGATGCTTTTACTCCACACATCTTGACTCGCTGGGGCCACCAGGCTCCTCTTTATATGAGCCGTAATTGGAAAGAGCCACGGGACTGTAATCTATTCTTCACCTCAATAAAATGATAAGAGTAATTGGTTGTTTTAATCTATACTTATTTAATACGCAAGCAAGTCTTTTGTGATAATTACTCCTCCGAAACTACTGAACCGATTGACATGTTTTTGGTGTGATTGGAAAGAGCGTAGCGTGAAGTTGTGCAGGAAACTTTCTTTTTAGGGAAATAATTAGAGAGTGAGGCCCTGGGGCCCTTTAATGTTTAGTATTTCTCCATAAGATTAACATGGGAAACAAAAATGTTTATGAAACTCCAGCTGTTGTCAGAAATGCTGTTCTGCTATTTATTTTTATTTGTTTGTGTACAAGGTGAATTGTTTCCTGGTGCCAAGTCGTCGATGAATTATACTTTTGCATATATTTTAAAAGCAATACACTATATAAAATTATAGTAATACATTAATAGATCTTCATTTAAATAATCAATAAGCACGATTGAGCCTTTGTCTATAATGTTTCCTGGTAAAAGTGCTGTAACTGTTTCTTATACAGTAGTATATTATAGCATAGACAAAAAGGATGAAATAAGTATCTTATAGTAAAACCGAACCATTCTTTTCTGCATTCTCACCCCGTAGCGAAGCACGGGCAGAGCAACTAGTATTGGAAAAGTGATTACCTCACGTCCAATGTCAGCTACACGTAACAAAATTAACCCATTTTAAACCAATTTCTTTTTATGGACCATCATCGTTGACTTGCACAATCAGTTAACAAAAACGACGGTCATCTCTTCAAAGGAACTCGCATTGTGTAATCAGAATGACAATCAATTGAGGTAAACCACCAGATTCTACTGCTGAAGGCAACCGGAAGTTGACCAATCCCAGACCGGAATTAATCCTTCCACTAGTGTCCGATTCTAAATTATCCTCGCCTAGAAGACGTCACATGAACAAATGTCCTTTACCTTGACGTAATAAAGTTACTGACATTTAACATTTTGATATTACACTTAAAGCTCCCTTTTGTAGCCAACCTGGTGATTAAAAGAAAGTGAATTTCTCGCTTTTATTTTGATCATAATGTGACTCTTTTTGTATTCTTCTTAATTTTACGGTGTTTAAAAATATGTGAAATTTAATGTTTTCTACGAATATTATAATAGTAATATGTTTGAATATGCCTTCATCTAAAAACTAGTATCAGCAATATATAAAAATTTTGGCTTGTTAATAAAAAGATCGATATGGTTTTTTCTCTAACGTACATCGTTCTTATATATTATATATTTTGGAACTCTCTTATGAAATAAGTATGTTTAAATTATTACATTATTGGGATGGGTTAGTAATATATTACATACATATTTATAATTTAGGATGTGTGTAAAGTAGTTTTACTTGCTTACCGCTTTACTAAAACAATAATAATCCAGTTGTCGTTTATAATAATGTTTTTATGTGAATGTTTTTAACTGGATTTTAAACGGACTTTGGTTATGAAAAACTATAAATATTTCAGTTTCATGATGTTGTGTAGGAGGTGTCATCAAAGGAAGGAAATCATTTACTTTCCTTGTGAAATATCTATGATTTCCAATATTTTTATGGCTGAGCTAATACAGTGGTTGATTTAAGACCATAGTTACTTGGATATAGTCAAAAATATTAACTATTTAAGATTATAAATAGATAATATTATTGCCTTATTGTATTATAAATAGTAGGACCAAATATTGTTTTAATATTGTATTATGCAATTAAACTAATTTAATATTCAATTATATATTGCAAGTATATGTCCACTGTGTAGTATAATTTTATTACTAAAATAACTGCACATAAACATAAATAAATACAACAAAGAATCAACTGATCAGCTGGATTAAAAATAGAGACAGTATTTGGAAATATGTATCAACTCTCGCCGCCTAAATTTAACATTTTAGAAGGTCGATATGCCTCCTCCACTCAGTCCCCGTCTTCCATTTTGACTTGGTATAAGAGGGTACCTCCTTTTCCAATGATAAACCATTTATTATATTGACTATTTATTTATTTTAATATGAATTTTAAAATAAAAAACAACATGAATAAATATTGTAATACTCTAAGCTTAATTGTGTATAGTTCACTCAAAGGTGTTTAACTACTTTTTGTTAATTCAACAGGATTTAAACGTGTTATTTGTAAAACTCACTCAGTCAAAAATTCCATAGTTGTACTAAATATACTGACTTGTAGAAAATATAATTTATGAATGCTTACTCTGCGAACATTAAAGTCAAGGTATGAAACAAATTATATCAATGTAAGGACTAAATAGCCCATTTAAATCATAATAATGGCCATTACAACGGCAGACTTACAGTTTGGTGGCAAGAGATAAAACTGGTTGAAATAATTACGTATTTACAACTGGGCGAGTTTATGTCGTAAATAACATGCTAATGACATCAGGCTAGGATAAATGTTTTAGGAAACAAATTATAGCTTGTAAATATTTGAGGATTTGCTGCGTTTAATTTAATTGTGTCATGCAAGGACGAGCTAAATGGCTTGGTTACTAGGTTGGTAATATATGAGCAAAGTACGTTCAAATATTGATTAACACAATCTGCGCCTTGGTACATTCAAATTGTATTGTTCCCAATTTGCGTCAAAATCTGTTGAATACAGTAATCTCACAGTTTTTAATTCAAAACAGGATAAAATGACACTATTTATTGTCAGTGTAAAAATAATATTTTCCGTGTGAATTACACAAATAGGGAGAAAACTAAAATTAATTTACCCTGTATTGGTTTAGTAATGGAATTTCTCATTGAAAACTGAACGATTACATTGAATAATATGTTTAATAATTCCTAATCGGATATCGCCACTTCAAAGGATTCCTTGAAATTCGTTTCCATTGGAATTAAAATGAGACAATAACATAGCTCCATTACAAGGACAGATGTTTTGTATAATTCCTTTAATGGAATATTTAATCAGAAGAGAGACAGGTATTAAATTGTATCAACTTGTATGTCTTTGATAGATTTTACTAGGCTGGGACTGTGTACCATTACACAACTGTAGTATAAAGCTCAATGCAAGTATTATACAATATACAATACAAGTATATTGACGTGTCGTTGTTATTGTCTCGCATCTTATATATCGTTGAAAATGTATTTTATAGTAATTTAACTTAATTTATCAAGGTAATTCAATAGGTTAAGTGTGTACGTTCATTGATTACAATTTGGTTGACCAATCTTAAACATTATCTTTCACCAAGGATTACAAACCTTCCTTTATATATACAAAACAGAAAATATCTTATTATCAAGGGGTGCTGTATGCATTTATGTTATTTATGTACAGTATTTTTGTGTCGTTTGTGTGTTATTTATGTGGGTGGGATGAGTTATTTATGTTGTAAATATTATGCAAATATTTTTTTTTACATTTTCGATGCAAGGAATCGTCTATGAAACTGCTAAAAGTAATGTTTGATTATACAGAATATGGTATAAATGTCACAAGCGTTGATGGAAATGGCTAAAACAATAATCCATCAAATGATTACCAAATATAACAATCCCAGTAATTGCAATGTGTAAATCTAAAGCAACACAAATAATTGTAGGATCTCCCCACTGTGTCAACAGATTTTATGATTGAGTTTGTTAACTAAAGTGAAATTGCGCATAGAGAGTCTGAAAATCTTTGGTATGAATATATATTTTTTTATATTTGTAATTTGTTAATAAAAATGTTGGACCTTCTTCATGTTTTAGTTAATATAGACTATCTTAGATATGACTCATCTAATGTAATCAATTTGTTGAAAGCTGAAAAAAAATCTATATAATATACGCAATAAGTTGACAAAAACATGTAGCCTCAATATTTCCATTGTTTCCTAGCCACAGTTCCACAGTGACGGCACCCCTATGGGATGATGTAGAGGTAGTTATTTAAACTAACGACCGCTAGCGTTGTTCTCCTTAATTTTATTGCCATGGTTGATACATTGCCTAACTGCAGGGAAGCGTGTAGTCGAACATTATGGCTACGTAGCTTTGGCCAATAAATTAATATATTCACCAAAGTAGCTCGTAACCATAACTGGCAAGAACAAACAGTTTAGTACGTATAAGATGATGATTGCTCCCACCAATAAAAAATTGCTTACAAAGCTACATTAAGACTGTTTTTCGTATCACTAAGTTTTTCATACACAGACAAGAAAAAACATGGTTTTAGCTTAATCATTTGGCACTACGTGTAAACTAAATAAAAACCCCATACATACCAAAATTAACACTGAATACTTACAGAAATACAGTACAAAAATACTTACTTTGATTCGATTTCCTTACAGATAATTATTCCCAAGAAAACTTCAAAATGGTGATGTAAATCAGGGTTAAACTTGTCAATCGAAATTGAGGCTCTTAATTAGTCTTCAACTTCCTTGATTGCCTGACGTTGTAAGATATTCTAGCTTCATAAAAACCCGAGTATTTTACATTATAAAAAATAGATTTTCACTAATATAAGTAAATAGAGTAGTTTGAATCTCACAGAAGTTTTTTTTTTTTTTTTAAAACTAAATAATTTCAATCGTGCTTTAATAAAACCAATAAAATTAATGTTGCTGTTTAAAACAATGTTGTATAATCATTAACCTATCAACTCGCTCATTAGTTGATCTCATTATTATAGTGTTCTCAATGACAGCGCAAGGCTTTAGTAAGGTGATTTCTAAACACAAAGTATTAGACCAGGTATTCTACTGTCAAGGAGTTGTCAAACCTGCTGGTATAAACAATTCCTATCTTCACTTAAGCACTTTATCTTCTTAAGAGATAACGTGATATGATCTTAAAGTAAACTTAATCCACTAAGAGTTAGATTGTTAGATTAGACTGGTTTAGACGGAAACATTACCACCACTTCCCTAACTTAGCTGTCAGATCACTTTTATCACTTTATAATCTCAGGAGCCATATAATATGCCTCCTCTGCGTATACCTAGATATACTCTGACCCTGCTAGATAACCCCTTGACAAACCTCCAACTCCTTCCTACTTTATCTGAAGAACACAGCCTGATAAGAGTAACGTCATTTGTATAGTATTTTTAATACTTTTTATAGGCAAATACTCACAAAAATGTTTAATATGGTCCAATAATTTTTTTTCAAACCCTATATATACTTCCAATCAAGCATATTATTTGTGTACAATAAAATTGCATATTTGTGACAGTAAGTGCACAAGTATAATTATCATTGTCTTTATATTAAGCTACTACATCAATGAAACATAAATTCTAAATTTTTATTAACAATAAATAATAGATACGAAATATTGTTTAGCATCTTTTGCCCTTTATTGATACTGAATCGACGTTGTGACGTTTACAGTGCATTTTGTTAACTTTGTTGTCCAAGCAAAGTTTTATTGTAGACATTTCATAATCAAAAACAATAAGCATGTGTTTTAAAAGGCTAATTTCATTTCAAAATTCATGATTCCATTAAATATGGGTCTTAAGAATCTTTAAATGGTAAGAATCTTTGATGGATTTGAAATAATTAACTCAAGTTATTTAACACTTATAAAAGTAAATCGTCGTTATATTATAAATTTAGTACATGTAATTAAAATGTAACAATCTGCCTTGATGATTATATGAAACCATTGAACAGAAACCATAGTACTATAACCCCGCAAATTTGAAAGTAAGTTTCGCTGACAGCGATTCAATACATTCTTTGTTTCCTCAATGCAATACTGTTTACACCTTTGACAACGATTATAAAATATCTAGGCTATTTACGGTTTCTTTGGTTAAAGTTTGGTAGCTGTTCTTCAATTCATTACAGAGTGTGATATTTTAGTTCCTTTTGAGTATTAAGTAAGCTATTTGTATTAAGGACAAACAGTTCATTACTTTAAATAACGCTCTTACAAGTTGTGCATCATGACATACGCTCTACGATACAGCATATTCTTACTATTAATTAAAACATAATAAATATCTACTGTACTTATCACGATTACTCCATTCTCCTAAACCATTATCACTTATGGGGTAAATCCTTCATTTCCAGTTTAATGATTGCTATTTCAAAGTCGTACTGTAAATTTGTGTTTGTAAGACTACAAAGTAAATACAGGTGGCCTAAATTTTATAATTGATTTTATAATTTTATAATTGAACATCATATTAAATAAATGTATAAGTTAGTAATTTCAAAATGTAAATGTTAAATGTAAGCTATATTCTTATTAAATGTTGGTTAACACCATTTAGCAATCGTTTTTAGATTGAATTGCTACGAGGTTAACGAAGGCTTGTTTTGGGAGAATCAAATCACCCACTTGGCGGCGCTCCAGTTCCCTTCCGTGGCTGTTTCTACGAATTGTTTGAGTCCGAGCATAGCTAATTGTAACAACATAATTGATATTATTATGAAGGACTTTTCCTCTCATGTCAAGGCACTTCCGAGTTTAATTTAATCAATTCATAAAATTGGTAATTTAATTAGTTATCAATTTAATAGTTACTTTTTACAATACTAGCAAACTTTATTCGAAAACGTTGCGAAAATTCAATTCTAACTGAATGCTACTGAGCCAACCCCTCGCACCGTCCCCAGACGAACAACTATTGGAAGCGTGTCCCCCATAGTGACAGTGCAAGTGGTCGCCCCACATCCCTAACTAAAAACTGAAAGGCCGTGGGTGAATTACAAGACAAAACAAAAGGTGAACAAAGCCTATAATTATTCACAAAAATTCAACACAAAACAACAAAGCAGCCATCCAAAGAACCAAATTTAAAATACTTAAAAATGTTTCAAAATTTTTTTATAAAATGGAATTTAGCCTACCCTTCTGAACTTACAAGAACTGGTACCAGTAACAAAATTAGGCCTAACAATGAAATAATTAAAGATGGTAGCTGAAAATATTGTTTTAAACTTTAAATAAATCAACAATCTAATAAATAATAATTACTATAAATAAATAACAGGTAATAAATAATTTACGGGCCCCCTTTTTAAATAGAAATCTTTAAAAAGGTTAATTAGTCCAAAACACTTGCGGTTCTTGGTGGCACAATACACAGTAGTCCTTGTTGGTGGCAGGCGGTGGTGGTATAGGGCGGATGGTGGCCTAATGGTCCCCGGAGAAGCTGGGCCATTGGCAGCCCAAGGAGGAAGAAGATGGTATGTTCCCCCGGGCGACCCTCTCCGAAGACAGTAGCCGAACCAAGCCTCCCATTCGGGACCTCATCTGACGTTGGCAATTCGCTTAACTACATATCAGGAGACTAAACAGTGTAACGTTGAACGAAAATAATATGAAGAACAACGACATAAAACCATTTGCACAGATTCAATTTTACTAACAACAAATACAATCCTGTGTGATATGACAGTCACACGCCTTCTGGCCATCAAACGTCAGGCGGACATTGACTCTGGGTTGCAGGTTTGCTGCAAGAGCCAAACCGACCGAGTTCCGGCGCAAGGCCAGCACTCGCACTATAAAAAAAAACTGAGGCGTGACATTGGTGGGACGCTTGGTGGACATGTCGCGGCTCACTACCATGCAGTATGGCAATACATGAACCACAGTAACACACAATTTGGGAGGAGTGACACAAATATTTGTTAGTTCAGATAACTTCTACACCATGCCTTAGGAATGACATCGTTGGGACACAATGTCTAGGAAAAGTTTGGACATAACAAAACGTAATACAAACATAAAGAAAAAATAAACATTCAAAACTAGCATAATACGCAAAATTACAGTGTTGAAACGGCTCAAGGGTTAAAGCCTGGCATTCGACACTTCTTTCTAAAATAGAATGTTGATCAAATAAACTAACCATTATTAATGTAATTTAACACTGTCTAGTTTTTAGAAGTTTAAATAATTTAGATTTATTGCATACTTAAAATTAAAAGTAAACACACAATACATAAATGTGTATGCTATGAGTTAAATTACACAATCTTCCTAGCCACTCATCTACCCTGCTGTATAATAAATTATGAAGCATATAATTGTGTATTGGGAGACACTTTACGAAATGTTTTACGATTACATATAAAATAAAACTAGATTGATAACTTGTCAGTTATGTGTTGAAATCCAACAAAGCAAGAAATAAGAGATCCAAAAACTTGAGAACCACTTTAAAGCACTGCTACGATCCTATACACCTGTGGTTCTTCAGAAACTGTTTGATGAAAACCTTCACTGCAGAGAATTGTTTTAGGATTTTCTTTTATAATTCTCTTATGTTAAAAACAAAAGCATACTATAACTGCTGCCTAATCAATATTGACCCGAGTGACGTCAGAATATGATGGGAATAGCACACCTATGTTTTTTCCTTCCACCATGATACACACTATACACACTAGACACACTTTACACACTTTACACACTATACACACTATACACACTATACTCACTAGATACACTAAACACACTAGACGAACTATGCACACTGGACACACTATACACACTAGACACACTAGCCACACTATCCACACTATACACTACGTATGAAATAAGATAAAAGAATATGAATTGGAATCTTCGATGGGTGTATACAGGCATTTTTTGCTTCACTGGTAATTCTTAAAAATATAAACATTAGAAAAATTTTATATTACAGTATTCAGATATTCTTTTGAATCCGCAATAAATGTGTAGAAGATACTGAGATTGACACTACTTGTAGTTTTAGAGTATTGTTGCCTGCGTCTATTTTTGTGTCCATCCTAAGCAGAGTTTATTATAGTTATCTCGTATTGTAAATGGTTACAGCAGTTAGTTACAGCCATTGGCAACGAGCTAAACAAACAATCAAGTATTTAAGGAGTTACGTATTAGGCAGTTGTAAGACTTGAGTTTATCCCCTGGAGGTCTCCCTATTAATTATTTAGAGTTGTTGGGTATTTGCTAAGTTTCATTTTAAATATTACTCCTGGTAGGGTGTTTATTGGACTCCTAAAGAAATAACGGACCGAGTAATCTCAATAAAGGTGTTATTTCAAAATCGTGTCTTACTCATTTTAATTATTGATGCATGTAATCGTATGATGGGTTTTGTTCAACGAAAGGTAGTTGTAATAGTTACGGACGGCTTTGAATGACCTTTTAGAATCATTTCCGGGATAAAATATAACAAGTTTTATATAAGTGGTTTTGTTAGCCTTATTACAGGGTATAAGCTTTTGCCATCTTACCAATATTTCTTTACTTTAATATCGGGTGCTTTTTTATATTTAAATTTTAAATCCCTATAAAATTACATTCCATCAACAGTTTTTTTTTATTTACAGTATTTTTTAATTTAATCCAGAAAATACATCATCAACAAAAATTAATAGTTGGATTAATTATTTGTAAAATGTAGATTTATCAATACTATTTGATTTGTACAATTGACTCAATGTTTATGAAATATCGTTAATTAATGTAAATTTCAGTAATATTTTATCACTAAGCTATTATAATAACAAAAATATTTAGCAACTGGTATGTTCTATAATTTAAACTAGTTCTATAGTTTAAACTAGAGGCAGTTAAGCCTCCTTTAATGCATAGTGTTACAACAACGATTAAGTTACGAGGGCAGATAAGCCATTAGTACAGTATTAATGATGAAGAGTACATTACTTCCGCTAACTACCTTAGTTACTGACCCATATTGCAGTATTATGTATGATCCTTTAACTATTTACGTCTTATTATGTCTTTTTATCATGGAAATGTTTAAAAAACGAATAGTAGTAAACTAATTTGTTGATTAATTTCATATATTCACAGTTGATACAGAGTGATATTTTGTTTTATTGGTAATGATCCTCAAAATACTCCGGCGATACGAACATGTATTATTAGTTTAGTATATTGTTAAGTTTGAAATGTTCTCAGATTTAATTAGAAAGAACGATTCAGTTAAACAGTTTGCTAAATAAAATAGAAATGGAAATAGAATTTTTTGCTTGTATACTTTCTGATTAGATTATATTTTCTGTTAGTTTTATATAGTATTAGTTAATTGACAAGAGTTATCCTGTAAAGCAGTTTATACTGAGGAACGCTTGCTAAATAAAGGCATTTTTGATTTGATTTGATTTGATAAAAAATCTATAACAAGAAACGAAATAAGCTCCGACATTTCAGGTCCTATAACTACTAGTCAGTAGCATTTTACTTAATCAAATTCATCATTTACAACATGAACAGTTCCAATTAGTATCTATATTAGTAATGTAGGAATAACAATGTTTTTTTAACAAACAATTTAACGATGTATGATTAATTTGTAAAGTAATAAAATTTGTTTTACAAAAATAACTTTGTATACAATGCATGTCGTTTATAACATATGATATTATAAGAATTAATGCATCAGTAACAAGAATTATACAATATTTTCCTATTAATGTGTTAGATTTTAATAAAAATATCTAATAATTGAATTTATATACTAGATACAAAATGTATTTTTGCTCAAGAATCTTTGAGGTGAGTAAAAACTATAAAATTATCGTAATATATAAAATAGGTGTAAAATCTTTTTTTTTACTGAGGGATGTTACCTATATTTTAATTCTTCCTACTATTAACATATTATCATAATGTAGTTGAAGTCTTCTTTGATCCCTAATCCACCAAATAAAAATACTGTCATTAAAATGATTTAAAAACATAGGTAAAGTAGATGAAGTCATAAAATGTTATTCAAATAAAATTTCTTTAAACTCTTTCCCACAATAAGTAAAAATTGAAATGAATATATAAAAAGTGGAGGTATTTCGTAATTTTATCTGTTGACCGTATTGTTTTGATATGAAAGCACGTTTACATTATTATAAATTACAAAATATCAACACGGTTTTTTTTATTACAGTATATCAATTATTTTCAACTCTATTGTGCTGTGTTTCAAATGTCTGCATTTAAAACATATGCACATTTACTTATATGCATTTAAAGTGTAGCTCTTTAAGTTTAAGGCTCATGTTGATATTAAAATGTTTTAGTTAATAAAAAAAATCAAACAGTCCCTCTAAGGCATCGGTTTCTTCAGAAGTCTTACAGTTTCACTACAACTGACTGGCGTATAATATCTTAGCGAGGTATATAAGAGGCTTGCCGATTTCTCTCTACATTCCAATACCTTTTCCTAAAAAGTTTTAATAATTAATTGCAGAGTTCTTCTATGCTATTAAACTATTTCATTTGTTATTAACAATATCTCTTCCCAAATTTGTAATTTAAGGTTCTGGATTTCTAATTTAGGCCTAACTATTGGGTTGACATTTTTTACGGTGTTCATGACGATGTACACATTTGTACAAGTATGTTTTACGCCTGTATGTAAAGCCATAATAACACACCACAACAAATATATACTTAATATGCCTTGAAAACCTACATAATATGTTGCTTGACTAAGGTATTTTTTACATATTTCAATTATCAAAAACTATTTTAACACGGAATTGTCAGTATTATTATGATTTCTCAGCGGGGAGACTTTGTTAAGGAACAAATCATGAACTCTACAGAGATCATCCATTGTAGTCATTGCATCTCTGAGCGTAAGTAATAAGTGTTCTTAGACCATTAGTTCCATTTCAATTCAAGTACTACTATATATGTGCTACCACAAAAAAGTTGTGGGGTGTTCCCAAGCATATACGGGGTGCGGCAAAAAAACCGATCCATTTTCTGCAGAGCACTGTTCAGCGACAGGTCGTCTGAGAGTGGTGGGAGTAGGCTCATTGGAAAGCCTACACAATGCAATCTTTTGTAGTCATAGCGGTGGTTTTGTAGCAGTGGTCGTCTGAGCTACCTGCGGTTGTTATGGAGTTGTTTTTTTTAAAGTATTGAACTCATTCATTGCAACTCAGCGGCATCGGAAGTTTCATGAATTTTTCAATTAAGGTGACATGGAGAAGTTTCGTTGCGTATCACAATAATGCGGTGGGTTACTAACTTTACAACAACGGCTTCTGCGTTGAAAAGGAAGTTGAAAGGCCGTCCAAAGCCAGATCGGACGCCAGACAACTGACATTCAATAGAGTTCGTGCTGCTTTTGGAAAACGAGGCCCGCCCGAAAACAAGCGGCTTGTCGAACATGTCTGACTGCTCAGCTACACGAATTTCGAGGTCAATTTTCATCCCTACAGATTAATTAGAATAATAAAATGATTAATTGGGTTATCCATACAGATAATCACGATGGAACCTCTCCATGTCGACCTAATAAATAAAAGCACGGAACTGCCACTGAGTTGCAATGATTGATTTACTACTTTAAAAAACTACTAGATAACAACCGCACGTAGCTCATACAACCACTGCTCTATGATTACAATAAATTGCATCGTATAGGCTATCCAACGAGCCTACTCCCAAAACCCTCAGACGGCCTGTCGCTGAACAGTGTGCTGAAGAAAATAGATCGGTTTTTTGCCGCACCCTATATATATAACCGATAGTTACTTGCTTAAGAAAGTATATATATATCGGTTCCATATGCCTAATTATGAGCAACAATCGAAAATATTTATTATGGTCAATTTGTCATGTAACCTAAATATTCTCGTTTATATATATCTAAATTTAAGCATGTCGCTTGTAAAAAAGCTTTAAATTTAATTAAGTCTTTTAATCACGACTCGTAACCACCTACGAGGAGCTACATGAATATTGTAGCACAACTATTTTTGCTGGATAATTTTTGCTACATATTTTATTATATAATATTTTATAAATTGCATGATGAATTTTGACTCTTTATACGTTTTATGTATAACAAACTTACGAACTAAAAAAATTAACAATTGTAAAGCTAAATGCTAGTAAAGAATATAAATTTCCAAACATAATCTATTTGTGTTTTTTTAATACAGTTCATAATATTAGGCCTACATGTGCTTTTTTAATACATCATGTATGCACTGGAAATAAGTTTTACCAGCCAATAAACATATTCAGTAAAATTACGATTAGGACCCTACATTATTATTTTTTTTATATATATATAACTTACATGAAAAACTTTTGTGTTTTTCAAAAACTTAAAATCGGGTAATATCGCGTTTTTTTCCATACAACACTGTTCATTTAAACCCAATACTTTTTAAAGATACAAATTATTATTTGTGAATGATTACCAATTGAACCCATAAGATATATAAGATAATGCAAATATAATTTTAGTATCAACCATCATCGAAAACAAATCAATTTCAGAACGATTTTATGTTTACGTATCAAAGATTGCAAAACATGTCCTTATACTAAACGTATTAGAGTAATTATGATAGTTTTAAATCTTTACATTATTTAAATAAATAAGCGTTGGATCAGGTGATATTTAACAATATTATTCTAATCATTATTTAAGCTACTTAACAATACTGTAGAAATTTATGAATTATTCGTGCAAATCAAACAGTAATTAATTAAAATAATATATATTTAATATTTTTTCTTTGTCTTTCTTCCTATACCTCCAATATATAACGGATATAAAGATAGATGGTGTACCATTCTTCATATTTCAACACACAACACAAGA
Organism: Macrosteles quadrilineatus; assembly: GCF_028750875.1. Classification (NCBI taxonomy): domain Eukaryota; kingdom Metazoa; phylum Arthropoda; class Insecta; order Hemiptera; family Cicadellidae; genus Macrosteles; species Macrosteles quadrilineatus. Next base: position 91,656,174 of record NW_026542602.1, on the reverse strand, counting down.
GTGCTTTACACAAGAGTAAAGCAATTTACTATATATATTATACATTTTTTTATATACAAATTTGTTGAGTGATAACCGAACAGTTCTGATAATTTGGCTTTTTTATTCAGTTAATCTTATACATACAGTAGTCTCACAGAATAAAATCTTGGGTGGGATAATAAAAGCTCCTTGAAGCAATTTCCGGCTTCAGCTTTTACAGAAACTTTTGAATAATAAAGACTTGTTTTGCAGCTTTAGCCTTTGACTTGTCGTTTTCAGAATGGATATTATGTTAAATGAAATAGGAGTCTTTGAAGAAACAAACAAGTTATGTCTTTCTTAGTTTTAGATATAACAGCAGTACTTCATATCGCTTATTTATACAGCTGCTGATTTGGCGTTTTGTTTTAACATCCTTACATACTCAATATTTTTTACATCACCAGCATTTAAACGTATTCCGATTCTGTGAGTTTCCTAAAAAAATAATACTATAATTCAACCGAGGTTTTATGTAACTCAAAATTTAAATAAACAGAATTAAAGTACAAAAATATAACTTCAATTAGGAGTGCGTTATCATTAGACGTAGAGTAGGTTTATTACTCGTTTTGAAACAGAATCAGCTAGTGATGGTTGTGATCAAGTATAGCGGACCAACTTTTCTTTAAACTGTAATTATTTTATGTATTTAAAGATAATTAATTGATCAACGTGGTTAATTTTAGGCTGCTTATAATTTGGAAGAAATTGGTCAATGATATGATATGGTAGATAAGTGTGTTTTGTAGTATCTAATAAGTAGATGAGGATCCCTACTACACAGGAACTCTGTTTGGTAAATAACCTGTGCAGTTATGTAACAAAGGTAACATGAAATGGTACACCAACATGTATCATAACACTGTTTATATAATGTCCCGTGCATGGAAACCATTACAGAATGATTTACCTTCGCGAAATGTTATGTTTGTATCGATAACTATCTCCGGTTAGACTTGAGTAATTTACTGCTTGTTCACTTCCTTTTAGTTGGATAGTTATTATTGTTTAGGTTAACAAATGTATTTAGCCAATTAATAAAATGACGAGACACTTGAGGGCCTTCGTTTGAACCTGGTTGTTCCTTGTGGAGTATCCTAATGATGCCCAAAGCAATGCAGGTACTCTTACATTTGACGGAGTAAAAATGCTATTCTTTAACCCTATCTAGTTTGTAAACACAATAAATATTAATCAATTTTCATTTTTTTTTACTTACAACTTCAACAGGCTGCAGAAAGATTTTCTCATACCCTAGATAAAATCAAATAATGAATCTGCTATAACTATTTACTGCATTAGCCACAGCTAAAGCACCATTTGTGGCAAAGAGGTTATTGTTCACAAAAATAAGTCCTGAGGGAGGATCTCGGACAAAATCTGAATGGAAGTGCGATCTTTTTGATCCAAATTTTTTATGGAATACAATTTTGTTCCGAATTTTTTTTTTAAATCTAAGGAGTTTTAAATTTTTTTATCATAATTTCTATTCCAGATTCCAGGAAAACATTAGTTTTGTTAACATTCATTCTCACAACAACTCAATTTAGGTAGGCTAATCAATGTATAAAGTAGAACATTTTTGTACCATTTATGTATCCCAATGTTGGTAATAAATACAACATATTGAACCAATGAGCCTATATTATATAGCCCTGGAATGTAAATATTGAACGTGCAGGATTTATGGACTTAAAACACATTTTAAGCTTGCAATCTGGTAAATTAAATGCAAATTCACCAGATTCCAAAGAATCTTTCAGTGAATTGTAAATGTTAACTAATTTCCATATTTATATAACTATTATGAAACAATAAATAGGGTAATGAAGTATTTATATGTATATTTTTGACAACTCATAAAAGGTTACTTTTACTTTCAACACACAATTCAATTTTCTGGTTGAACGTGCAACCCTATTTTATGGTGCATTTAACGTCGGAAAGCTTATAAATGATGTTGATACATATTTTCTTTTTTGAGATACATGATTTATATGAGAAATAATCTAACATAGATTGTGTGGCATATCGACTCATAACCGTACAAAACTACCAGCATTAGTTTTGATAAATGAGGTTAATAATCTATAGTTTACTGCATGTTTATTTAATATAATCGAAATTGAAAAAGCAAGGTGATATGTTCAATACGGTAAAGAAGAAAAGTAGAAAATATGTACCCCAAACATAAATTTGTTATTACTATTGAATTAAATTTGTGTGCGTTAATTTAAAAAAATATTAAAAACCTAGGTACTTTAAAATATATAATGTTATTTTAAATCATTAAAATGTGATTATTTCACAAGTATAAACACACTTATTGAGTCATGTTGGATTTAATACAGGGTGAATAAAAAGTCAAGACCCCCCCCTCTAATATTTTTCCAAGTAAATATACAGAGATATCCTTTTGCTGGTCGAGCAATCTTAGCAGAAAGTTTCATTTTATCATTTTGAAATTTTTGAGTGTCCCCCCAAAAGGGGGGATTTGGGGGGCAACTCAAATATTTTAAATGTAAACCCCCTTCAAGTGACACCTCATTTTGAAGTGTTTACAAAAACTTAAAGAATGGTGAAAACTAGAGGTCGCTATCTCTTCTTTATCCAAAATGGTAGCCCGTCAAATGTTGTGGAAAATCAATTGTAAAATTGTTAATATTGGCTGCCATTTTGGATAGAGAAGAGATAGCGAGCTCTGGTTTTCACCATTCTTTAAGTTTTTGTAAACACTTCAAAATGAGGTGTCACTTGATAGGGGTTTCTATTGAAACATTTTTAGTTGTCCCCCGAATCCCCCCTTTTGGGGGCACTCAAAAATTTTAAATGTAAACCCCCTTCAAGTGAGACATCATTTTAAAGTGTGTACAAAAACTTAAAGAATGGTGAAAACCAGAGCTCGCTATCTCTTCTCTATCCAAAATGGCAGCCAATATTAACAATTTTACAATTGATTTTCCACAACATTTGACGGGCTACCATTTTGGATAGAGAAGAGATAGCGACCTCTAGTTTTCACCATTCTTTAAGTTTTTGTAAACACTTCAAAATGAGGTGTCACTTGAAGGGGGTTTACATTTAAAATATTTGAGTTGCCCCCCAAATCCCCCCTTTTGGGGGGACACTCAAAAATTTCAAAATGATAAAATGAAACTTTCTGCTAAGATTGCTCGACCACCAAAAGGATATCTCTGTATATTTACTTGGAAAAATATTAGAGGGGGGGGGTCTTGACTTTTTATTCACCCTGTATAATGTTATAACAAAAAACAAACATTTATTCGGACGCATTGTTTCTGCTTTTAGATTTTATAACTTTTGGTTGCAGTTTTTGGCTATAGTTTAACTATTTTAAATTATGAAATAATGGTTGGACATTAGTTGTTTATGTAATACATGATTACTATTAATTTAATTGTTTAAGAAGATACATTTGCATGTGCCTTCTTTGTCAACACCAAACATTTTTTTCAGCTTGTCCCTATTTTCTAGGTATGAATTTCGTATTTAGGAACTATTATAAGATTTGTATGTTGTATCACTGAAAGTTGGACGTTGCTGTAAGCAATGCTAAATGTCGGGATGACAATTTTTATGAATTATTAGTATTGCTCTAAAGATGTCAGTTCAAAGAGAGAAATTGATGGTGATTTTTCAACACATTCCCTATCATCAAATTCAACTTATTTGCAAATTAAATCATTTTTTTCTTTTTATTCTTAATGTCGACCCCAATGGCATTCTTGCTTCAAGAGTTACTCGACAGATGATGGAGAATCAGAGTAATTTGTTGAAACTGCTGCACCAAAACATTAGAGGTCCGTAAAATAGGACAGAGGAAATAGAAATCCTTATAGACGAAGAAAATCCAGATATAATTGTTTGATTGAACACTTTTTTTAAAGCGGAAAGGTAAATGCTTTCAGCTGTATTGCATAACCCTGCAGAGCTGCCAATAAGGGAGGAGGTTTAGGGATCTGGTGTAAATCAGGCTTGTCTTGTAAAGCTTTGGATTGCTGTAGTGTTTAAGAGGGTTATAGTGTTGAGTTGACGTGGCAATTGATACTAATACCAAAATGGTGCTACTGGCAGCTAATAGACCTTAATCTAACTTGCATGCCACGTTTCTTGACATGATCACTGAATGTCTAAATATGCATCAAAAGTGGCACAAAATAACTGTAGTCATGGGTGACATAAATATTGACCTCTTATGTGATTCCTTTCTAAGACAGTAATTGACAATGATGGCCTCCTACCTGTCATGTAATTATTACTTTATTATATATTTTATTTAACATGACAAAAGATATTGTCAAAATTACTAATTTATAATTAGTAAGCAAGAAAGAATAGTTAATTTAATTTCTTATAATACCAAGTTGGTATGAGCAGGATAATTTCATTTTTTAAGTTGTCAGTCCTGTAAATGCAAGCAGTCCAAAAATCATACAGTACAGTTCAATCACTCTCTCACTTTAACTGTGCTACTTTAACCATGTTGATGCCAGTTAGCATCAGATCAGTTCACAGTGCAAAATTAATATAATTTAATATCAAGTGCAGTGCAAGATACATATAAAGTAAAATAGCAAGATATATTTAACTAAATTGCCAGTATGCAATATGAAGAGAACCACAAAAAGGGGCCCCTGGACAATAAATTTTTAAATGGAAAATACATGAAGAGGATTAGGCCTAGTGAAAACCAATGCAACATCAAGGTAACAAACATCAGTTAATATTTATACAGTCCACTTATAAACTCTTTCTTTTTGTATATGGTTATTACAGCCAAAACATAACATTTTTGGTACTTTCGAAACCGGATTTTCAGTGTTCAGTCCATGGAATAGTAATGTAAAACATGTGCTTTTCTCCTTTCAATCTCAAACATGAAAGTTTTCATGTTGATTTTCATGTCAAGTTTTGCAAGTGACTTGTGTTCAAGATTTAAGTTGTGATTTAAAACTGAGTTCCAGTGTGAATAAACAGTGACTAACTTTTAATTATATTCATTTCATTTCACTAGCCTACATTAATAGACATTTATTTGAGCCATTGTGTCTCAACTTTATTCAAATTGATGAGTCAACTCATTAAACGACTGCTTGCATATTTTTTAGACATTGACTACAAACTAGCCTATTTTATATACCTCTTGTGAGAAAATACAAGTAATACCTATTCAAAGCCTTAGTAACAACAAACATAAGTTATATAGCTGTTGGAATATAAACTCAAGTTGCCTAGCCTAACTACAACTGAGAAAAAAAGAGAACGGAAGTATTGTATAATCTGAGTTAATCAATTTGATTGAATCTATACCCTATAGCCTATTAAGTTGAGAGGTTTTTATATTTTATTTTGTGATTTATATTCAGCTGAATTGATTATTTTGTAAACCAATTTTATAGTTAGGCTAAGTAGGCCTACACAGATGCTGACAGGTTCACAGTTGTAGATGTTCTCTTCTTTATAGAACTAGCCTAGTAATCTATTAAATGTGAGACTTGTTATCCAAGTTAGAAGAACAATAGCCTAGTTCAACTTAATTGACAAACTTGGTCTTTTGTTGTTAAACTAGACAAGGAAAGAAAAAGAGGTTTTGTTTTAACATCTTCATAGGCCTAGCCTATTCACAACTCAATTGATTCTTTTGAAGAGTTTTGTTTATGTTTTTTACTGGCTCCATAGTTGGTTACTGTAAGCCTATTATGTTTTACTAATTGTTAGGCTAACTTAAGGTTTTTTGCTGAATTTTAGACTACATTAAGTCTGTGAAATAGGCTTATTGAATTAATAAGTAGGTAGGCCTAAACTTGTGCACTTCATGAACTAGCTTACTCATCATGCCTCCATTGCGGTATACTACATTTCGCAAGCAAGCGGAACTCACCAAGGCTCGTCTATCTCAGCTCGACACTCAAGTCACAGCGCTTCATACAATAGGCCCTGATAATCTTTCAGATGTTCAGATTGAAAAAATTAAGGTTATTAAAACAACTGCTAATAAGAAAAATACTGAATTTGAGGCAATGCTCAACAAACTATTCAATTCGGATCCACTATCTGAAGACATTGATGATGATGAGGTCATTAAACTTCAAGAAAATATCAATGATTTGTATTTGAAAATTCATAGCGTTTGCGCTGCACTCACTCCGGTTATTGAGCCTAAACTCGATCAGTCTCATTCGAGTAGCATAGGTTCAACCTCACATGACTCTGGAGGTTGTGGTGTTCGGTTACCGAGACTTACTCTCGGAACCTTTTCAGGTCAACCCGAAAAATGGGTTGCTTTCCATAACATTTTTGAAAACTCAGTGCACAAAAATAGTAGCATTACAGATGTTGAAAAGTTCACTTATCTTTTGTCCTGTCTTAGCGGTGAGCCTTTAAACTTAGTCAAAAGTCTACCTATCACGACTGCCAACTACCATATTGCTTGGCAGCAACTCATGCAACGTTATAACAATTCTAGATTACTCATCACAATTCATGTTAACAACATCTTGGATATGCCGCCAATGCATGACTGTTCTGTTAAACAACTTAGATCATTTGCTTCAACATTTCAAGAAAATGTTAATGCGCTTCGTGCTCTGAATCATGACATATGTACGGAAAGCTTGTTTTTGACTCTGCATCTTTTGCGTAAATTCGACCATGATTTTAGAAAAAGGTTCGAGCATAGCCGAAATGAACCGCAACAGGTTCCTTCAATCAAGGAATTTCTGGATTTCATCGAAAAGGAATGTACTCAGCTGGAAGCAGCAAACTTGACCCAAACCCCAGTCAAAAGTGTTTCTGCATATTCCAAGCCTAATTCTAGGTTAAAACCGCCCACTTCCTATCAGGCAACTTCTTCACAGGCTAAAACTGTTCTATTCTCTGCAAACGTTCAGACTTGTAATCATTGCCGTAAAAATGGCCACTTGATATTTAAATGTGATGACTTCCTAGGCCTTACCCCTGAAAAACGATTGACTGCTGCTAGAAATAGCTCATTATGCAATAACTGTTTAAGTAAAGACCATAGCATAAGAAACTGTGCTTCAACACGTAATTGTAGAATTTGCAAGCGACGTCACAACACTTTGTTACATTTGAGCTCACAAAACAATAATTCAAAACAGGACTGCGATAAGCAGGTTTCTAGAGGCAAAACACATAATCCTTCTCTGGAAAATTCTGATAAGGAGCCACAGGCAGCTTTGGTCGGCTTGTCCCACGCCATTGGTAATGTTGTGCTGTTAGGTACTGCACTAGTTCATCTGAGCACTGGTAGTAAAACAATAGTAGCAAGAGCTGTATTGGATAGTGCTGCTCAGCAAACATTTATTACAGAAAATTGTGCTCGTAACCTAGGCCTAGCTTGCAAACTTACTGAAAATCGAAACATCGTTGGTATCTCGTCCACCATTGTTCCTTCTAAAGGCTTGGTACGTGTAAATATAAGCTCTATTAGTGGCCGAGTGCTTGCTAAGCACCATCCTGTGGTTATTCTGGATAATATAACTAGTAACTTGCCCAGATGCCGTGTTTCCAGAGAAGTTAAGGAAATTATGCACAGTCTAGCCCTTGCCGACCCAACGTTTGACGTTCCTTCTCCTGTTGATATGTTACTTGGCGCAGATTTGTTTTCTTACACCCTTAGTGGTAAACCAATACATTTAGGCCCAAATATGCCTACTGCTCTTTGCACCATCTTCGGTTACGTTTTGCTAGGACATGCTCCTGTTCAGTTTGACAGTGAAAGCAATAGTGCCAATACTACAGTGAATCTGTTAACCATGTCTGACTTTGACTTGCACAGTGCTGTGCAAAGATTTTGGGCAGCGGAAGTAGTACCAGATGCTTCGAAGCTATCCCTATCTGATAATAAGTGTAATGAACATTTTTTGGATACACATTCTCGTCTTCCCTGTGGGAAATACCAAGTTCGTCTGCCATTGAAACAGAACCCCTCAGTTCTAGGCGACTCTACCAAGTCGGCCGACAGTATTTTTAAATCCCTGGAATGTCGTCTTGCTCGCAATACCGAACTCAAGAAGAGCTACACCGAATTTATGGAAGATTACGAAACTTCTGGACATATGGTTCCTTGTTCATTGTTACCTCCAGACACAGTTCATCACTTCCTGCCTCATCATGAAGTGTTCAAGGAAGGAAAAATACGAGTCGTATTCAATGCCTCTTCTGTCACTTCGTCAGGAATTTCTCTCAATAGCATCCTGCATGCGGGACCAAAACTTCACAATGACATCCCTAGCATTATCCTTGGGTTTCGTCGCCATCGTATTGTCTTCACATGTGACATTCGACAAATTTTTCGTAACATATGGCTGCATCCTGAAGATAGGAATCTACAGTTAATCTATTGGAGAGACGATCCTACTAAACCAATGCAAGTATTCAAATTGTGTACCGTAACTTATGGCATGGCATCGTCACCTTTCTTAGCCAACCGAGTTGTACAACAACTCATTGAAGATGAAAGTACAAATCACCCATTAGCAGCTGATGCCCTTGGAGGACAAATCTACGTAGATGATGCACTACTTGGATCTGAAACGTTGGAAGAAGGACTACGCCTTCAGCAAGATGTCATTAGTTTAATGGAGAAAGGTGGATTTTCGCTCCGTAAATGGGCTTCAAACAACACTCACATCCTCAACGCCATTCCGCCAGAACACCGAGGGACACCTTCAGAATTCTGCTCCCAAGATCAGCCGCTGTGTAGTGTTCTAGGCCTAAAGTGGCTTCCTGACATTGATGCATTCGCTTATACAGTTAACTCAACTACAACGCCTTTCACTAAACGTTCAGTGTTATCCACTATTGCTAGATTGTATGATCCTCTAGGCTTTCTTACTCCCATCATTTTTTGGGCCAAAGCCTTTATGCAACTCATTTGGACAAAAGGAATCCAGTGGGATGATCCTCTCCCGTCAGAGTTAAAACTGAAATGGTGTCAGTTCACCCAAGAACTAACCTTAGTAGATCAGATATATATTCCTCGATATCTGAGTACTCAATCATGCAGTCAACTACAGGTACACGGATTCTGTGATGCCAGTGAAACTGGTTATTGCGCCTCTGTATATTTAAGAGTTACTAACTCTAGTGACAGTGTTAACGTCCATTTGCTAATGGCTAAGTCTCGAGTTGCACCATTAAAAAGTGTATCTCTACCTAGACTAGAGTTATGTGGTGCTCACATGCTTTCGAAGCTATTAGATTTTGTATGCTCTCAATTATTGAAGCATTTTGAAATTAAACAAGTTTATGCTTGGTGCGATGCTACAATTGTGCTGTCATGGATTAAAACCCCAGCTTATAGGCTCAAAACTTATGTAGCAAATAGGGTTTCCCAAATTCAGGAAACTACTACTCCGATCATTTGGGCACACATTGCCTCACAACAAAACCCTGCCGACTGCGGTTCCAGAGGTCTTATGACGTCTCAGCTCATCAATCACCCTCTTTGGTGGACAGGTCCCTCTTGACTGAACACTCCTCCACCTCAATGGCCTCAGTCTTCATTTTCAGTTTTACCCACAGACTCGCTACCGGAAATAAAACCTCCTGCGATAGACGCTTTGGTCACTACCAGCACACCAACATGTGAAATTTTGACGAGATACTCATCTTGGACGAAGCTAATTCATATTGTTGCACTTATACTAAGATTTTTTCATCGCTGTAAGGATAAAATGAGTTCGAAGATGTGCTCAAATCAACAGTCAAAGTCACAAAACTTAGGTGATACATCAACCAATATACCTACTACTCTAAAGGAACTTCAAGCACATACTACTCGTGTAATTCTGCTAACACAGCAAGAATCATTTGCTTCTGATATTATTAACCTGCAAAACAAGAAACCTCCTTCTAATCATTTGCAGAAACTTGCCCCATTTTTGGATGAAGCTGGACATATACGCCTTGGTGGTCGACTGAGAAATGCTGCAATAAACTTCAATGCAAAACATCCTATCTTGTTGCCTAAAAGCCATTTTGTGACTAGACTTATAATAGATTACTATCATATATTATATTTACATTGTGGTGCACAACAATTACAGTCACTTATAAGTCAAACATATTGGATTCTGTCAGCTCGAAGTGCTATTAAAGCCAGAGTATTTCGTTGTATAAGTTGTTACAGGACCAAACCTAAGCTAACCCCGCCATTCATGGGTGACTTACCAATTAGTCGAGTTGCTCCCACAAGACCCTTCTCTTCTTCAGCTGTCGATTACGCTGGACCTATTGCCGTAAAGCTACATAACCTCAGAAGACTTCAGAATATTAAAGTGTACATCTGTCTTTTTATCTGTATGTCTACAAAGGCTGTCCACTTGGAAATGGTCACAGATTTGACCTCCGATGCCTTTATTGCTGCTTTGAAAAGGTTCATCTCTCGCCGTGGTATGGTCTCCAACATATATTCTGACAATGGCAAGAACTTTGTTGGTGCTTCTCGTCAACTACAAGAAAGTTTTCAGCAGATAGCGTTGCAATCTCCTACACAACGATTTTTGGAAGATCAGCACATCACTTTTCACTTCATACCTCCTCATGCTCCCCATTTTGGCGGCATCTGGGAACGAGCAGTTCAAAGTGTGAAGAATCATCTGCGACGTGTCATTGGCGACACTTTATTGACCTATGAAGAGTTTAACACACTGCTTTGTCAAGTGGAAGCTATTCTCAACAGCAGACCTCTCACTCCACTGTCTTCGGAACCTGGAGAGTTAGAAGCCCTCACCCCTGGTCACTTTCTTAGTGGTGGACCTCTCGTCTGTTTACCTGAAGCTGATATCTCCGAAATACCTTCCAACCGTTTGAAGAGATGGCAGCAGGTCAAGTCATTTACACAACGCATATGGAAACGCTGGCATAAGGAATACCTGTTTACATTACAGCAGCGCTCAAAGTGGGTCAAGTTTCAGAAGAATTTGGAAGTCAATGATCTTGTTCTAATTCACGAAGACAACTTACCCCCTCTACAATGGAGACTCGGACGCATCATCAAGGTCTTCCCTGGAAATGACAACATTGTTCGAGTTGCCGAAGTGGTTACAAAATCAGGACGCTTCACTCGCCCTGTTACAAAGCTCTCTCCACTTCCCATGGATTAAGCAATCATTAGTATCATTAGGCTAGTTTAAGTTTTCCCACTCAGTGTCATTGCACTTTGTTTTTATTTTTTGAAGTCAATGATTTGAATTTAACAGATGAGTATGATTTATTTTGTTACCAAGTTTGTTGAAGTTGTCAGTCCTGTAAATGCAAGCAGTCCAAAAATCATACAGTACAGTTCAATCACTCTCTCACTTTAACTGTGCTACTTTAACCATGTTGATGCCAGTTAGCATCAGATCAGTTCACAGTGCAAAATTAATATCATTTAATATCAAGTGCAGTGCAAGATACATATAAAGTAAAATAGCAAGATATATTTAACTAAATTGCCAGTATGCAATATGAAGAGAACCACAAAAAGGGGCCCCTGGACAGTAAATTTTTAAATGGAAAATACATGAAGAGGATTAGGCCTAGTGAAAACCAATGCAACATCAAGGTAACAAACATCAGTTAATATTTATACAGTCCACTTATAAACTCTTTCTTTTTGTATATGGTTATTACAGCCAAAACATAACACTACCAAAGCAGAGAAGTGAATGGCTCACACACTCTTTTTGACCACGTTTTGTTATTGTTATTGTTATTGTACAATATTGTTATTGTTACTAATGAGGCTAATGTTGATTGTTCAGTCATCATCCCATGTTTATCTGATCACCATGCACAAGCAACTAAATACAACCTGTATTACAACCTGGCTCAACCAACATCCAAAGACAAGTTTTATCGATCATGGAAATTTTCAAATAACAATATACAATTTTTGGTTGTTTGGAATGACGAAATTGTATTTTAGGGTTAACGGTTCATTGAGATTATTAATAATTTTGACTTTTTAAACTTTATATTAAATTTAAATATATTTATAACTGTACTCATCATTATAGTTATAGTTATAGGTTTGTAAAAATGACATGTTCTGTAGGCCTAGCACAAAAGCATATGATGCGTTTTGCTGCTTGGACTATTGAAAGAGGTCTATCGATAAAGTTTTAAAGCCTATGACCTATAAAATAAGGTTAAAATATAGCTATAACATGTGTTCTTATGAAATATGGTAGTGACTATCTTTTATAATTTTGAAGCTCGTATTCCATCTGGACCAAGCTCCATTCCTCCGGGAAAAAGACAGAATTCGGTGTTAAATTGAATAAAATCCTCGGTGTAAAACCCTCGGTTCGAGTTCTTGAGCCAAAGACGACGTTGGAAGTGAGGGATCTCGACAAACTCACGACCCAGATAGATCTCTCCTCCGTAAATCTGTCTTCCACCGAGATGAAGTTAATTGTCTCGAAGGCCAACTCTCTAGGGCAGAACATGACGATACTGACGTTGGGAGCTAGAATGGGTCGGTTAGGTGACATGTCGGGTAGCCTCCAGGTGCTTCAAATGCCTGGGGTTCGGTCACATAGCCAATCGCTGCAGAGACCCCGACATAACAAAATGAGCTTCAAGTACGGCGACCAAGATCACAAGGCCAGAGTGTACAACTCCACAGAATCTTGTGTCCGATGCACAGAAGCCGGCTTGACGAACGACGCCATCAAGCACGCTGCGGGATCAAGCCGTTGTGCTCCATGATTATAATATTATAAAGTGATTCTTTATTATTATAAACTAGGATTTAAAGCAACAAGTTTCTATTCAAATAAGTAACTAATTCAGCTGCATTGCTGTACATAACACAGTTTTTTACTCTAAGCAAGATTTTACGCGAAGCACTTTTTGTTCAAAATACTTACGCTGTATGGTATCTTATAAAGCCTTTAAACAATTTTGAAGAGATATCGACTTTAAAATTCTTAAAATTCATTGTTGAGCTCCTGAGCTGTAGATAATTAATTGTCTGACGTCAATTCAGCTCAAAATTACGAATGGTGTAATCAGGACGTTTCGAAACATATCCTGATTTCACCATTCAAAATTTTGAGCTGAATTGAAGTAAGAGATCTTTTCGAAATTACTGTTATCTTACACCACTGACATCTCTTGTTAACGTTGTTAACAATTACTACTTCGATAGTACAATAAAACTGACAATCAACGCTTAATTGAAAAACAGAGTTGTACACCGGCAATCTATTTGTGAGCATCATAGATGGCAGACTGTATACAGTCAAAATATAAATATGAATTCCTCCTTCAAAATATTAGGTTTTGGTTTTTTATCGTACCTTTTACATGAAACGATAAATGCATTTAATAAGACTCACATTCACTGACGAAACACCATTTAATATGCAAGCGTAGAACAGAATATAATTGTTAACTTCTGTATAATAGCAACGGTGGATACATCACTAGGGTTGCTGGGGACAGTCGGTGGTTATTGCTTTTGGTGTTGGCATTTTTGCCGCCTCGATCGCTTTCAAAGCTTCACTGACGACATCGGTTGGAAGATTTTCCTTCTTGAAGTTTTTGATGAGAATGGCGGAAGCCCCTTGATCCACGGTGTCGCTGCATGTCCAAATCGCTTGTACACCTGCTTCTGTGTTTAGATACACCACGTAATTCGTGGTTATAAATTCTCTATCATTTTGTGTTCCTATCTGCTTATAAACCCCTTGTTCTGCTTGGGAATACGTAAATGACTTTTCGGAGTGTTTACCATCTTTGAAGAAATCACTTGAACATCCGCTTGACGTTGCAGCAGTCACAATCTCCTGTACACATTTCAGATTGGCGTTGGCTCCCTCTCTATACTCGGACAACATGTAGACGGTCCAAGTACCATCGTACCATGATTGGATGTCTGGAGCACCACCACTTTTCCATTGACTCTTGATGTTATTGATGTCATCTTCCAAGCACTTTGATTGAATTCCTGTAATACAGATCGACACAACAAAAACTATCTTGAAAATCATGATAAGTACAATGAACGCAAACTTCAGAAACCTGGCGATATAATAGGCCACAGGACAGTGATGTTACGGTTAGATATTGTCGCGTATTAATGCAAAAACTGTGGCACAACTGAAATATGAGGTGTTCAACAACTGTTCAGACCAATAAACTGTTAGCTAAGCAATTAAACTGTGACATATCTCATTAATTATACAGCAGCATGTGCAACTCACTGACTAGCTGGTATATGAGTTCTGACATACTTCAATTCAATTCAAAAATCTTTAATTCATGCAAAATCATGCTAAATATTTCACATCCTCTTGTGCACACGCACGTGCGAAAAAATCTTTAAGTACATGTAATTTTACAATGTTTACTGGAAGAGTCTATTCACTGTTGATAACAATACACAAATACAATAAATAACCATGGAATACAAGCTTACAACAAAGACAGAGTATTTTTTATAACTTATAAACAAAAACAAAACAAAAAAAACGCAACAAAGAACAATAAAAATACTTATACTTTAACAAGGAAAAAACAAAGTGATTACATTTCTATAAATTATAAAGATTTTTTAATTTTTTTCTTACACTAGTAGCTATAATTACATTACTATTACATTACAGGAACTATTTAGGTTAGTAATTGTTTCGTTAAGATTATTGAAAATCATAACTGATGAGTAGCACAACTGATTCGTTGACATGTCACGTTTAAAACATGGAACTACAAGTGTATATATTTTTGAGGCTCTTGTACAACTTTGATAGTTCTTAATATCATATTAACTGTGATTTGTTATCACAAAACTAATAACAGTAAAAATTTACTATTGTGAAACAGTATATATCTAGTTCTTTGAACATGCAAGTTATACTTTCATACTTTGTTTTATTAGACATGTTTCGTAAGACAAATCTTTGTGACATTGATATTGGCAAAAGACTTGTTTGATAAGTGCCTCCCCAGTGTATAAGACCATAACGCATTGTAGACTCAAATCATGCTGTATCCAAAGTTTCTAGATACTCAGGACTAACATAACTCCTTAAAAAATATAACAATTAGTCAATCCTTCAAAGTTTGAAGTTTACATATTCTACATGATGGTTCCATTTCTACTTTTTATCAATTATAATATTTCACTCTTTCACACATTCCAATTTCATGACAATTGCAACTATAAATAAAACCATGTACATGACACTTAAGAACAAGATAAAATTCATTTGCTGTACAAGAAAAATCTATACATTTAGTAATTTTAATATTTTATTTTGATTACTGGTTCACAAATTGCTTATTATTTCTAAATCTTCCTGCAAACATTTTTGCAACATAGAAAAGTTTTTATTGAAAAAATAGCAGTATTTCTAAAAGTCTTCTAAAAGAGCTAGGCAATTTTTCAAGATTATTGGTCTTGGTCCTATACTCTGATAATCCAATAGACTACAATAACCCATGTTGTAAAATGTAACCAAGATTAAGTGTAACCTATAACCTATAACACCAATAACCTAACTAGGTGTAAAATGTTGTTGTCACGCCAGTGATATATCTTTTCTGAAAATAATTATAAAATGATGTTGCGAACTTCGGTGTAAACGCGACTGAACAGCAAGCTAAAAGGGTTAAAGCATAATCTGGAAGAACTACCAACCAATCATGCACAATAGGGACGCTTGTACACAGAGTGTTTGAAATGAAATGAAATGAAATGAAATATTATTTATTTATACAGGCAAAAGTTAGGGCCACATGGCCCTTTCTTAGGGTAAAAACACAGTGGAGCAGGGCAGGTAGCTGGTAGCCTGGCTGGTCGCTTACTCGCTTAACCGCTGGTTACCTGGATGGTAGCTGGGACATACACACAGTGGCGCTCAGTACAGTCGCTTGTCAGCCGCCGTGTCGAGATGGCGAGTTCTAGTGACGAAGAGTTATTGCTCGATAGTACAGGATCTAAGTGGTTTTTACTAACTCAAGTAAGTGAACGCGAGTGTCAGGTTCATCCTGTCAACAAGGAAAGAAAGCAGCATTTTTGAACATGAGCTAAATAACATGTCCCAATACATTTGTCTTCAAATAAATATGCTTTACTATACGTATAATTGATTTTCTACCTCATCATTGCTGGTCACTATTATCTATTTAACATTATCTCTATAGTCTGTTAATATCACATCCATCCACATAAATACCTAGTTTTATTTGCATAAATTCAATGAGAAGCTTTTTTAATATTTTTTAATTATTATCCATCAGAATAACATAGTGGGATGGGCTTGGTTCCACAAAGGCACACGAATAAAAACCTCCGATATTAATTTGTCTACGTCCATTATTTTATTTCTTGTAAACAAAACAACAACCAAATAAATCGATTAAATACCGTATACAATACAATACAACAATACAATACAATACAATAAAATTAAACCGTATACAGAGAATGCGCAGTGAAAGATCCGACGTGGAACTAGCGAACTCGAGAAC
Organism: Macrosteles quadrilineatus; assembly: GCF_028750875.1. Taxonomy (NCBI): domain Eukaryota; kingdom Metazoa; phylum Arthropoda; class Insecta; order Hemiptera; family Cicadellidae; genus Macrosteles; species Macrosteles quadrilineatus. Next base: position 91,639,638 of record NW_026542602.1, on the reverse strand, counting down.
ACGTGGCTGTCAAGTTCTGCTATTTGCGCATGCCCCAGTCGAGCCATCCCCGCTTGCAGCTCCCAAACAATCGACTTGGCAATTCCTCTAGCTTGCCGCCTAGCTTACTGCTACCATCTCGGCTACCTGCTAGGCGCGACTGTGTGCGTACCCATAACAACGCGTGAGTTAATTCTACATAGCAGTAAGCGAGTAAGCGACCTGCTAGGCTACCAGCTACCTGCCCTGCTCCACTGTGTTTTTACCCTTACACTTAACCTGTCATAAATATAATACATATATTTTACCAATTACATTAATATACAACAAAAACAAAATCTAAATCATGGATACAGAAACTTTAACAAAAGAAAATAACTTACATTTTAAACTGTACAAAAATAATCTTCCTCTCTCCCTCTCTCTCTCTCACGCACACACACACACACCAAGCACATCTGTCAGTGACCAACCACGCGTACAAGCCCCTAGGAGAAACCAACCATGGCCATACGTTCAAAAGACATATTTTTTTGCGCTGCCACAAACCGGGAACGGTTATCAAGGGATTTGATGGCTAAGGGGAGGTCATTCCAAAGTCGGCAAGCGGTCACAACAAACGCTCCGTCGTAAACTGCAGTCCTATGATGAGGCATACGCAAAGTCAATGAAGCATAGCGTGAATATCTAACACTTTCTTCAACTACAAACCTAAAATCATCTACAAAATATTTTGGAAAATTTGTTTTTATTATTGAATAGGTTAGCAAAAGAATTTTAATTGATCTAAGGTCACATAGCTTTAATAGTTTAGAATTAATGTAGTAAGGCGTGATACGCTCACTGCGTCTCAGATCATAAATGCATCTCAAGCAGTAATTTTGAGCGCGTTGGAGAGCATCAGCGTTGGAGAGTGTTTAAGTATGGATCTATAATGCTAAATAACTGTTTGTCGGTCCGTTTGTGATTTTTATGAATTATTTTATAGCATTTTGCAAGATAGAAATTTAAAAATTGATATAAATGTGTATTTTATTATATAAAAAAGCTTACAAAGTTTCGTTTTAATATCTCAAGTCTTTTCAATATGGCAACCATTTAAATCTTAAATGCCAAATTTCATGAAAACCGTAAATTTTAAGAAAACTGTTTTCAGATCAAAAAGATAGAGAATTTAAATCTTAATCAAATGAGACCTTGTTTGTTAAAATCAGATGACATACAACCAAGTTATCAGTGTTTTTCTACATTCGGTTACACAAAATCCTTTACTACAACACATCAATTTTAATACAATTAATAAATGGTAATTTAAAGCTCAAATAATTTGAGTCAAATACCTCATTGTTACTTAGAAATCATATAAAATTATTATTATTTATTATAAAATTAAATTGACTGTATTTAACAATAATTATTTTGATGCTGAAAAACTACTATTTCCATATCATAAAGAATGATGTTAACATTTTAAATGACAGAATTTAGGTTATAAATCTATATAAATAATTTATAGTAGTTTAAGCGGTGTTAAGACTAAAGCTGTTGCTGGGACTATGATCACCAGCTCATAAGATTAAATCTTACTTCACCAGCCACAATAGGTAACACAATTCATTTAGTTATGGAGCTATAAAATAAGCAAGGTTAAAATTAATTTTAACCTTTACAAACTCTTCGAAATAAATTGTCACTACAATAATTATAAATATTAGATAATAAAAATAATGTAGGCCTAGATATAATAATGCAGTATTTCAGAAACCAGCAAGTTAAAAAAAAACAAAAGCAAATGGTATATAATTGACGTGTCAACAAGACAAAACTAGTCTTAGCTTTAGGCTAGTCCTAGAGAGTCGCAGCATTATCTCATAGATCAAATCCATTGGTGTATGGCGAGATGAACGTTCATCGTTAAACCGTTCAATGTAACGATGAATATGTGTTTGAACTGAGCAGCCTTTGCCCTATTCAAATGGAATTGTTTCAATTAATCCGTTAAAGGGTAAACATTCTTTTTGTAATAGGGTAAGTAGGGATGCTAGTCTTAATTTTAAAAAAGCTCCAGTTAAATCCAATATACATAAGGTTTCAGCTATGAAAGGAGCTCGTATCATATCTAACAAGCAGAAGGATTCCAGTCATTAAACTGTCTGTTCCACTCACTTAAGCATTACGGTGCTTGTCAAGATCTTACTATGCTGTAACGGTTTGAAACTTACACTTAACTGAAGGATGAAGCAATGTATAGTAGTTATAGTAGTTTATGTTTTTTAAGAATTTTAAATATTTACTTTAAATAATCCGTTCTTCCGTAAATTGTTGTTAAAACTTAAATTCTATAAAAATAGTTATTGAATGCCAAATATCTTAAAGAGAGCGATATTGCTTCTAGTATCACAGACACCAGGAACATTATACGTCGTGTAAACATTTGAAAAGCCTGGTCGATTTTGTACAGTATTTTGTTTTTTATGAATCAGCTATATTGTTAGTCAGTGAATTTAAAGGATTTGCTAAGTTAAAAAAGAATATATAAAAACAAAATAAACAAACTCATATGACATAACCTAAAATTAAAAGTTCAAACATTTATGTACTAAAATATATAACCAAATAAAATAAAAGACATAAACTTTTTGTGTAATTATAACATGTTAAACGTGTAATCGGTATGTTTATCTAATAATGTTCATGTTACTCTAATTGTATTATAATATTGCTCCATTAAAACTTACCGAAGTGTCAAATCTGCCCACCCCTACAGCTATGTGGCATAATGGAATACTCTTATCTTTACAAAACATGTATCTTTGTCACTGATTCACATTATATAATATAGCTATACTTTCATTTTAGCTGCAATGATACTCAGATATTAAGGCAGTGACAAATATTTTAACTATTGAGTTGTGTATTAAGATATCAATTTTTAAACCACAAACAATACAAATATCTTTATTATAACTAAGACATACATGTTTTCACGAGTTACAATTATATAACAATATACATTTAAGTATTTAATTAGATACGCATATATGAGGAATGTAAAACATATTATCATTGTTAATACATTTTCACAATCTTTAAAATTTGTTAAGCATCAATGTAATACATCAAATAAGCATTGTTTGATATCATAAAAAAGTAAAAAGTAAAAAAAAGTGTGTTTGGTATTTTGAATTTCACTATTCCCCCAAACCTGCAAGCTAACAGACCTAATATGACCATAGGCATTTGCTAAATACGACAGCAACAAATTCAAATTTTATTAATTATAGGCCACTACACTGCAAAAAATGGCAGTTTGCTTAAAATTTATTTACCTAAGGGCACTACAGAAAATACTAAATAGAACCAGAGTTTGTATAATAAATCGCTGAAATCTGTCTAAAAGCTTTACACAACATGCCTCTCAAGTTATCTAATTATTAAATACGTCTCTAGGATTGTTAATGTAATTGCATGATCCCCTATGCACTGTTTTGTTCTATTGTGAGGTTATGTCTTTGTTTATGTAAAGGATTGTTCCCCCATTGAGCATTGTCACTGGCTCTCATCTGATTGGGAACATCAATGCAATGGTAAGGTATTAGCAATGTTATTGTATAACACAAAATGATGACCTTATTAAAATACCACGTTTTACAGCTGTATAGTTAAAGCTTTAGTTCAAAGCTTTTTACATAAAATTTAAAAGCTCACTGGATACCAAGATATAGTATATAAAAAACAACATACAACAGTTAAAATTTCTTGATTATATAGTCAGCCTCTCAAAGGTTCTTTTAATAAATAAGTATTGTTCACAAGATTGTACATTTCAGAAGAAATAACACTTCTGAATTTGACCTTTTGATCCTACTTAGAACTAAGCCTAAACCTCAAATTTTTATTTTTTTGTAAAAGTCCTCCAGCCAACACATAATAATAGTTTTAAATACCAATAGTATGATGAATTTAATTGTATGCATGATATTGGTTAACTAGTTTCAGTTACATTTGCAAATTTCTGGGGTGTAATAAATTCAACACCGAATATTGCTATAGCTATGCTAGGTACTGAGTGTTTATTAACTTAAATTAACCATTCCTCAGATCTTATGGAAATATATGTACACTGACAGCTTAGAAGAATATACATCTAGCGAAATATTTAGGAATGGTTTTATAGACAAGGTGTAGACAAAAATGTAGTACGATTGTTTTTACAATATATTTTACAACCAATTTAATGAACCTTCTATAATTTGAATATTTAATTTGTCATTTTGGTATTTCACTATGAATAAGCTTGTTCATATTATAAAATTCAAGTTTTGCTGCAATTTCTGATCCAAAACTCATAAGAAACCTTAAGAAGATAAATTATTATGGCTGGCACATTTACTTTGCCTTCATAAATATGTTTTGAAATCTGTCAATACAATTTTTACAATGTACGTAGTTAGTAAGATATTGTATACAGTAGTTGCAATTTCAATGCAACTTGATAATAATTCGACAAAAAAAACAATTAATTTATTATTTTATTCAAGACATTGGTGCTGAGTGGGAGATCCTAAAAGATTTTGGCTGACTTGAGATAAGCCTGGCTTAGACACGGGACAAAGTTAACTTCTACATTACCTTGATGTGATCCACGGAATTAAACTTTCAAAGTTTTTTACTGACTTCACCACATGTGTATTTGCCGTATCAGTATATAGTTTTACTTTTATAGTTGATAGAAGAATTAATTGTGAATTTACAAAATGCATTAACAAAAATTTAAATTATTTTTTTAAGAAAAAATAATGGATGAATAATGAGAAGAAGGCCATTGGTAAACATTTGTAACATCAATTTCTGAACTGGTTGCAGAATTATTTTAGATAGGCTAACTACAAAAAGCAATTACATATCCCTAATTTTTTCTTTATAGTCCTACCTACTATCAGGGAAGATCACGTTACCCCTTCAAATATTGACATATCTGAGCTGCAAATCTATGAAGTGTAAATTTTAAAAAAGCAGCTTGGAAAAATTTTTACAGGAACACATTCACTAGACAGATTCGGGGTTAAAAGTCATAGTTTTACTAAATTTCTTAATATATTGTTAAGCTTATATATATAGCAAGTTATTAGATTGTGTAAACTTTTCTACTCATTATGATCCTACAAAATCCTAAGAAAACATTTAAATGTAATTCCTTGATACAAGGTTTATTAATTCAGAACGCTTATCATTCAAATGAGTTTTGATGTAGATTAAAATTTCATAAATTAATGGAAATAAAAATTGAAAACATTGTTACAAGAAGGTACCCTTTGGCTTATGCAAACATTTTATTAGTTCTAAATACCTAACTTAATTTAAAATTTATAAATATCTATAACTTAAATAATAGTTTAGATCATTATCCAAACTATTTTTACGTTATCAGGCATAAAATACTTTTTTATGGAGTATGATGGTTTATTAATATAGTTAAATTTAAGATTATCAGCTATATTAACTGGTAAAATATTCTTTTCAGCTCCATTAAAAGAGATATAATTTAAATAAAAGGGCGAAGATAACCGATCGTGGATAAAATTAGATCATACATCAGGGGCGCTGAAATGGAGGCAATGTCTAAAGTAATAAACACTTTATCTTCGGTAGAAATGGCTTATCTGCACTGCCTTAAATAAACCACCCTCTATTGCTGCGTATAAAACTTTCAGTTTTAATACTCCTGTTCTTACTCCAATTAAAATATCGGATTGTTACTGAAAAAGAAAATGTCACACTATGATACATTTAGTTACACAAATTATTTTCAAAATATATATCCCTAACAATTTTGGCTTAGGTACCTCTAATCGTTATCCACAGACCAATGTAATATACAAACTATTCATAACGGCTTATATAATAAATTTACATTGGTAACTTAATTTAATAACCAATTTTATAGATTTGGACTTAATTGAAGAAAAAAACTCCTGTTTGATAGAAGACAATAATTTGGTTACGTTTGATAATGTAAATGGTAATATATAAAACCAAGAAAAGATTAAAATGTTTTTTTTATTTTGAACTTATTTATTAAAATAAGAAAATATCAATATAGTATCAAGCGTAAAGAAAACCAATTAAAAAACACTATACCTAACAACACTACGTATAACCTAACAACCATTAAAAAAAACATAAAAACATACTTAATATACTCAGGGAGAAATGGAAAGTTATTGGAGAGAATTCCCAAGCCTTTTCAAAGTAGTTGACAGATGACAGCAAACTCTGACGTAAATGCAGTGTAATTGACAAGAACGTCAACGCGAAAATGAGCAAATGCATTGAAAACCTCCAACAGTTTTTCTTCTTTTGATGGCGTTTATTTATCACTCTTTTAATCTTGGAGGGGGACAAAATGAAAGAATACTACTTTGGTGGATAGCGTTAAAACGTTATCATATGTTTTATTGTGTAAAAATCTTATGTCATAGATATTTTTTTCATCAACTTATATTTTTTACATTCTTTGCCATTAAATTAAATTTACAGATTTGTATGACAAGGCCAAACCATAATTCTTTAACAACAGCAAATCTCTGTTCCCATTGTCAAATAAAATTGCATTCAATCACTTTACAAGGCTGGAAATTTGTCAACAATGGAACAGAAACAAGTTTGGATTTACGCATTACAATTTAGAACCCACAAATGTAACCGCAGACATTATTCGTCAGTTGTGAAGGATACCGAACAGCTGTACCTGGACTATCACAGCTGACTAATCCGTCAACTAATTAACCATATGAATGATTTACAACACGCTGTATCAATTGTAATAAAATATGGATATTCTGTGAGTCTACAAATTACACCCTAATTACAGTAATGGCATGAGTAAATAGTTAAAATATGTTTTCATGACCTGATGTTGGGTAATAAATATTTTATGATTTAATCCCGATCATTATTTAACTGAAACAGCAACTTAACTTGCTAACTGTCTTAACATGGAAAGTTTTGAAACAGATAATATTCAAGATAAAGCGTTTATGAATTTTCTGATTAACACTATACAAAAGTAGGTTACTTAAGCGTCTGAAATTAATCTACTAGAACCAAAACCAAGATTTCCATTATAATATTACGGAAAGTAAATAAAATAAGAGTCTTATAACACTTAAAACATATATTTACACTTATATTGTTACTCAGAAGACGGTAAATATTGAAAAATAGATGTTAAGTGGTGATCAATTTCGATTGGACACTCCAATCATCATCAGACCCAATAGGCGAATGCCAAACATTGTTTTGTAGGAAATTCAGATCGCAAAATATTAACATTCGCCTATTCGAGTGTCCAATCGAAATCGATCACCACTTGCCATTTTTTCTATATTTTCCATCTTATGAGTAACAGTATAAGCGTAAATGTATGTTTTAAGTGTTATAAGACGTTTCTTTTTTTACTCTCTGTAAATTTAATCACACGTACAATGCTGATCAAGAAGTTATTAGAATATTTAACAAATTGATATTTATTTTTAATTTTTAACTGCATTGCAGAAGGACACCTAAAACCTATTGTTATTGGCATACCCATTATGATTACTACCCATCTTTACCTCTCTTTACACACGTTTTTCAGTGGACGATAATTATCTTAACCGTACTATGAATGTCTGAACTTAGTGCAAAGAACCTCGAGCAAGGTTTTGTTTTGTACCTCCGGGTTTAAACCAACTCGGACTGTACAGTATTGGATCAAAAGTAATTTGATGATTCAGTTTTGTTTTTCAGCCCACATTGTAAAAGAGGATTGTTTATTCAAAATATTCTCATCAAACGTTAATTTAAAATTTAACAATATCATTTACTCGTGTTTGAGAAGAACTACTCTTATTTTTCTTAAGCTTTTTTTTCTAGTCATAAAAATATTCATCGATAAGCAATTGATCTTATTTTTATACATTACTAATAGACTATTATTCAATCACTACAGTATTTTAAGTTTTTTTGTTCTCTCTAAAGCAAAAATGTGTCTAAACAACAACAGATACAATTTAACATTTGAAATAGAAATATTTTTACGTTGGTAAGAGATAAAAAAATAATTATCATTATATAATCTATTTTTGTTCACCGGTTTTATAATTTTCGCTTTTAATTCATTCTGTAGTTTGTACAGGGTATTTAAAAAATTCGTTACTACAATAGTTTTTATTAGTACATTTTACCTAATTGTTGTAATATACGTTTTTGGAAAAATTGTTGAAAACATTATTTTTGTCCTTTTATTTTATCAATATATTAATGGGTTTAAGTCATAAAGTAAACATAAAAATCTCATAGTTGATTATTTCTGGACTCCTATATTGCTTCTTTGAGCACAGCTTTTAATAATTAACGACACATTGATCGATACGTTTGATATTAGGTAGCCTTGTTGTCAGCGATCTTTATGTTGACCATTCCCACTAATTTAGCAGTATATTTTAAATCATATTTTTATATAGTACGCCTTGAACATAGTATGCCTTATTAGTGTGAACTATTAAACTTACTCACGAATATAACAACAGAAATGTTTTTTTGTCATTATTATATAATTTATGTTACAAGAAACATTATGTTAAAAAGTTACGTTTGTCAAAAATGGATAAGAAACCTTTAGAAAACACATAAATATATCTTCATAAATCATAAATACCATTCAGTTAACACTAGGTGTCATTAACAATAGATTAGTATAATTTACGATTCACATGAGTTAACCACAAATGCAACCACAGATCATTAAACCAATATTGGTCAGTGGGGTTTGAATAACAAATAGCTCTCAATAAAGGACCATCCATATAAATTATTTCATCCTACTGTACTTTCGTTAGTTATTAATGGGGCCTTAATTATCTCTGTTGACGGTCAGCACCTTACTTTTGATTATTTTTAAAATGATAATAATTTATTTGTGATGTTATAATAATATGAGTTGCAAGACATAGTAACATAACGATTATATTAGGCACACATTAAGAAGCAGAGGTTAATACATCTAAGAATAATTAGAAAACTTAAATATATAATATTCAATAATTGGGAGATTTCCATTATTTCATAAAATGTGAATGGTAGACTATACTTAAGTATTACAAGGAGAAACAACGCATGGCCATTTGTATTGACGATGTATTGTTCATTAGACAAATCTAGACATTACCCAATATCTCATATATGATTAGCGTTCTAATTTGAAGGCAAAGCTAGCGCAGGCCTTCTTCAAAACAAAAATAAAATAAAACTGCAACTAAAAACTAAGACTAAAACACTAACTCAAACTAAACATCTTTAGTGTTTTAACATTTTTATGAAGAAATATAATATCTAAAAACACAACTGTTTAGTTTTACAAATTTTAAATCTATTATGACGATAGCAAAAACATTGCTAGACTAAATTTAATGATTTTTATTTGGTCATTTGTACAAAGTAATGTTAATCAAAATAATTGTAATATGCAGGTGGAGTTAAACAATTGTATTCTGCTTAAAATATTTAATTATTTCGAAATAGCTGAATCAAAAACACGATTTTTTTTATTTCGTGGTTATCCAAAAAACTAGTAATTTTTCAAGTCATTTCAAGTCTTTAGTCATTTATATTATTGTTAAGGGTCCTTTTAAAGCTGTATGTGTGGATTGAAAACCTTTGTCTTCCTAAATATGCACAGTTATATAGGAGAGTAACAGTGAGTTTGGTAGTTTCACTTTCTAACTACACATTCGTATAATTTAATCACTCCATCTACTACTTAAGCATACACTACATTGGTTGTAAGTTGTTAAGCTGTATGAATTGATTATTTTTTATACTATATGACTTGTAATGGTATACACCCAACCGTCATAAATGTTACCTATCTTTAGAAGATATCTAATAAATATTTTTATAGCTAAACACTATGATTGAATAAAAATAATATACTCGTACCATCCTAACAGTTAAAAAAATTAATTTGAAAGTCAACAAATCAGGTATTTTTTAAGTGATTCCTGTAATAAACGTGCATCCCTATTCCCTGACATTAATTATTGTATTGCAATTAATGAACTATACTAATTATATATCTTTTATTTCGGACCAGTAACCAATTAATGCCAATCTAAGTAAAAAAGAAGCAACAGTTGCGGTAATTTATTGAAAGCAGCTCTTTTCCCTTCTAACTTAATAACTTCTTGATCAGCATCGTACGTCTTATTACATTACCTGAAAAAAAATATATACTTCTAATAACACTAGTAATAATATATTTACACTTCAAATCAAAAATCAAATCAAAATGTCTTTATTTCGTAAAAGTAATCATTTTTACAGTTTACAAAATACAGTATCAGATTACCATAAGAATATAACTGAGTACTTGAACTAAACGAAATTAATCCCACATGGGAGAACCCGTGCGTGGGAGTGAGTCATTCTGTACTTTAATATGAAACAGGAAAAAAAAAGTTTTATACGTAATAAGAAACAAAACAAAATACTTCTATCCACTGGCATGATTCCAAAGCGCTAGCGGAATTTTGGCAAATCACATTGGAACATAGATAAAATGATATCAGGTTGACTCGTTGACTTTCCCCTACCATTAACCCCCCAAAACGCCCCCCTCCCCCCCAACACACACACACACACACACACTCACACAGACACGCGTGCAAACACAAACACACGCTGTATCAGCTGTATCACCTATTGTCTGTATATGGAAACTAATAATCTATTAGCTCCATCCCTCCCAATGAGTTTTAGCCAGTGAACAATGTGTTTTTTGTACGTTGTAATTGAGTGTCTGTCATAGTCTCGTAAGTCTAGTGGAAGGTTAGAGTAAATGATGTGTGCAACGTAATAGCAATTTGTTGTAGAAAATGTCTTTGTAAGTCTTGGTACGCGTATGCCTTGGCCTAGTGTATGTCGAGTATTATGGTCATGTTGTGGACGATCAAAGAGTGACTCATGATGTTTGTAAATAAACATCGAAACTGTTCTGATGTATATTTGCGTTAAATCAAGTACATTCATTTCGGTGAACAGAGCATCCGACGAGTATTGCCTACCCTTGCCCAGTGCCGCTTTTATGATTGCCTTTTGTGTTACAACAAGAGGTTGTAGAACATTGCTGTAAGCACAGCCCCAGGCAATTATCCCCCCCTCAAGCAGTGACTGTACATAAGCAAAATATGCATTTTTAATTTCATCTATTTCAAGAAAATGGTGAAGTTGGCGAAAAGCAAAAATTAGTTTTCTTAGCTTTTTGTTTAAGTATGACACGTGATCTGCCCATGACAATTTTGAATCAAACACAACTCCAAGATATTTATAATTTTGAACTCGATTTATTACCGGGCAGGCACAATTGTTTCCGATTTCAAGACCACATGAATGAATTTTGATTTCGTTGCGAAGTGTGTCCCCTCGAGCTCTTAAGGAGATTGGAATACATTTTGTTTTAATGACATTGAGCGTTAACACATTCTGATCAAACCATTTTTTAATTTTTGACACGCCTCTTTCGGCATTGGCAAAAGCTGAGTCCCAAGTTTCGCCTTGGAATAAAACTAAGGTGTCGTCAGCAAAAAGGTAAAAATCACCTTCAATATTTAATTTCACAAGATTGTTAATGTAAATTAAGAATTGTAAAGGCCCTAACGTGCTACCTTGGACCACCCCAAAGTCAACATTCCCAAGATTTCCATTGATTCCATTAATATTTACAAACTGCTTTCTATTATCAAAATAAGATCGGAACCATTGCAGAGCTACACCTTGAACACCTATCAGTTCTAATTTTTTTAAAAGGAGCGATCTATCAACTGAGTCGAAAGCCTTGGCCAAGTCAAAAAATACCAGGACAACACGCCTACCTTTACTGATGGCCAAATTTATATCTTTATTAACTTCGAACAATGCATCTGTGATGTTTTTTGATTTTCTAAAACCAAACTGGTGGTGAGTTAAAATATCGTGCTGGTTAAGGTAATGACAAACTTGATCTTTGATAATTTTTTCTAAAATCTTAGTGAACACACTTAGCAAAGAAATTGGCCTAAAATTTGAGATATTGGTGACGTCACCGGACTTGAAGAGGGGAACAACCTTGGCAATTTTGTAGGCGTTGGGGAAAACACCACTTTGGATGCTCTTGTTAGTTATATGTAGCAGTGGTTGTCTAAGTGTCTCCCAGTTGTCTTTGAGTAGTTCAGCTGATACACAATCATACCCGCTGTCCAATGGAAATTGATCACCACTTCCGAACATAAGTATACTTTAAGTACATGAGTAACACAAGTACTTCTTTCATATGTATTTACCGTCTTTTGAGTGAACAGTGTAAGTGTAAATATGTTATTACAAGTGTTATTAGGCGTATATTATCTTTTTGTTTTTTCAGGTCCTTCTAACTTATCAAACAATATCTTTCAAACTAATTAATGGTTGGTAAAATAATAGAAGAATGTTTTCCAACATTATTCATAAAAACATTGTTAGTTATTGAACATTGTGTTTTTAAAATTTATATTACACCTATTTGTTGATTATTTAAATAAGTACATTCACCGCAATAGAAGACCAAATATGTTAATTCAACATAAATAATAACAGCAGTTTTTCAAGCAGAACAATAGCAACCATAATGAAATCATTATCTTTTTTTATTCATTTTCAAAATCACATTGCAGCCCGTAAATAATACTAATAAATAGTGTTTCAGAATCAATCATCATCTATAAGCTTCACGCAATACAGCACATGTTTTGCGTGTGAAATGTTTGTAAATCCCTTATTAACGCTAAAAACACAATCACCAACTCCAGTCACCAATAATTAATTTCTCTCCTCTGCAGCAATTCAATTATGATAATCTGATCTCTTGTAGCGTAACTAACTTAGCCTCATGTTCAGAGCGACGGATTTAATAACACTGTAGACACTAGACAGGTCAATGGACGGTTTAATTAATTACTTCCGGTAAACCGTGTGTAAAATGCGAATTGTGTGTATTAATACACATTTTTACCTACGATCTTTTTCAAAGTAGCCGTTTCAGTTCAGTTACCAATGTTGAACCAATGAGGTTCAAGATTGAAAGAGGAATATAATTCACCATATTTGTAAACCTAAAAATAATTAATTAAGTAGTTGTTTTCCACTATATGTAAATGTGCTATGATTCTTTGCACCACTGTCAGTGGCACTGATAGGTTATAAACAAAGACAACGTAAGACAACACATCGAAAACATAACCTATCAGACAACATATCGAAAACATAACCTCTTTAGAAGTTCGAGTAGTGATTGTTGGTAAAAAAACTGTCGTGGAAGTTAATTTAGTGTACAAAACTCGTGTAAATAGTGTTAAAGACGGAAAATATGCTCCAATTGTAATCGGTAGAATATTACAGGTTCCGCTCATTCTAAATTAGGACTTTATTTGTTCCGTGATCACAATCGGACTAGGTGTCTCTAGGAAAAGGGCAATACCTTGAGGGTACAATATCCGTCAAGGCTTTCAGATATTTGTTTAAACTATAAAAAGATTTGAAGAAAATTCATGTTTTTAGGTTTTTAAAATTTAAGTTGAGTGTATAGATAAGGGATATTTTATGAACAAATATAGAAATGAAGGTAGAATCATGATCAAGGACAACGAAGTTTTTGCTGTGGACAACTGTATAAAATGCATTTTTCAGTTAACAGCAGTCTGTACCTGTTAAATACAGCTAAGCTAAGATAATAGTCTAAAGTTATGCCATGAAAAAATTTGTTATTAAAATATGTATCGTCAAGGAAAATAAATCCTGGAAGTAAGCAAATTTAAGTTAATTAATATATCCAATGTAGAACTATTTTGTTAACCGCGTGTCCATGCTAAAACAGAAATGCTCAAGTTTTAAGACTAGCCAGTAGAGGCAATATGCCGGTTTAAAGGCACTTGGGGCGTTTTTTCCCATAAGAATAACATGGGATCATTTTTTGGCCACCAAAACCCAAAATCCTGATCTTTGTCTAAATATCCCTATAAAATTGTCAAACCTTATTTCTTACTTATTTCCCATAAATATATTTGATATTAAGCTAAAAAAGCTATTTCTTATATTTATTGACCCTTACAAGTGTAAATGTAGAGTAGTGGCGAACCCAGAAAGATAAGTCACTTTAGGCGTTTTTTCCCATAAGAATAACATGGGGATCATTTTTTGGCCACCAAAACCAAAAATCCTGATCTTTGCTCACATATCCCTATAAAATTGTCAAACCTTATTTCTTACTTATTTCCCATAAATATATTCGATATTAAGCTAAAAAAGCTATTTCTTATATTTATTGACCCTTACAAGTGTAAATGTAGAGTAGTGGCGAACCCAGAAAGAGTCGTCACTTGGGGCGTTTTTCCCCATAAGAATAACATGGTGAGCTTTTTTTTGACCACTTTTTAAAAATCCAGCTCTCGGCCAATACAAGCCTATATTAATGTTCAATACCATTGTACAACTCTATTACTATTTCAAATCCACATCCATTCTCATATATATTCTCAAAATCATCAACTTGACAGTGCGAGGTTTGTACGTGCTCCCGGCTCATGGCGTGCTCTCGGTCATGCTCCCGACCTATGGTTAGGCTTCTCGCTCCCGACTCATGGTCGGTTTTCTCGTCTCTAGTGGTAGCTCTTGATTAAGCCTTGGGTGGGTGACCTCCTGTTGAAATAATTTCTAGTTAAATTGTTTAAAATTTTTTTAATTTCTATCTAAAAATTTTGAAAATTTCACAATTTCTGGTTAAAAAATTTTGAAATTTTGAAAAGTCTATAAATAGATGAGCCGACCCCTCGCACCATCCCCAGACGAACAACCATTGGAAACGTGCCCCCCATAGTGACAGTGCGAGTGGCCGCCCCACATCCCTAACAAAAGTGAAAGGCCGTGGGTGAATATCAAAACAAAACAAAAGTTGTCAACAAAGCCTATGTATTTCAATGAATCCAACAAATAACAACAAACAACAATGTCAGCCATCCAAAGAATTCTTTTAAAAATCTTTCAAAAAATTTACCCTTCTGAATTACAAAAACTGGTACCAGTAACAAATTAGGCCTAACAATGAAATAATTAAAGATGGTAACTGTAAATATACTTTAAACTTTGAAAAAATTAACAATTAAATAAATAACAATACTATAAAAATAAATAACGAAGAATCAATCATATTGCGGGGCCCCTTTCAAATATAAAGTCTTTTAAAATGTTCGTAATTTCAAAGTAGGCTATAACTTGCGTATTGCGTGGCACAACATGTTCCTTGCTGGTGGCAGGCGGTGGTGGTGGATGACGGTGCGTAGCTTAATGATCCCCGGAGAAGCTGGGCCATTGGCAGCCCCAGGAGGTGGAAGATGGAGTGTCCCCCCAGGCGACCCTCTCCGAGGACAGCAGCAAAACGAAACCTCCCATCCGGGACCCTTTGAACACATTCCAGGCCTAACTAATAAAAGTCCATATAAACTTCATAACATTAGGCCTACCAAGCTTTTCAAGAAATAATTCCAAAAAACAATTTCCGCACCACTCGTTCACTGACCAAGACTATTACAAATGAGATTTTTATTTAAAATATTTTTCTTTTAATAGGCTTTCCTTTATAAAACAGTCTTTAAAAGTTATAAAGAGAAAAATGACTAGACAAAATTAATTCAGATAAATAAAGCTTTAAAAACATAACAATAAATAGACCTTTAAATATTACTAACTTTAACAACACATTCTGACAGTAAAATTTTATAAAGATTTGAGTTCACAATAAAAATATGAATTATCTGGTCCAGAAGGGTAAAACACATTAATAAAACACAAAACAATTACATAAATACTACAATAAATACTTCAAAAAACAGTTTACACAAAATCTCAAAAATTCTTTGGCTGGAGGTGCATTTTCAGGTAAAACCGGTAATAACTCCGGTTATTACCAACCAAATCTGCTCAAATTGCTTTTAAAAGCTGTGGCACAGGTGCCCGCAGCTTTTAAAAGACAAATCCATGCCTACCAACTAGCCTGAGGCTAGGTAGGGGGTCAGTTACCTACGGTCACTCAGCAAACAGAAATGCGCTAAACTAAAACTTAAATAACTCGGTCATTTATTATCCAAACTTAATGAAAATTGCAGGGGACAAGTAAGAGCACTAATACTAACTAATTATGACCGAGCTTGGCCCCCAGGAGGCGCCATTACTTAACTAAAAAAAATTAGGCTGAGTGACATGGCCTACAATACAAATAACAAAAAAAACACTATTACAGGGGACAGAGGGACAAAATTTACATTAAACAACATGTAGGCCACAATAACAACACAAAATTGAGCACAAACTAGGCCTTAGGCCTAATAACAAGTTAACAGGGACACAGAACAAACGGACCATAGCCCGCACAAAAGTGAGTTTCAAAGTGAGTTTTCTTGGGTAATATCTGGCCTAGGGTCTCGGGGAAAGCTTTGAAAACTTGGCAACAACAAAAACTACAAAACTAACCAGGAAAACTTGTGATCTGACCACACAAAGCTTGGCCAAAGGCCCAACAAAACTCTGTTCAATTCCAGCCTCAGAAATGGGTCTAGCGCCTTGAAAAACAAGTAATTGGTAATTAAAAGTAATTCCAATGCACAGAAGGTGCTTAATACTTGTTTTTCACTAGCCAAAACCCACTCAAAGTCTGCACAACATGTGGCTGAAGGCCAAAACTAATTCAGAAACTTTCTAACCTAAACAAATCAAAAATAATCAAACAACTTACTCATCTGACGTTCTCGGCACACTAAACTACATGTTACTGAAGATTAGGTTTGTAAGCAACACAGTAGAAAAACTGAAAGGATCGTAAAAGATAACTTGACATAACCTTAAACACAAATCTTGACAGTACCCTATGACAGCCGCACGTCTTCTGGTTCACAAGTCAAGCGGACATTCACTCTGGGTTGCAGGTTTGCTGCCCGACCCAAACCGAACGAGTTCCGGCGCAAAGCCAGCACTCGCACTATACAAAAAACACTGAGGCGTGACATTGGTGGGACGCTTGGTGGACAT
This sequence comes from Macrosteles quadrilineatus, assembly GCF_028750875.1. NCBI lineage: Eukaryota > Metazoa > Arthropoda > Insecta > Hemiptera > Cicadellidae > Macrosteles > Macrosteles quadrilineatus. The sequence goes on along the minus strand of NW_026542602.1, from coordinate 91,622,529 downwards.
GTCACGGCTCAACCTCCCCCCCCAAAGGAGGACTTCCTCTCCAAAAAAAAGAAAAAATAACCTCTCCCAATTCTAGAAGATCTCAACACCAACAGATCAACTCAAGTGTCTGAAGTGGGGAACGCCAAAAGTCTTTCAACTGGAGGGACTACTCACCCCCAGGGTTTGCACTGGCCAGTGCTGGAAAATTTACTAGGGAAAAATCTTCAGCAGCGCACAAGGGACAGAAGAGGTGATCAAGCTCTCTGGCCCAGTGCACTTCCCACTCAGACACAAGAGTAAAGAAATATGACCTACGGAATTGTTCCCCGGAAAGGCTTCAGATGAGAAATGTGAGCCCTCCGGAAAACTTCTCCAGTCTGCGGATTTCCAAGCCGCACGGAGACAGGAGTCAAGAACTTCAAGATGCGGTGGGGACCTGACCACCGATGAGACAACTTAGCGGCTCTCTTGTCCACGGCCGAACTGACCGGATGAGCCTTACAGAAAACCAAATCCCCCACCTGGAAAGGATTGTCCAACCGACCTCGATTGTGCTTCCTCCGGACCAATTCCCTAGCTCGGATCAAGTTCCTCCTAGCCGCCTGCCAAGTTGCCTTGACATTGGCAGCACCAGGGGGTGGCAGAAGGTCGCCAATTTTCCACACATTTGCCAAAGGATTATTGGGTGGATAGCCCAACAACAGCTCGAAAGGGACCGCCTTGTGACTCTCATGGTGTGCAGTATTGAAAGCAAATTGAATCCAAGGAAGTTCCTGATCCCAGGTGGTCTGCTTGTCAGCATGAAAAGCTATGAGAGCGGATCGAAGATTTCTGTTGAACCTCTCAGCATGGGAAGGCTGTGGATAGTAAGGAGAAGTGGTCACATGGCGGATACCGTGCCCAAAGCACATTCTTTTGAAAAGGTGAGACACGAACTGAGTTCCGTTGTCGGAAACAATGGTGGCGGGTATTCCAAAGTGTTGGAACAAATGGGTACGAAGTGCCTGCACGGTGAGCTGTGCAGTGGCGTTTCTCAAAGGAAAAAGCCAACAAAACTTGGAGAAGGCATCCACACAAACAAGCAAGAATTTGTTTCCTGACTTGCTACGTGGGAGAGGCCCTACATAGTCTATGAAAACCTTCTCCAAAGGTCTCTCCGCCACCTCAGATGACAACAACCCATACTTGGTATTCTGAGCAGGCTTGCTTAGCGAGCATGTTTGACAAGAACGTACTCGTGCCGCAATGTCCCTGTCCATACCCTTCCAGATGAACATTTCCCTAACCTTCGCAATGGTCTTGTGAATCCCTAAGTGCCCACCCACAGGGGAAGAGTGAAAGTACGCAAAGACCATGGGTACAAGAAGACTAGGCAGCACAACCTTGGGTTTACCTCGCTGTCGGTCTCGACAACAAAGGGCACCCTGGGACAGAAAATACGGGGGGTGGGCTCCCCCATTTTGAAGCTCACCAATGATCTTAGCCAGCTCGGGATCTTTTAGCTGATGTGGGATGAACTCAGAAAAGGCGAGGGGAAACTCCAGGAGCACGGCACACCCAGTGTGCTCCTCCTGATCAGAAGATTGGTCGTCAGGTGAGTGGTACATCCTGGATAAAGTGTCAGCAATCACATTCTGCGTGCCTCGAACATGTTGCACTTGGAATTTGAGGGAAGATATCTGGACAACCCAACGACCAATTTTCCCAAGCTGGCGAGGATGTGCAAGGAGCCACGAGAGTGCTTGGTTGTCGGTTTCCAGCAAAAACTCTTTGTGTTCCAAAAAACGTCTGAACTTATTCACTCCAAACACGACAGCCAAACACTCTAACTCATACACAGAAGAGCTTTTCTTTTCGCATGGGTTCAAAGTGCGTGAGGCATACGCAATTGGCTGCCTAACACCATCTACCTCCTGAGACAACACAGCCGCAATTGCGACGGAGGAAGCATCGGTTTGCAAAACAAACTTTCGACTGAAATCTGGCATCGCCAAAACTGGAGGTTGCATGATAGCTTCTTTCAGAAGATCAAAAGACATCTGTTGTGCTTCACCCCAAACAAACTTGGCGCCCTTCTTCCGAAGCTCATTGAGAGGAGCCGCCAACTCAGCCACATTGGGGATGAAGCGCCGGTAGAAACCCACCATGCCGATGAAACGGGCAATGCCTTTGACATCTCTGGGAGGAGGAAACTCCCTGATAGCCTGGGTTCCAGCCGGATCGATACAGACACCTCGAGATGATACTAGATGACCTAGGAAAGAAATCTCAGCCTGAGCAAAACTAACTTTCTCGGGATTTACGGTAAGGCCAGCCCTAAGCAACCTATTCATGACTTCCTCAAGATGAACCAGATGGTCTTCAAAGCTCTCACTGTACACCAAAAGATCGTCAAGATAGTTGAACACAAATTTGAACTTGACGTCATGGAAGATGGAATCCAGAAGTTCCACGGAACGCAGAAAGCAGTGAGAGGCCGAGATTCAGGTTTCAAAGGAATCTGATGGTAAGCCTGGTTCAAATCAAAGACGGAAAAATACTTGGCCTTACCGAACCAATCGAACGCAGAGTGCAAATCAGGGAGAGGGACAGAGTCAATTTCAATTTGAGCATTCAACTTGCGATAATCTAGAACCATTCGAGACTTGCCATTTGGCTTTGGAACTAGAAAAGCTGGACTTGCGTGACATTGGTGGGACGCTTGGTGGACATGTCACGGCTCATAGAAGTGACGTTCGGGTGATATTTCATTCTGGACCATGAGGCCCACCTGTCAACACTGCTCCGTGTTGCTCTCCACCAAAAGTAACCTGATTCGCCACTACAAGGTAATTCATCAAATGAAGGTAAAACTGTGCAAAGTTTGCAATTTAATCTGTGATAATAATGTGGCTTTAAAATCACATATATTACAAAATCACAAGACTTGTAATTTCTGTAAAACGAATGTTGTTGGACATTTTAAAAGACATGCCAATTCTTGCATCAAATGTCCAAATACAATGATTAAATTTGTCGGTGAATTGATTAGAGCTGACCTTGAAAATACACTGAAGTCTTGTCCTCTTCCGATAAAATGGACTTTAGTTAGGAGAATTAAATTTATGAAATATTCAATGGATCAAAATGGAAAATTAGTTAATGAGAAAGAATGTATTGCGGATTTTAGAAGCCTTACTACCTTAACTATTGAGAAGAGAGATTTAAAGCCTCAAATTGAAAATTCACTTTTAAAGATTGATGCTTCTATACACAAATATCAAGCCCAAGGCAGTGGATGGATTTATGACCACACTAAGTATTGGCAGTTGCATATTTACAAGTACAAGCCCCTAACTCCAAAGTCATATATCCCTACACCAAAAAGTATTCAATCAAAACGCAGTTTTAAATATTAAAAATGCTGATAATAAATGCTTCCTTTGGTCAATTTTAGCAGCTTTACATCCAAGGAATTGTATCAATGAAAATGCTGAAAGGGTCTCTAGCTATGCACCCTACATAGGGCAGTTAAATATGACAAATATAAAATATCCCGTAAAAATATCTGATATAGAAAAATTTGAAACACAGAATAATATAAGTGTTAATGTATTTGGAGTTGAAGACCAGAAATGTATACATCCATTAAGAACAACCAAACTGAATAGTAATACTCATATAGATCTATTATTATTACAAGAAGGTCGTAAATCACATTACTGTTTAATTCGTGATTTTAATAGATTAATGCTGCGGTCTACAAAAGATAACAATAAGAAGCATTTTTGCAAGTTGTGTTTGCAACATTTTTACACTAGTGATAAATTAGAACGTCATATAATGTATTGTCAAAACTTTGATGCCCAACGAGTGGAAATGTCTAAACAAGATACATTACAATTTAAAAATTTTAAATATCAACTTAAAGCCCCATTTGTGATTTATGCTGATTTTGAGTGCTTTATAAACTCTAACAACCATACCCCATCTGGATTTGCATTCGTTGTAGTTAGAGATTCTAATATTATTTCTGAAGAGTTATATAGTGGTGAAAATGTTATGGATGTGTTTTTCAAAAGGTTGTTTGAGACTTATGACTTCATTAAAAGTCAAATGGCGATATATATTCCCCTTGTAATGACTCCTGAACAAAAGGCATGTTTCCAAAACTCAACGCATTGTCATATTTGTGAAAAGCCCTTATATTTTGATAGGGTGAGAGATCATTGTCATTCATCTGGTCAATACCGTGGAGCTGCCCACAATGATTGTAATTTAAACTATAAAGTAACAAAGAAAATCCCAGTATTCTTCCATAACTTAAAAAATTATGATGGTCATTTAATAATGCAACATTTGGGAAAGTTTAATAAACGTAAATTAAATTGCATAGCTAAAGATATGGAAAAATATATATCATTCTCTGTAGATGATTTAGTATTTTTAGATTCATACAACTTTCTGTCCCTTCCATTGTATAAATTGGCTTCCAATTTAAACACATTTAGATTCATAGACAATCCACTACTACAACGTAAAGGTGTATATCCCTATGAATATATGACGGGACCAGATAAGTTCGCAGAGTCTCTACCCCCAATTGAAACATTTTATAGTACTCTTACTAAAAGAACATATCTCTCCCAATGAATATGAACATGCTAAAAATGTCTGGACCCATTTTAATATAAATAATTTACAAGAATATCATGATTTATATCTTAAAACAGATGTATTGCTGTTGGCTGATGTGTTTGAGACATTTAGAGACCTGTGTTTAAAGGATTATAAACTTGACCCCGTACACATGTATTCACTTCCTGGACTTACATGGGAGGCCTGTCTTAGAATGACTGGTATAAAATTACAATTATTTCAAGATATTGACATGCATTTGTTCATAGAAAGTGCGATTAGAGGAGGAGTCAGTATGATTTCTACACGTTACGCTAAAGCCAATAATAGATATATGGGCGAACATTATGATCCCAATCAAGAGAGTGTTTATTTAATATATTTAGATTGTAACTCGCTATACTCCACAGCTATGTGCGAGCCACTGCCTGTGGATGAATTCCGTTGGACTAATGAGATAGACTACAAATATAATCAAAATGATGAGTTTGGATACATTTTAGAAGTTGATTTAAAATATGATAAAAGCTTACATGATTTACATAATGACTATCCATTCGCACCAGAGAAAATGAATAGCAAATTAATACCTAATTTAAATGACAAAACTAAATATATTTTACATTATAAAGCTTTACAAAAATATGAGGAATTGGGTTTGACTGTTACAAAGTACCATAAAATTTTAAAATTTAGACAATCTAAATGGCTTGCACCCTATATTAATTTTAATATTGAAAAACGAAAAAGTGCTAAAAATGATTTCGAAAAAGACTTTTACAAATTGTTAAATAATAGTCTCTTTGGTCGAACAATTATGAATCAACGCAAGTTTTGTGATATATATCTCAAAGATGAGTCACTATTAACAAAATATGTCACTAATCCAAGGTTTGACTGTAGCAAAAAGTTCGATAACAATTTACATGCTATACATTTAAATAAATTAGTTGTAAAGTTTAATAAACCAATATATTTAGGAATGACAATTTTAGATATTAGTAAAGTAATAATGTATGATTTCCACTATAATTATAAGTCAAAATTTAAGAACAAAAAATTTCTTATGACAGATACAGATTCTTTAATGTATTCTATAGTTACAGAGGACTTTTACAAGGAAATAGAATGTGACTTGCACTATTTTGATACCTCTGGGTATAGTAAAGACCATTTCTTATACTCTGATAAAAATAAAAAAGTTACTGGCAAGTTTAAAGACGAATTAGATGGTCATATTATGTATGAATATTGTGGTTTAAGACCAAAGTTATATTCTTACATTCCTCTAAAATGGTTATACGAAGAAGACAAGCAAGCTTTAGAGGTGAAGAAAGCTAAAGGAGCTGATGGTGCCACAGTTAAACATCTCCTTAGACATCAACATTATTTGAACTGTCTTACAACTGGGCAAGATTACTATGAGAATGTGACAAGAATTAAATCTACAAATCATCATCTTCAAACCTTGACCATGAATAAGAAAGTACTATCCTTTGACGATGACAAGAGGTTTATTCTGGAAGATGGCATCAATACTCTTGCGCTTGGTCATTATAAAATTGATCAAACATAAATTATATGTGTAGATATATAATAAATGCAAATGTTAAAAAACTCCAGTCTTTTATTTATTTACCCTTACCACCCTCTTGATAGAATTGATCAAACATAAACCTATATTTGCCATTATTCTTTGATCGTTCTTTGTCTATTACAATAAAACTATATTTAGTTTTATCCCAACATTGATGACAGAGATTTTTAAATTGGTCAAATGAAAAGTCATTACCAACATGATTGTGATATACATGTTTTAAATTTAAATCATCTTGTTTAAATAATATTAGGAAATTTACATTATCACGTAAATGTTTGTGTACTTTGCTGTAAGATTGACACAAGTAAAAACAGTTAATATTTTTATGTCGACCCATTGAGAAAAATTGTGTAATATTTGGACTATTTATGTCATCAAATACAACAACTGACTGTGATTTTACATCATTTGGTGTGATTTCACAGTCAGTAAACGTGTGTAATTTCACTTCATCACACAAACTAAATATTTCAATTATTTTTTTATATTTTTCTTGTTCTAAAGATTTAGATATTAAATATAAGTTGTAAAAAAGTGTTTTTAACTCCCAAGAGAATTTTTGAGGTTAAAGATACAAAGGTACTCGGAGACATCGAAATGACTCCAATGGAGGGGAGAGATGCTCCGATGGAGGTGGTAAGGTACTCACCCCCACAACTTGGGTACCATTCGGCGGGTATATAAGCAGGGTGTTTGGCACCGAGAAGTCAGTTGGGCCTTCGGGCCCGACCCCGCCGGATGGGCGTGCTGAGCCACCGGTGTGGGGCCTGATGGGCGTGTTGAGCCCCGGGCACCGTCGGACGGGCGTGTTGAGCCCCCGACACCCTCGCATGGGCGTGTTGAGCCCGCGAGACACCTGATGGGCGTGCTGAGCCCCGGGTACGCTGGACGGGTGTGTTGAGCCCCCGGCACCATCGGACGGGCGTGTTGAGCCCCCGACACCCTCGCATGGGCGTGTTGAGCCCGCGAGTTACCTGATAGGCGTGTTGAGCCCCGGGTACGCTGGACGGGCGTGTTGAGCCCCCGGCACCGTCGGACGGGCGTGTTGAGCCCCCGGCACCCTCGCATGGGCGTGTTGAGCCCGCGAGTTACCTGATGGGCGTGTTGAGCCCCGGGTACGCTGGACGGGCGTGTTGAGCCCCCGGCACCGTCGGACGGGCGTGTTGAGCCCCCGGCACCGTCGGACGGGCGTGTTGAGCCCCCGACACCCTCGCATGGGCGTGTTGAGCCCGCGAGACACCTGATGGGCGTGCTGAGCCCCGGGTACGCTGGACGGGTGTGTTGAGCCCCCGGCACCATCGGACGGGCGTGTTGAGCCCCCGACACCCTCGCATGGGCGTGTTGAGCCCGCGAGTTACCTGATGGGCGTGTTGAGCCCCGGGTACGCTGGACGGGCGTGTTGAGCCCCCGGCACCGTCGGACGGGCGTGTTGAGCCCCCGGCACCCTCGCATGGGCGTGTTGAGCCCGCGAGTTACCTGATGGGCGTGTTGAGCCCCGGGTACGCTGGACGGGCGTGTTGAGCCCCCGGCACCGTCGGACGGGCGTGTTGAGCCCCCGGCACCCTCGCATGGGCGTGTTGAGCCCGCGAGTTACCTGACGGGCGTGCTGAGCCACGGGTACGTTGGACGGGCGTGTTGAGCCCCCGGCACCGTCGGACGGGCGTGTTGAGCCCCGGCACCCTCGCATGGGCGTGTTGAGCCCGCGAGTTACCTGACGGGCGTGCTGAGCCACGGGTACGCTGGACGGGCGTGTTGAGCCCCCGGCACCGTCGGACGGGCGTGTTGAGCCCCCGGCACCCTCGCATGGGCGTGTTGAGCCCGCGAGACACCTGATGGGCGTGCTGAGCCCCGGGTACGCTGGACGGGTGTGTTGAGCCCCCGGCACCGTCGGACGGGCGTGTTGAGCCCCCGAGACCCTCGCATGGGCGTGTTGAGCCCGCGAGTTACCTGATGGGCGTGTTGAGCCCCGGGTACGCTGGACGGGCGTGTTGAGCCCCCGGCACCGTCGGACGGGCGTGTTGAGCCCCCGGCACCCTCGCATGGGCGTGTTGAGCCCGCGAGTTACCTGACGGGCGTGCTGAGCCACGGGTACGTTGGACGGGCGTGTTGAGCCCCCGGCACCGTCGGACGGGCGTGTTGAGCCCCGGCACCCTCGCATGGGCGTGTTGAGCCCGCGAGTTACCTGACGGGCGTGCTGAGCCACGGGTACGCTGGACGGGCGTGTTGAGCCCCCTGCACCGTCGGACGGGCGTGTTGAGCCCCCGGCACCCTCGCATGGGCGTGTTGAGCCCGCGAGTTACCTGACGGGCGTGCTGAGCCACGAGTACGCTGGACGGGCGTGTTGAGCCCCCAGCACCGTCGGACGGGCGTGTTGAGCCCCCGGCACCCTCGCATGGGCGTGTTGAGCCCGCGAGTCACCTGACGGGCGTGTTGAGCCACGGGTACGCTGGATGGGCGTGTTGACCCACCAGCACCGTCGGATGGGCGTGTTGAGCCCCCGACACCCCGCATGGGCGTGTTGAGCCCGCGGGACACCTGATGGGCGTGTTGAGCCACGGGTACCGCTGGACGGGCGTGTTGAGCCACCAGCACTGTCGGACGGGCGTGTTGAGCCACCGACACCCTCGCATGGGCGTGTTGAGCCCGCGGGTCCGTAGTCGTAGGTGGAGGGGAGGACTTTGGAGTCCCCCACCACCTTTAAAGCATATACATAGGTATACGCTAAGTGTTGAAGGAGTTTACGTCGGACTGCAGACCGAGTAGACTGCCTAGAGAGTGCTAACTTCTGAGCAAGTGACGCCAGATCCGTCTCCAGTGGAGAGCAGTAGCACATTAAACCGGCCCAGCTTGACTTCTGTGCTTGGAAAGCCAGAACCGTCTCCAGTGGAGAGCAGCAGCTAGGGGACCGAGGATTCCGGGGTGAAGGTGCCAAGGATCTAGACCGCGGACCCACACGGATATCTTTTAGGAGTGTCGTAGACCACCGGGCCAGTAAGGGCGCAAGCAAGACTTGATCCAACCTCTGCCCAACCCCTGAATACGAGCCCGGAGACACTGCCTGGTAGGAGGACTACGGACCCAGGATCAAGACTGTATATAATATTGTATATATAATCAAATGTGTTAGGATAAGGATATCAGGGAATAAAATGGAAGTTTGAGATACCCAGAGTCTTTCACTTATCGACCCTTACCACCCTTGATAAGGCCTAGTGCTCTGGAGGAAACTTCCTCACAAAGTTTGTAAATTTTAATCCTTCCTTTCTTACAATTAAATTGTAAATTACAACCGTCTTCCCACTTCCACTTGGACCACAAATAACACATCGAATATTGGTAGGAAATAGACCCAACTTCTTTGGTATATTTTCCTTAGTATGTACTATTTTAAATTTATGTTTTTGTTGAATAAAAGACATTTTTTATATAATAAAAATTGTAAAAAATGATAATAAGAAAACATGTAAAAAGGGCAAAGGTTTATTCCTAAAGCCTTACAGGGGTCGAGGGTTATTGAATACTCTTATAAATAACCTTCCATTTCCACTTCACATACCATCTTATCAATACTGTGGACCTGGAACAAATATACGCGAGAATCTAGCTAAAAATGTACCTCCAAAAAATAAACTAGACTCTTATTGTAAAGAGCATGACATATTCTACATGAATAATCCCGATACCGCTGCTCGGAACAAAGCAGACATGAGATTAGCAGACTTAGCTTGGACTAGAGTTACGGCCAAGGACGCAAGTCTTGCTGAAAAAGCTGCTGCTTATGCCGTGACAAATTTGATGAAGGCAAAAGCAAAAATGGGAATGGGATTAAAATTTAATAAAAAAGATGGACAACTACCAGCTGTTAGAGGCCGCAAAAGACGTGCCTCACTTCAGGGGGGTGTACCTAAAAAACGAGCTAAAAAATCTAAAACCAAGAGTAAAAGAGTGCGGAATAGTTAATTTGGATAGCTCATCTGGCACACATTGGACAGCATATCGTAAAAATAAAGATATTGTAATTTATTTTGACCCATTTGGAATCCAACCTCCAAAAGAAGTAATTAAATATTTTGAGGGATATAAAATTTTCTATACAACCGATCAAATACAAGATTTAAATAGTTCCATTTGTGGAATTTTATGTTTATCATTCATAAAAAATATTTCTTTATAAAAATGGATTCATTTACTATAACATTTTCGGGTACAGAGCCAGAGCTAAAGTCAGTGTTCTTTCCTCCCATAGAATTAAATGATGATTATGTAATTGGATTAGTAGATTTTCAAAGTTATAATTCTATATTTAATGTTAAAAAACCTCTAAATACTTTAACATATTACAAAGTAGAGAAAAAAAACATTACCAAAGGGAGAGATCTTAGTTGATGATTTAAACCAGTTATTAGATGGTAAACTTAAAGTTATAATAGATAAAAATGGAGAAGCATTAATTAATACTAAATCCAAACTTTTATTCAAAGGGCTTATTCCAAAATTAAATCAACTTAAAGGCAACAAATTAACCATTGGAGAAGGTGATGATGTTTTCTATTATGACCACAAAGCTCCAGTTACAATAGAAATTTCTGAAGGAACATATGAGGTGGTTGAGCTTGCAAAGGAAATTCAAAAGCAAATCCCAGACTTTTTCCTTACAGCTAATAATAAAACTATGAAAGCGACATTACTTTCTAGCCACGTGTTTGATTTTACAAAACCATGTTTAGGGTCTGTTTTATTGGGATTTAAAGGTGTTTCTACTCCTGGTGTTCAGTTTGAATCTACAAATAAAATAAACATTAATAATGTAAATGTGATTAGAGTAAAATGTAATATTGCAAACGGGTCCTATTTAAATGGCAACAAATCACACACCATACATAGCTTTTATCCAGAAGCTCCTCCTGGCTACAAAATTATTGAAGTTCCAAGAAATATTATATATTTTCCTGTAAATAAGAGAAGTTTAGATGTTGTCAGTATTACATTTGCCGATCAACATGACAAGGCAATTGATTTTAACGGAGAAGAAACTACAATTACTTGTCATATAAAAAAGATATGAGAATTTATAAGAATTTATCCATAAGTGTACAAAATGCTAGGTTCCTAAAATCAATAGGACTAAAGATAAAATTTTCTATTAATAAAAATGGAAGATTTTCTAGACGTTACAGGGAAATCCCAATTCGACGATAGTGTGGTTAAAATTACAAATCACTCCTATGTTCCACATAACACTTTGGCAATAAATAATTCTGATGAAATTCGAATATGTATTAATAATCAAGATTTGCTAACTCTCCCATGTAGAAGTTATCTGTATATTAAGGGAGAAATTGAGAATCATGATAAAGGTCATTTTATAAATAATGCATTTGCGTTCTTATTTGATGAAATTAGATACGAAGTCGCAGGTAAAGAAATAGACATTGTAAGAAACCCAGGAATTTCTAGTCTTATGAAAATATTGAGCTCTTACAATAAAACAACTAAATTGTCAAATGTAGCATTTGATTCTGACACAAATTTAAAAGAGTTCCATAAAGGTGGCAAGTTTAGTACATGTTTGCCATTAGAGCTGTTAATGGGTGTATTCGAGGATTTTAATAAGGTATTAGTAAATGTCAAACAAGAATTGGTGTTGAAAAGATCTAAAAATGATTTGAATTGTATATTAACAACCACTAGTGCTCCAGCCAGTGGCACTGTTGATATGATTCCCAAAATAACACTTAACTCTATTCAATGGGTAATGCCACACGTGATACCATCAGATGGGGAGAAGTTACAATTACAAAAGATGTTATTGCAAAATAAAAATTTGCAAATTGCATTTAGAAGTTTAGAGCTGCACGAACTTCCATCATATCCCAATACCACAAGACATACATGGTCAGTAAAGACATCTTCAAGTTTGGAGAAGCCTAGGTATATTATATTTGGTTTCCAAACAGCTAGGGATAATAGTGCACGAAAAAGAACTGATGAATTTGATCACTGTAAATTAAAAAATCTCAAAGTATTTCTAAACTCTGAATATTATCCTTATAGTGATTTAAATCTCGACTTTGAAAATGGAGATGTCTCTAAAGCTTATGAGATGTTTATGAGGTTTAGAGAGACTTACTATAATACTATCCCAGATCCTATGATTAGTAGGGCTGAGTTTATGAAGAAATATCCACTAATTGTAATAGACTGTTCTAGACAGAACGAAACAGTGAAGGAAGGAATTGTTTGATATTAAATTAGAGATTGAAACTGCAGAAAATGTACCAGCAAATACATCTGCATATTGTTTGATAATACATGATAAAGTGTTTGAGTACAATCCTTTGTCAAATGAGTTAAATAAAATGTAAATAAAAGATGAAAAACATTCAACAAGAATTAATTGACTCTGCATATCAAATACGAGAGAAATATAGAGCTTTAAAACGTGGCAAGTTTCTAGAGGCTGAAGAGAGGTTCCAAACATTCCAACCTTTAATAGAGCCATTACAAGAATTAAAAAAAATCACATCAGAGAGGCCTCGAATGGAGATTCTACCAATGACTCCATCTAGAATATCAATGATACCAAGATTACAACCAATACAGCAATCCACTCCACAGAAATTAGATTTTGGTCTTTTAGCATCAGACTATTTAGGAAATTACCTCAGTAAAAGTAGTATGACAGACACTACATATGGTATTAGACGAGAAGCAAATAAATTTTTTATTGGAAATAAGGAAGTTGATATTGCCAATGATGATGTTACAGTTGCAAATAAAACCTACAAGGGGACAAAAGGTTTGTGGCAGTTGTTAACTTTAAAAGAACCTGAGGATTATACTCAGGTTGATTTGCAAAATTATAAAGAAATTTTGGAAGCTACAAATGGACATTTAAAGATTTACAAAGATGGTGCACCAATTTCAAGTAATAGACATACTAAATATCTTAATATAATAAAACCTCTATTTAAATCTGTTGGTGAAGGTTTGAGACAAGTGACTGGTAATAAAATATACTATATTTATTGGGATGATCCTAATGAGCTTGTAGATAGGTTAAGACTTCTTTGGCTAAGTCGCCAAGCCGGTAACTCAGGAGTGGATAATGAAATAGATTCCATTATTGAGGAATTGAGAGAAATTGGTATTATTTATTAAATAAAAATATATTTATAGATAAATTTTATCGTTTATATAATCCATATAATAAGCCTGCAGAACCCAGGGCTAGTAGTGAACCTACTTTAAATTTACAAAACGATAGTTGGAATTGTTTAAACCGTAAAATTGGTAATGTTAAAGATGGGGAGTTTGTAGATGATGTATCAACTTTGGGACAGACATTAACCAGAAAAGGTGATGTCTTTTTACAAGGTAAAACTAAATATGAGTTTTTAGAATCTAAGAATAAAAATTGGAATGCTAAAAAACAGAAAATTACTAATGTGGAAAAGGGTGAAAGTTTAGATGATGTGCCCACTTTACAACAGACTTTAATACGTAAAGACGGTGGTACATTTGTACAAGACAATAATAATTATGAATTTTTAGAATCAGAGAATGGTGTTTGGAATGCTAAGAAACGGAAAATTACTAATGTAGAAAAGGGTGAAAGTTTAAATGATGTGCCCACTTTACAACAGACTTTAATACGAAAAGAAGATGGTAAATTTATACAAGATGATAATAATTATGAATTTTTAGAATCAGAGAATGGTGTTTGGAATGCTAAGAAACAGAAACTTAGCAATTTGATAGAAGGTACAGATAGTAAGGATGCTGTGAATGTTTCACAAGTTCCAAAAATGGAAGCAGGCTATTGGGATTTTAATAATAAAAGGTTAGTACGTGTAAAACCCGCCGTTGATGACACTGACTGTGTTACAAAAGAACAGACTATAACTTTTGATAAAAAAGAAAAATGTTGGGATGCCAAAAAACAATTTATAAGGAATCTGCCAAAGGGGGAATATTTAGATGATATTTGTTTAATGTCACAAGCTATGTATTATGATGGATCAAAATTTGTATATGCAGGAAGAAAATTTAATTTGATGGAATACAATCCTGATTTATTAGTTGCCGACCCTACATCTTTGAGTGGATTTAAGTATATAGATAATAGACCATATATACCAGAAAACTATGTATTTAAAAGAATGGAAGATAATCTATTGATTGGGGCTAATGGTAATATATTTACAGTACAAGGAAAGAGTGATGTTATAAAAAATGAATGAAATTGCATACGAACTTCATAAGCCTGCAAGAAAGAATTTCATTAGAAGGTCTTTTAAAGTATTAGGTATAAACGAAACTGTACAAATAGATTTAATTGATATGCAAAACTATGCTAGAGAGAATTCTTGCAATAAATATATTTTAACTTTAATAGATACATTTTCTAAAAAAGCTTATGCTGCTCCACTAAAGAATAAGACGGGTTTGGTGGTTACAGAAGTTATTAAAACCATTCTACCAAAGGGGGTTAAAAACATTCAATCTGACAATGGAAAAGAATTTTTTAATCAATATTTTAGCAAACTAATGAAAAAATTAAATATTAATCACTATCACACGTTTTCTACAACTAAGGCTGCAATTGTGGAGAGGTTTCAGAGAACTTTAAAGAATTGGTTATATAGGGAATTTAGTGCTCAGGGAAGTTATAAATGGTTGGATTTACTTCCAAAGTTAATTCGAAAATATAATAATAAGGTGCATAGATCTATAGGAATGAAGCCTAACCAAGTGAGTATTAAGAACAGTAAATATGTGCATGAGAGGTTGACTTCTAAAGTAGTGCAAGTTAAAAAGCCAAGATATAAGGTAGGTGATAGTGTGAGAATTTCCAAGTATAAACATGTTTTTAGTAAAGGTTATACTCCGAATTGGACAGGGGAACTATTTACAATAGCAGAAGTTAAGAATACAAAGCCTGTGACTTATATCTTGAAAGATGAAAATGGCAATATAATCAGGGGAGGATTCTATACAGAGGAGTTGTTAAAGACCAAATATAAAGACATGTATTTAGTAGAAAATGTAATTAGGAGAAAGGGTGATTTATTGTATGTCAAATGGCTTGGGTTCCCAAGTAGCCAGAATTCATGGATTTCCACTAAGGATACCATTTCACAGCCCCACCACTAGAGGCAAGAAGCAGGAGCCCGGAGCATGCCCACGCCGTGAGCCGGGAGCGCGCCCGAGTTCGCGTACAAACCTCGCTTGATTTTGAGAATATACATGTGAATGCATATGGATTTGAAATAGTAATGAAGTTGTACAATGGTATTGAACATTTATATAGGCTTGTATAGGCCGAGAGCTGGATTTTTAAAAAAGTGGTCAAAAAAAGCTCACCATGTTATTCTTATGGGGAAAAACGCCCCAAGTGACGACTCTTTCTGGGTTCGCCACTACTCTACATTTACACTTGTAAGGGTCAATAAATATAAGAAATAGCTTTTTTAGCTTAATATCGAATATATTTATGGGAAATAAGTAAGAAATAAGGTTTAACAATTATATAGGGATATTTAGGCAAAGATCAGGATTTTTGGATTTGGTGGCCAAAAAATGATCCCATGTTATTTCTTATGGGAAAAACGCCTAAAGTGTCTTATCTTTCTGGGTTCACCACTACTCTAGCCTAAACAAGTCGGCAGAAATAAGTTTGCTCGACAGAATCAGATGCCTTTTTTAGATCTAGGAAAACTAGCATACTTCCTAAGCTAGTTCATAGTGCCGGAATTAATCACTAAGCTTTTAATTATTTTATATCACGTCAATAGAGACTGTAATTATTTGTTTACAGTGAAATTTTTTATAACAAGAGATAACAACACGAGTTAATGTAACGAATCAACATGATGTGAGGCTTTATGAGACATTTGGGCATTAGAACCATTGATATACGTGACTGTGATTTAATTAAGTGTAGGCCGGAAGGTTAGTGACTTAAGAAGTTAATTGAATTCGACCACACAAAGAACATGCTATTTATACAGCTATGGTTCAAATGTAGCTCTTCTCTGATGAAAAAGAGCTAAGAATAGATTGTAACTTTTGTTTCAACATATATATGAAACTATATGTTTATTCTTTGATAAATATTTAAAAAGGTTAAATACTGTATATACATCTAATAGCTTTTAACGATTAAAAGTATGATCACGTATTTTGAGGAAAGTAATTTTGGAAGTAAACTGATTGTATATAGTAACGTTAATGTACTTCTATCTAATGTTATAGTTTTATACTGTTGTTGGCTATTGTTGTTTTATATTGTCTTTTTATTTACTGTTTGTTCCCTCAAAAGGATCGAAAGGTTGCAACATATTGAAAAAAACTATCATATAAAAATTGAAAATGTTTGAGAAAAAATGAAAACAATTAATACATAACCCTGGAATACAATTTCAATAGTTTTAAATCCAACCTTCTTTCCCTTATTGGTACCGTGCTTGATACTATAGCTTTAAATATATTTTGTTAATCCGGATCAGAACGGTCATTTAATACAGTGTTATGAACAACCAGGAAATAGCTAAATACACGGAACCATGAAAATAATAATAAATACAAACATATTTCAATAAACCAGAGTTTGTTAAATACCCTAACTGGTTACAAACAGTTAGTAAAAATGAATGATTTAAAAATGTAGGTTAGTAAAACATCAACGAACATGTACTAAATGAGTAAACTATTTTATACCTATCCCACAGAATAGGGAAAATGTCTGCTGTTATTGGCTTGTCAAAGTTATAATCCCATTAAATTATAACAAAACCACATGATCCAATAACTTAGGAATGCTCGTATCACATGCTAGTTTGGTTTAGACTGAACTATGCAAAGCTCTTTCATAACAACTACTCAATTAATTGAATATGTCCTCTTAATCAAAGCTTTACTATTACAACAATGCCAATCTGAGTTTCAGGTAAAGTTTAATCATTTAATAATTATTTTTTAACTAAGTAAGATGGTAATTATATTTTAAACATAGTTGTTGGTTAAAAAGTGTCCTCAATTGGTTTTATTAAGCATTAATTTAACGATATTGTTATGCATTAAGATTATGATTACGGTTTAGTATATTAAATAAATACAATGCATTCTCGAAACATTTATTTGCCTCCATTTCATACTGGATTGAGATATGGATCTCTGGTTTTACTGATATTCTTTTTAACAGATTCCCTTCGAAATGATGTGTCACTTGATGGGGCTTTATGGTTAAATATTTTGAGCAGCCCCCAAAATACTCCACTTTGGGGTCACGGGAAAAAGTTTCATTCCAACCAAAAATGTGTTTTAGTTTCTTGTTACGGTAATACTAAGATTAGTTTTCCTAGTACAACACATAAAAATACTATTGGATATTGATGTGATTTATATAAATGGGGTCTCTCAGGCTGATGAAAAACCAAAATGCGCGCAATCCTGTAATCGGTTGATATAGAGACCTCTAGCTTATTACGATATTCCTTTATACTACTGGCCTTTAAAATTTGGTGTTACTTGATGTGGACTAATAATATTTGTGAGTCACCCACAAAAAATCCCATTTTAGGGTTTCGGACGAAATTGGAATGCCAACAAAAAAAGTGCACTTTTATACCATATAGAGATGTACCGAGTTTGGTTTTCCTGATACAACCTGTCAAGAAGTTAATAGAGGGGTTCCATTCGTTTGCCCAACCCTGTATATGTTCAATTTTAACAAACAAATATTTTATTTTCAGCAAGTTATTGGAGCTTAACAGGTGTGTTTGTTTAAATGTGTTTCTACAATAATTTTATTTTATTTATTTCATAAATGTTATCTAGTTTTATTTTTAGGTCTCAAACATACAAGTTGATTACACAAAGTAAAACATATCATATTACAAATATCCCATTAATTACACATATAATATACTAGACAAATCATCCGTTAATGTTTGTTTTAATTCAAAAACATTTCAGGGGTGAAACGAATGTAATTCAGTACGTTGAAGGCTCTTTTAAACAGTTGCTGAGGAATCACAGGGCGTGTAATATCTTAGCAGTGCTTTAAGTGGTTCTCGTATTTTGCCGCTTTAATTTCTCGCTCGGTTGAAACCTAACACATTACCGCAAATTACGAGGTCGGTTTGATATTTGATGCGATCTTAAATGATCTTCGGTTTTCTAAGATAATATTATTTACTTCAAATTCATACGATGGCACCCTATCTACAATAAACGTGACGCGATTATTAAAAAGAGGTTAAATATAGTAGTAATGTAATTGTATGTGAACCACAAAGCTGATTTTGTAGGTTTTTATTAGGTGATATAAATTATTTTAGGTTTATCGTAGGTTGAAATCGTACCATGGCATTAAGTAAAGTTGGAGTTATGATATACGAGTTATGACTATATACAGTATGACTATACTATGTGACTTATTTCAGGCTACAGATATTCACAGTTAATCAGCGTCACTGTTGTAAAATTATAAGTAGTATTTGTTCAGGCGTATCGAAATTACCTACCTTCGTATGGTCGCCATTTCAGGTTAAAGTATTACAATGGGTTTACCCAAGATGATTGAATTGATTTTAAGAAATAGGAAAATTTATTTTCTTCTCGATGCGATAAGCTGGCTACAACTTTCTTTGCTTTAGTACCAATGATATTATTCTTGTGTAAAATTTTAAAGGTAATTTAAACACTATGAGCCACTTCAACATCACAAGACAGTGGATGGATACAATTTGATACGTTTTGAGTATCTATCCATCTATCTATATCTATCTCTACATAAGCTGTTTTTTGTTAATTCAACTCCCCCGTTATTATTCGCCCAATTTGGACGTTTGAGGTCTCAAAATAAAGATTTAAACGTTTAGTTATGGCCAACGGTATTAGATTTTTGATAAAGTTGTTAGTAGGGGCCCATGGGAGGTAATTATTATTTACAGAAACATATGTTGAAAAAAGTCAAAGTCTACTACATAATAAATTGTTGTGTATTATGACTGTCAAGGCATTTTTTATCAAGGTTTGTGTACCTTAAATTTTACTCATAATGGATCTCACTTCTTTATTTTAAAGCTGGAAATAGTAAAATTTAATTGGGAATAAAACACCATGATTTAGAAAACTTACCTGTAATATTTAAAATCTCAAGTATTTGTAATTTTTCTGTGAAATCTTCTCATTGGTTATTTTAATTTTTTGTCATTATTTGTCACATTTAAACTTAAGCAGGACCATTAAATATTTATTACTTAAATTCAGTGCAAAGATTTTATCATACGTTATGTGTTATACATACTGTGTTACCTAAGTTATATAACATTATATTATATTACCAACAATTGGCTGTAGCAATAATATTAGTTTTACTCGTATTTGTTTGAGAGGTTTAAGTCTGTTTTCGAAGTGGTCTCAGTCAAACAACAAATCAAATCAAAGCTTTGGCTCTAGAGGCCTATATTTACCTATGCAGATTGCCAATGTGGTCTGCATTCTAATTTAGAAGGGGTTTGATTTTTCAAATCGTGCCGGTTTCATAGCCACATGAAACCGTATTAGTTTTAATACGTTATTACTTCGATTAAACTACATGCGTAATACAGTAGCAGGTAGATATATACCTTTATTTAGATTTTTTTAAATTTGAAATTATCACATGACATTTTGTCGATGGCAGAATCATTTTCTAAAATAGTCTTGGCAGGATTTTGTTATTGGCTCATATTAATGGACAAAGTACAAGGTTTTTTTATTACTTTGAGGACAATTATAATGAATAATAATTATTACCTATATAAAAGCGCTAAATCTTGCCATACGTATCGAAAAAATAAAAAATAAATAGAACAATCTAATTCAAGTAATATATAACAAACCGAAATCTGTCCATTATTTCTAAGCTAAAGTGTGACGAATACGTCACGACCCTGGTATGATGTATAATTACTCTATGTCGTTACAAGTGTTATGTTTGAGGCAAAGCTGATCACAGGAGCAGGCAAGGTCTGTTTGGTTTAAAAAGGTTATTTTACCTTCAGCCTTTAGTACTACTGTTTATTTTTACTTTCTTCCCATAAACAACGTATATGGAGAATGTATCATTTCGGTTTAAGTTTTCTAGTTAAATCTTTGGGAAACATTATCCGGTTTGGGTCAAGGTTGTTTTCGAAGTCTTGTATGTGCTTTTTTGTGTGGATGTGTACTACAGAGCCAGAGACTACACTTATACTCCGATCTTGAAGAAATTGTGTACAGTATGTGCATGCTAATACACAAGTATATCCTGATGTTTCGTTTTAATATTTTTGAAATATTGATTTCTAATGGTGAATTTCTCATAAAACCCCATAAAATAAAGGAAAATCTAATGTTTACACAAATATCTCAGACTACTTTGATTAAAATTTACCATGTTATGGTTCTTTTAGCTCTAGACAAATCTTCGTAACCCCACTTAGGCCCGCAACGCTGTATAATTATGTATTTAAAATGTTATAGCAATTTCAGTTATTTTGCTATTGACAAGCTAATGGGAGAAAGTATGTGTTTATGTTGGCTGATACCATTTATTTATTACTGTGCTTAGTATATTTTTTACTGCAGTGGAAGCATGTAGAGGGATTATGTTCATTTCGTCCATTTTGTATGCTAACTTATAATTATTATTTATCTAACGTAACCAATATTTTAAAATAAAATGTTGTGAATGAATGAATGAAGACCGATTATATGAAAATGAATTACTTTATTTAAAATTTTCCATCTCCTTAGTTAGTCTCGATATATGACAATGTTGTCGCAGCCAAGGTAGATGTGGGTAGATAATGGAGCTGCCTCAACTACTTGAACTTACTTAAAATTTTATCACAAGGATGGTTAAGCCTATTTATGTTATCATAGCTAATAAATACAGGGTTTAATCTAGTTGCTGCCAAAATCATTGACCTCGATAATAGCCCATACTGGTCAAACATTATCTCCTAAGTTGACTACGTAATATGTCTTTTATATACTGTATATACGGAAGGAAGGATTCCTTCCAAACCATTTGACCGTATCCTTATATCTTTTTTAGATAAGAGACGTTGTATTATAGTGTATAAAGAAATATCCACAGGCATTGAGAGCCAAGTAGAATTTCTGTCTCATCCAGCCAAACACTATACTTCATATTGTTCTGCTTTCTTTCTGGTAGATGTAAATTAATTTAAGTCTGGGTTAATTTAGATTTCTGATAATGTGTTCCACGTTTACAGTAGCATGCATATAGGGGTGTGCTAAACAAAATAATGTATTAAACGTATTACCAATAACCTTTTTCGTATTTTCGCACCAGAAGTATATCCGAATAGACTAATTATCCAATCAGTGTTGTATTCACTGTAAATGTGAATAACATAAACACATTAAGGGCAGTGCAATATAAAAACATATTTTTTTTTAATTTTTGATTTAATCTTTAGAAATTTATCTTTACATTGATAGTTATTATGTTAGCCCAAAAATATAAATAAAAGTATGAAAGCATTTGTGAATGTTATAATGTAATAACGTTTTCTTTAAATTGATTTTCCGAATCAAAATGTTTTTTAAAATTTGGGGACACATATCCCCAAAACTATAAGTGACACAGGGGCCAAATTCACACCACGTTTATAGTATTTGTTATGCAACCTAAATAATGGCATGTTTTAGTAAGAAAATAAAATTTCAAAATTGCAATATTTTTCATGATTTTGTATAACGAATTTATCGTTATGGATAATGTAAAAACCCTGTGTTAGGAACTAGCCAATGAGTTTATCTTTAAAATAAAACAAACCCGTGACTCTACTTCCAATAGGTTTTACTTTCTCGCCCTATACCATAGTATATGGAGACAGTATTGTTTACAGATTAATTAAGGTATTATAGTATCCAATAGTCAATGGTTTTATTGTAACTCTTGGTCAGTGTAGAAGTTGGAAGGGCCTCCTGATTGCGATTTTAGCAATATTTATACGTAAACTTTTTAGTAGTGTGTGTTAGTTGGCCAAATATTTAGCACATATGAATGTAGCTACAATTATTCAAAACATTTATCAAAACAATGCAGAGTCTGGGATACGGCAGGAGCTACAGTGCCGCCAGGCGAATGATTTGATTCTCTCAAAACAAGACTTCGGGGCAAGCAACTCAATCTCTACACAACAGATGTTGCGAGAAATGGTTTGCAGAACATACCAACTGTTAATACCTGACCAATATGATTACTTGTCGCAGAGCACGGTTGTTCAATCTACCTGTTTCTCCGTAAAACGGTACTGTCAGGGTAACAAAAATAGCTGATCTCAACAACAAATTGGTTTACATGACGAGGTAAATTTTACCAACATATTATCAGTTATTACCAGTTTACATGTTCTGCCTTATATTTATTTTTATCCTAACTGTTAGTTGAGAATAGTTGCAAGTTTACTCAGTCTCGTTTGTTTTTTTTAATTACCTAATTAAAATATCTAGGCGTTTATTTTATTTTAATGAATAATTTATGATAAACACTTAGCAATAATAACTAAGCCCTTCGCCTTACCTCAATTCTCTGCATTTATTTTCTTGTTCCATTCTTTTTTCTCCGATTTTCTTTTAGATTTTCCGCAATTACCAATTTCATGAGTTTTCTAAAGATAATATATAAGCATAAGCACAAGCAATGGTTTCTTAATTACTATAATAAATTCTGTATAAACAACCGTTTCTACAGTTATGAGTGACATAGCATCAGGATAACGAAACATAGCTGCGTATGTTGCTGTTATTACTGCTATATGACTGACGTCCCGCTCTAAAAAAACAAACTATTATCTGGATATTGCTTTCCTACACATCATTTTAGCTTTATACTGCCGCAAGGTTACTGAATAATGTAACCTGACATCAGTGTAGACAAATACAAAAAATGTAATTCCTTCATGCCTGATGTGTGTTCTGTAGTTGTAAAAGAAGGAAAAAATTCCGAATAATCAGTTAAATTAATTTCTGAAAGATGAGATTATTAAAATTTGCAAATTAAATGTTGATCGCAAATATACCAACATAAATTTGTTCTTAAATAAAGTAAATTATTTTCATTGAAACCTAAAATGGAAATTTTCCATCGTTAAAATTAATCACCATCAACATATTTTTCGTAAGCAATCCTTAAAACTTTTCTAATACATGCTTTAACCTATGCTTAATTGGGTGGTTTCAAGGTTTAATTTTTTTTACGTAGTGTTTTAAAGCTTCTCTCCTCTGAGTCAATCCTCAAACCTCTAAAGTGTAAACTATCATACATATAATTTACAATGGCCCTAGGGAAATAATGAAAGGTGTTGAAGTATAGCCTACTTTAATATGTTTAGAGCTTTTGGTTTGCAATAATAATATATATTTCATAATTATGTTTCGATATACCTGGCCAAGAAATACCTATGTAGTGCCTTGTTGTTTTTCATACACGTCATGTTTTGGGAAGGTAAAGCCTCGAAGCCAAAGCTTAGTCCCATGAGCTAACTCTATCTCACAGTGATTGCCGTGAGTGTTTTGACAAAACTTTGGGATTCTGCTTTAAAACTAAGAAAAAACATTTAAAGTTGTTTTACTACTAAAAAAAATTAAAAATTACTATTCAAAACGAGTGAAAGCTTAAAATCAGTAGGAGCTAAGTTTAACGATATTTAATCGAATCATTATTTAAGTATTTGATGCTTTACTGTCGAAAAAGAACTAGTTCTTGTTCGCTTTATTTTTATGTTATTTTTAAGAATTTTGGTTAAAACTAATGTGTTATTGGCTTAGCTATATTATTAATTTTTTCAATTGGTTAGTTAATATTATAAAAAAAAACTATTGTCCAATTTTATATAAGTTAAAATAAGACAAACACCAAGACAAAAGTGGTATTCATATACTTTTGGATACTCTTCTTTTCCTCCTTTTATGAGAGGAGGACGATGCTAAATGGTGGAAACCATCGGCTTCCGGATGGAGGGATTATATCCGTTCACAGATTGGTTAACTTCCGGTTTCCTTTGGCGGCAAAATGTCATTGTTATTCTCAAGTGATTCACCGCGATAGAGTAGCGATAAAAAAATGAAAATAAATTCTCTATACCTAATTGAAAACAGTTCTTGTGACAGCTTTTTTTATACTATTTAGGCTTAAAATAATTTGCAGTTCTTTATCATCTTTAGCTATACAATACTTTTTTATTTAATATATCACTAACCCGTATTATACATTAACATGTATCCTTTTTTATAAATAAAGCCACCAAAGTGGCATGACCTTTCAGTATATTTCAAACAATTAATTATGTGTGTCGAAACATTTATAAATGTATAAAAAGTTAAGAATAAAAAAATAAAAGATGTATTTACTGTTCCCGTATATTCGGCCGAATGCCATTCACTTTAAAAAGATAAAAACTTTAACCCAGGTGCACCAAACCTAACAACAATAAAATAAAGGACCACATTCCGGTAAAATCCCTTGAAAAATAACTTCCATGAAATTATTTTCTTCCAGAGCTTTAAATGGTAAACAATGCATTTCCTCTCAAAAATATATTTACCATTTAATAATTATTTGTGTTTTAAGAGTAATTCGTAGTGGCAATTACTTTTGCATAATTTCATACTTAACACCACTTTTCATGAGGAATTTGTATAATCTCAATAGGGTAAAAATATTACATTAAAGAATTAATGTTATTGTATTTTTATTAGAAAGGAGTAACTACTAAAAATGTTATGCTAGGTCGTTTGATTTTATTTTTTTTATAAAAAGAGTTCCTAAAAATATATATTTAATATTGCAAACATTTTATATATCAATAGATGTCCTAATCGGGCGTTTTACACTTTTTTATCAGATTCAGTTATTGTTTATTATGACACGATTTCAATAAAAAAAAAGTCCATTTATTCAGCGCTAATCTTCCTCCTGCAAAAGAGCCAATATTTACTCTCTCGCAGCAAACTAACTTGAAATTAATACACTCTTCCTACGTTTGTGTGGTAAGGAAATAATGTTTAGGATACAAATTTTATACAGTATAGCTATCTTCGTCATTGTAGTGGGTTTTCTTTAATTTGCATTTGACGTTTGTTCAGTTTTGCTACATTATACATTACCTCGATGAAACTAATACTATTATTCATGGTTTTATAATCTTTTCACTTATTGCCTTGAAATTTCTCATACGTTTAGTATGGTATTTCTTTATGAAAATATTTAGAAAATGAGATAATATTCAAACAGAGGTCAGCCCAGAGAAAGCTCAGTATGCGGGTATTCCCATATCAATAAAGCAAGGGCTTGATAAACCGTCTGTCTAGAACAGCCGGGCCTTGCTCTTAACTTCTGTACTTAATAAATATGCCGTCCAAGCGTAAATCTTCTAACCTTAAACGCAGATTGGCTTTTATGAAATAGAATGTTTATAGGGTTTAAATAGAAGGTTAAAAAACATATCTTCATGAATGTATGGAGACATTTTCTACATTGTCCGATCCCTGACACACTACAACACTAGTTAACGGCCGAAGGTCTTTGTCATAACATGCAAAACATATGTTTTACATTTCAATATATCAGTATAACCTACTTTGATACCCTGTATTTTAAAAATTGCTCTGATAACTTGTTTTTGACTAATAATAGTACAAACGTACGTCAGACAATCCTTAGCATGCAATTTAGTGTTAAACGTAGTATATACTTGTTGGGAACCCAACACAGTACTTGTGTTCCTAAAGGTAAGGCTGGGAGACGTTGACAAAGTTTCTGTCCAAAACATTGATCCCCTGCACTCTTATCTCCCTTTTTGATCACTTGCAATCCCGGTGTTTTATAGTTCAAAACAGGCCAAACCTTTAACTATTTCTTCTTAGGTGATCGAGTATATTACATTAAATTAGCGTTGGATTTAATACAATTTTCTCAATCGGTAAAACCTCATCTTCCTTCCTAATTGGGAGAACACGAGCATATGATGTGATCAATTAACGGCAAGGAGGGTGGTTTGGCTGTTGTAGACAGCAACTCTATCACCCTCTCGCTATTTTGGGCACTGATGTCACCAGTACATTACAATAATTGTTTTTCACGTTGATTATTTGAATTTGAAAATTACTACTTATTTGTATCTATTAATGTTGCTTGTTGTTAAAGCGTATTCTTTGTAATAATAATACTATTTTGATAAAAACGTGTACAATTGTTTGTTTGATTTAAATTGAGACTATCTTGACCCGCTAAAGCAACAGGTGACTTTGATAAACATTTTAATTTAAACTCTGTCAATAATCCGGTTACAAACTTTAACTCACACTGAATCCTTGAATACTAATGTATACTTATGAAAGTCAAATACCACTCACTGACTCACTGATCACTATATCTCAAAAACTACAAGCCATAAAATTTCAAGAATTGGTATGGAGGTTCCAATCGACCTCTAGGTGTGCAATAAGAAGCGCTTTCAAGAAATTCTATCAGGGTTCTGCCCCAGTGGATTATAAAGTTCCCATGTTATCCTTTTAGAGAAAAGATTTGTTTACATTTGAGTACCGATACATGAAGACTTTAGAATCTACACAAGGGAAAAGGTGGTTGTATTTTATTAGGTGAAATGAAAATTTTTACATAATTGTAGCTTGAAACATTGTTTTAGGTCTATTGCATAAAACATTTTTAATAGTAAAATAAATTTAAAAATCTAGATGGGTAGGCCCAACTCTATTGTTGTGGTTTTTACGATGAGTTCTCTATAATTCTATAAAAGTATTTTATTTCATGTGATCAGAATGTCAATGTCAAAGGAAAAATGATTTGCTAACGAGTTCTATTATTTGAATGGATGTTACCTGCCTTCTCCTAGGCTATAACTTAATAAGTATTTATAATTGGGGTTGAAGAGAGAAAATCAGAAGTTTTGTTGATATGTACAATCCCGTCCATTCCCAGCTAGACATAGGATAATGACAATGTCACAATCATGCAATTGCAGTATGATGAGTATGTTGTTGTACAATCGGAGTTCAAGTTTTTGGGGGATTAATAAGGTATTCGCGGTTAAAGTAATTTAGAAATGGCTTTTTATGGGTTTTCTTTTTTGTGGATGGTTGTGTTTATAAGTTTAGATAATGCCTTTAACTGTAGATTTGAGAAAGGCTCATGTTATGTGTGTACATTGACACATATAAAAACGATTGGTGAAAACCCCTTATATACTGAAGACCTGTAACTGTTTAGGGCCTTTGAGGGGTTTGATTGAGGGGTTCAATAAAAAATCATGTAATGCTTTACAATACTTAATGTAATTTTTAATTTTAAGATACATGATACTTTAAATAATAAAAATTTAAGGGAGAACTGACTGTATAGTATTGTATAATTTACGGCAGAGATATAATCCTGGCCAAAACATATTTTAGGTGGTTTCAGAGTGAGTAGTCTGCCCACCAGGAGGAAGGGCAATTAATGTTTAAGGGCCTAATATGTTTTTTTTTCTAATTATTTTGTTGGCCTATCAGATTAAGCATTTAACTATTTAATTTTATTTTAATGAGTGAAGCTACGACGGGTTTGCCAGTTACTAATAAGACAATGTTAATAAGTTCATGCGAGACTTTATTATAAACTGGTTGTGTCAAAATATATAATCTACGTTTTTGGCTTCCTAATTTAATTGATATTAAATGACGATATACAGTTAACAAATATTTGGCTGTAAAAATATCTCAATATACACTTGTTTCTTTTACTTCTGCCTATAAAGTAGACTCAGTCAACTCACAAATCAAATAAAATCTTTGGCTCTAGAGTCCTATATTTACCTATGCAGATTGCCAATGTGGTCTGCATTCTAATATAAAAACACGTTCAATTTGTCACTCCATGTTGGTTTTTACTATCATTTCCAACACAACTTACAACAATACAACTATTACTGGTATAATACTATAATATGTAGTATTTATTTATTCTATTGTTGCTCATTAATTTTTTTTAAATATGATTTTAATTTTTTATTTTAGTGAAAATAAAAATATTCATAGGTAGCAACTAAAATATTTAACAAGCATGATATTATAGTTACGATTATTCAAACAGTATCTAAACAATTCAGAGTTGAGGTCACGGTAGGAGCTGGAGTGCCGCCAAGCGAGTGATTTGATTCTCTCAAAACAAGACTTCGTTAACGTCCAAGCGATTCAATCCCGAAAACAATAGCCGTTGTGATAAATGATTTGCTGAAAGTTAATAAATGACTAACAGTTAATTTCTAAGTACCCCTATAGAAAAAAGTATACGAATTAGACGCATTTAAATATTGGTCATAATAAGTAAATTATATTCTTTTATTATTAATTATATATTTTTTGACCAATTAAAAACCCATTCGAAAATATTTTGTAATATGTTTTATCTACATAAATGGCATTATCTAAATGGATGAGGTTACGTAGATCTACTTGGTATTGACTTGTAACTTAATACTATAACTTTTAACTTGATTTACTACTAAAGAGCGATTATTGTTGTAAAATATATCGGTCTATAAAATTGTATTGGACAATTATTGAAATTTGTGGTGGCCATTGTAAGCTAATACAATATTTGCTGCACTGACTCTTTCGTTATTATCTTTATGGTCGGATAAAAATCAATTGTTTTCGCCTATCAAATCTTAGAAAGTTTTGCATTCATATGAAACATTTTTAGAGAACCTCGTCACATATTTTATTCAATCTTAAACAAGTTTTGGATGAATTTGAAAACTAAGAAGAAGGTTGAGGTAATCGTGTAAGTCAAAAGAATGAATAATGTCTATATTTTCCTTGTATACTATCAGAGTTATGAAGATATTGTCAAAGATATAAATAGCTATATAAACATTTCAAATACTAAGGGGTTTTCTTAAAAGTGAGTATTTTGATCATTTGCTATTTATCTAATTTTGAAATGGTTAGTATAATGAAACACCAGGGCCAAAATGACAAGGTTTGTACTAAAGCAAGCCATAAAATATCCCCTTTAATTGAAATAAGGTAAAACATATTTTAAAATTAAAGAATCGTGGGACGGAATATTATAAGAGTGGTTTGCTCATACAATGCATGATTCGCAACAGTCGACATTATTATATCTCTTATGCATCTATACATTTTAGACATACTACTCCAATATCGCTATGTACATTCAAGTAAAATTCTTTAAAAAAAACATTTTTTTCAAAAAGTAAAAGACTGACACAGCACCAAGATTAAGAAACGTAGATCCAGTGTGAGTATTGCTATGTAGTCGTATCACTGATATAAGAACTGGGATGTTTTGGAAATTACTTTTGATATACGGTATACCATAGCTTTATAATGCCGCAATCGTTACAGTTACGATTAATGGATATTGTAAGCTAAGTATAGAAAAATACAAGTGTTTGATTTTGTTCATAACTTGTGTCTTTTTAAGAAGCAACATACAGCTTTTAAAAGATTTAAATGTATTATAAGCTAAATTTACATTAGAGAGAATATTTACTTTAGGTAAGTTCATTGAAACACGTCCGTATATTTGATAGATAAGACGAAAACCTTAATAGAGCAATTAAAATATTTCCAAAAGACACTAAAAATTGTAAAATCTCACTGTAATTATACATACGTTTCTTTGGTGCTAACCTTGTTATTTATTTTTCTGTTTAAATATCAGAGACATTATAAATATTAGTAAATTGAATTAAGGGGGTGTTTATCATAAATATTCCCCAAATATCCCTCAACTTGTAAGGTAAAACAAATAAACATTTACTAAACCAATGGATCAATCATGTCCATGGGATCTTAATTATAATTCGTTAAGGTAATTCGAATGCATAAACAATAAATTATGTTCGTTCAACGAACCTTCTTAATATTATTTTTTTCAAGAAATAACTAAGCCATATTGTTGTTTTTCATACACGTCATGTCTGGGGAAGGTAAAGCTGCAAAGCCAAAGCTTAGTCCCATGAGCTTAGTCTATCTCACAGCGCTTTCCGCGAGTGTTTTGACAAAATCTTCATAACTTTAATGGTATAAAGGATAATATAGACATTTAGAGTTCTTTGATTGATTTAAAATAAATTTAACATTTAAAATTACCTTATGAATCCAAAACATTTACAAAGAGAACCTAAAATTTGTTGATTTCGTCTTTCAATTCTTTACCATCGTAACTAAGCTAGTTCCTTTTTCACTTCACTTTAAAATTTTGTTAATCAAGGGTAAATACGTATTTTATTAGTGTTGCAATCGTATTATTTTCAGTAGTTTTATAGGCTAGTTAATGTTATCAAATAATAGTCATATTTTTCACATGTTAAATTTAAAAAACCAACAAGGCAAAGCAGTATTCATATGCAATGAGGGGAGAAAAGGGTGATGCTAAATGGTGGAAACCATCAGCTTCCGGATGGAGGGACTATTTCCGCTTTAAGATTGGTTAACGTCCGGTTTCCTTTGGTGACACAATTTCATTGTCATTCTACAGTGATTTACTGCGTGTTTGTAGCATTATAAAACTGAAATGAAAGTCTTATATAAATAGTAATAGCAAAGGGGATAGAACGTAAAATTGTATTCTTTAAACTTTTTAGAAGTTGCAGTAGAATTTGATATATCTTAATCTAATAAAGCTATGCTAGGCTTGTCATAAAAGATATTATCAACCCATTTTTTCTATTATCATTTCTTTTCTTTATTAAATAATATTAAAAAGTGCTAGGATTGTACAGCATATGTTTACCTCTAAATATTATGTGTTCATACTTTTAAATTAATCTTGATTATAACGGAAGTTAATCCATAACGTAGATTTATTTTAAATTCAATTAGCCATTTACTAATCTTGTTGTGTGACATATATTGTTAATTATTATTGGCACAACACTACTTTTAACGAACACAGACAACATTAAGTCCAAAATAAAAAAATTAATTCGTCATTAGTATGGTTTTGTTTTTTGGTTTGAGGGAGAGGAGGGAAAATGCTTTTACGCACACATGTAGCCAGTCTGTAGTGTGAGACTCCTCAATTTATCAGACTACTCACTAAAAAAACCCTCTATTCTGTAGGACATAGACCTGGAATTGTTTGTCACATTATTTTAAGTCAGGCCAACATTTGACCTAAGCCCTCAGG
Source organism: Macrosteles quadrilineatus (assembly GCF_028750875.1). Classification (NCBI taxonomy): domain Eukaryota; kingdom Metazoa; phylum Arthropoda; class Insecta; order Hemiptera; family Cicadellidae; genus Macrosteles; species Macrosteles quadrilineatus. The sequence continues at coordinate 91,591,105 of NW_026542602.1, read as the reverse complement.
GCTCTCACCGTTTCTGGCATTCAGATTCTTTATTACCTTCACCGCATCCCGGTCAAGGTCAAGCTTCTTGGCGCGGAGAATTGGTAAGTGTAATGGCAATCAAAAGGCAATAATTACATTTTAACATTAAAAGTTGGATGACGGAAAAATAGCAGCCTAGTTAGAATGCATAGATTATGAAAATAAGATAAGTATTGTTCTTGGATTTTCGGCTAAATGCCAAGCACTTAGATAGTAAAAAACATTAACCTAGTTGCACAAAACGGAACAACAATAAAAGAAAGAGCTACATTCCGGTGAAAATCTCCGAAAATAAAAACTCCTATAAAAATTCTTCTCTTTCTGAGCTTGACACGGATAACACAAGGCACTTCACCTCTTTTGATTGTTTTCTCCGCCGACTATTTTTAAATTTCGAGTTTTTTTTTTATATTTGTGTTTTGGCCAATTAATGTATAATGTTTCGTGAACGTGTAAGTGTTATTTGTGAACTTTCAACCTTGTGTCGACCATTCCATGGATTAAATCAATGTTAGGTTTGACCTGAAGTGTTAAGTTGATAACACGAAACAGCTGTAGTCAACCAACTACAATCTAGGATTAGTTGATGGATACAGGTATTTTAAACTTTTTGATGTATTTATTTTTTGTTATGTTAACAGATATTAGATAAATTATTAGTTATAAAATGACATAATATTTAAACGGAGGTCAGCCAAGATAGAGCTCAGTATGCGGGTATTCTCATATCAATAAAGCAAGGGCTTGATAAACCGTCTGTCTAGAACAGCCGGGCCTTGCTCTTAACTTCTGTACTTAATCTTTATCTGTACTTACTCTTATCTTTAGAATTTCTCTCATTTGTTTGGATATCAGTTATGTTACTGTATTTTATATTATCTCTTACTTGCATGTACGAAACAGCGAATTTCACATTTATTTCTTAATACGACTATCAAATAGGTACTGTCCTTACACTGGAAATCAAATAATCATAAAACGGAAACAGTGCCCCGATAGAAAGGCAACGACAGCCACTATATGTTATGCAACGAATATTGTTAGAAAATATGTCCAACTTTTCGGTAAAATTAAAAACTTGACGTCATTACTTCAGGTGGACATTATGAGCTTTAAGCTCTAATATCTATTTTAAACTTTTGTTTGGAGGCTGGCATTTATTTATTGCTTGAAGATTGTTATGTTTTCAGTAATTATTTTAATGTACAGTCATGGGTTTGGAATGTTTGAAGAACATATAATCAAGTTAGTTTGATGTTCTTTTTAAACTAGAAACACAAGCTTATGTTTAATGTCGAAATGCATCTTACATTTTTTTATTGCCTAAATTACATTTCTGACAACGTCCGTGATATTACCATTGACTATTGGATATACTAAATTTGATTTATTTGTTTACATAAAAGTTTGTGACAATATGATTATCGATTCAATGCGATATAACAATCCTTTTAAATTAAACAAACCTGGGTTTTCAATAATATTCTTTAAAAAAATTACACTTTATTGATAATTTACATAACTGTCAACTTAATGGATTTTCAATTGTTTTTCATCTAATCATCGATATTAGCGACAACAATTAAAATTGTTTTTCAGCCTGAATTACTCAAAACAACTTCAGAGTATGACTTTTTTAAACTACTTTAATAACACACTTGTAAAGTAATAATAATTGTTATTCACCTAAGATATCCTACGTTTAGTAAACAACAAATTTGATGATATTTTTTATGATTTTCGTATGCCTCTGAACCGTTATTTGTTTTTTGCATAATTTCTGTTGGGGAACTCTCTTAAGTAAACAAAATTCATTTTTCCTTCGTTTCAATAAACTTAAAATAACGTTTGTGGGGAAACCATTAAATCATATAATGGAATTGTAAGATCAATACAATTTTGTATTTCGTAAGACTATACCAGATTCTAGCATTGTGCAACGCATAAGAAATGGTTTATATTTCTTCGAAAAATTTTGTTTTGTAAATGAGAAAGCTGATGATTATAAAATAATCCTTGGATATTTTCCATTTAAATTGGACAGAATGATATAGAACATATAAAAATTGTCTTTGAATTAAATGCTTATTATAGCACTTCAACTGATGTTTAAACAATAGAACTTGAGGATTACAAAATAAACCTTGAGTATTTTCCTTTTAAATGATATAGAATGACCTAAAAACTATGTGAATTGTCTTTGACTAATGACAAAAAAAATTTACTAATCACAACTGGGGGATACAAATAGAGATGCTTTCTCATTAATTTTTTTTTTATGTAGGGGGCATTTTAATACCCATGGTGTCAATAAGGAATAGGAATTTATGGATCGCATCATTGACTATACACCTCTACTGATCGCATGTTTCAAATATATTATTAATTTTTTTACAGGCTAATATTTATAAGATACAGAGTACTTTTAACTATGATATATATGATTTAGAGGGTATTGGTCTTCTACATTGAATCTTAGTATTGTTTTAAAGCATGTACAAATGAAGAATAAGATTTTACGATCACTTGAAAGATAATTTTTACGGTACGATAACCAGTTATCATAAGACTATGCAGCTATAAAAAGGATCATAAATTTCTTTGGTTTCAGTATTTTTTCATCGATTGATAAAATATCAACTAGGAATTAATGTTACAAAGTTGGGAAAATCGTTTGGGAAACACGATAATCATACGACAAAGCACTCAAACCCGACCTGAATAGTAAATGCTGTTTGAATTCACTTAGGAAACAATCACCTCTGTTAGTTTGTGTTGAATTGGAGAGAAAATTATTACTTTCCGTCAATAACTAATTGCTGCTCTGGCATTGTGAGTCTGAAAGGAGTGATAATTTATTTAAATGTATATTAGCAACTATAGAATCTATTGTACATCCATCAAAGCCATATGTATTTATAATACCTATTAAACCATCCCTATTATGAAAATATATTTATAAATTCAGTTTGTGGTTCAGTGGTAAAAGAAATTTCCTTAAGTAGTTCTAAACTGTTCGTATGGTGTAAGTTATTTTAGTATTCCAAATCAAAAATCAAAAACTAAAGTTTTGAATCTATGTGTTATTTAAACTTTATCCTTGCGCTATTTATCAACCTAGTGTTTAAGTAAATTATAAATATTGATTTGAAGCAGGTAGCCTGAAAGTGTTGACCACCTTTGCTCATATTAAACCGTGAGGTTATGTTAGCAATCTTACACCAGTCTATTGGTTCGTGTTGTTCTGCTTCTACCCAAAGGACCTAAAGATTCTAGTTGCTTCATAAGACTTCTCATAATATTCTAATTCTACAATAGTAGATCAAATTGGACGTATTTGTTTCTGTTTTCCACTGGTAATCACAAGTAACCTTCTGTTTAACAGGCAACCAATACAACACCTCGACTATGGCTATAAATAACATTGTTATATTATAATTTGTAACTCTAGAATAATAAACGAGACATGACATTTTCAGAGTAAAATTCTATTATGAGATATCAATCGCTTATCGGCAATCATATATTAAACATTTAAGGCATGATATTATTCAGGATGCACACAGCATATACATATTTACACATTCATATATGGGGCAAACTCGAAATATAAATAACACTTCCACGAAAACGACACATTTAATTTGATGCCAAACAAAGTGTCCCAAAACCAATTTGGTTTTGATATTGCTGGCTAACGTACAGGATATGTTTGGGCGTATGCAGCATTAAGATTCCAATTTAGTTAGGGAATTCAATGCAGCAACATATGAATTGTAGTTGTTACTAATATTCTCATAAAGTAACATTTTTTACAATAGGTCAATATAAAAACTGTGTGGTATTAATATTCTATGTTATATTAAAAAATAACCATTATCCGAGTCTGTAGACAAGAACACTTTTTCTCAAAGGCTTAGAATTATAATCCAAGTAAAAGTAAGAATTTAAAAAATAAATCTTAAGCTTATAAATTACCCTCAGTCATGAAAGAATGACAAATATTATGCCATACTAACTGTACACAAAGTGGCTGAATCTAAGTGAATACAAATTATACTTTGGATTAAACTTAGATTTGTTGAAATGCTAATGATATATTAAAATGCTGATTTTACTTTCTACCCTATGGAACTGTACCGAAATCGGAAATCCCATATGGTTAGTTATTACAAAAATATAAAGCTTTAAATTACGTTTACAAAATTATTCTTAAGAAATCGCTTCTTCGTGATCGCACTGAATGTCACTTGCGTCTTAAGCCCACATTCAGGACCGGGCCCTATTGTTAGCCAGGCTATAACATTGTGTGGTCATTGTGGGGTTGAGGTCAATTAACTTCTTCAACCACTGAACCTCCGGCCTACACTTAATTAAGGTCTTAGTAAATAAGTTGCTGAAGCAATTAATTGGTGTAAGGATTCAGTCATTGTTCCAAAAGATGTCCAATTTTCAACAAAGTCAAGTAGTATACTGAAAACTACCATGGCCATGGAATTTGTTTTTTGTTCGGTACCATTAACTATACACCCAAACCATAAAATTACCGCCCATTTTATATAAAAGTATAAAAGTATTTAAAGTAGTTTTTATAAGTATATAAAAGTAAACTTATTTTTATTAACTTTTGGAGTTGTTAGTGGTATATTGGTGTTTTACGGATGGTATATTGTGTATACAGAGTCCTCAAAAGTCAGGAAATTGTAATTTGTTTTTGTATAATAGCAGATAATGAAACGAATATTTACACATTATGTACTCTGTATTCTTTTGAAGCGTATTATTTAAGATCATACGAATGAATTAATTATACCAAGATCAAGACATGGAGGTTTGTACAACAGCAATCCAATTTGCAATAATTATTTAAAATATCAATTCTTTAATGAAGATTAATCAACCCATATTTTGAGTTTTTTGTCTTCAGAATTCAAATAATTATACAGAGTGTCCCTTCCTCTCTGGACATGTATATAGCGTTATTTCTTAGGTTAAGACAAACACATTTCACCATAGGAACATGGTTCTGTGGTGCCTAATTTTCTGGAGGTAATTGAGATTTTGCAAAAATGTTTATCTTATAAAGACCTATTTTTGTTTAAAATTATGCTAAAAAAACATCAACCGTTTCAAAATTGTGGCATCAACATTTAAAACATTTGATGCCAAATTTCGAGAAAACCATTTACTTTTTACAAAAACATTGCAAAGGACAAAAAAGTCAGTAAATTTTATGTAGTTTTCAATATCTTATTTTTTTATGAATGAGTAAATAAAAACAGAGAAAATGTGTTCTTTTCGTAATGCATGACCACTTTTCTCTATTTAAACAATGCCAATACTCCTTTTACATTGTCTAAATATCTTTACAATCATCTGTTATAAGTCAATCAGGAATATTTAAACATAAATGCTGATTGAATCATTTGTTGTTGTTATTTATAAGTATAATTGTTGTTTATTATAAGTAACATTAATCTTTCTTTATAAATTAAAAAAACATTGATAATGTAAACATTTTCTTTGTAATTATTAAATGTGTAAAAAAACTAAAAATAACAATCAAATCAGGTAAACCACTAGATTACACCACTCAAGGTGACTGGCAGTTGGCCAATCTCAGACCGGAAGTAACCGCTCCAACCAATAACTGGTTCTTAATTAATTCACCCCTAGGAAACCTTTAATACAACTACTCGGCAAAGGCTAAATATTTTTGGAAATGAATGATAGAATTTCACGAATATCTGGGAGCAACAACGGATATTATTCCCCCAAGGTATCGCCCTCTTTTGAGCCAACTCATCCAATGGTAATAACGGAACAAATAAAGTTTTAATCTAAAATATTCTATTGTTTCCCACTGAAAATCCTTTCATCTCTTTGCCAAATACCAACTAAATATTTTTCTCACTGACCGTTATAAAAAACATTGATGGATTTTTAATATGTTTTGCTATTTTATTGTTGTGTGCCTTAATCTGTTTTCATTACTTAAAGATCAAATACATCCACCAGGTATACCCTAAAATAGTTATATTTTGTTTGGGGAATTTTTTTTATAAAATTGCCTTAGTAATTAAACATAAATCAAATTTAAATTTAAATCGTTATTGTACTACTCTTGTTTTTGGTTTGTTTATATTACTTATCGACGTTATTTATAATCTTGAGAGTATAACCTCTTTTAACTGGAAAACTAACTATAGCCAGGAATGAGCCTGACTAAATCAACCACTGTATTAGGTCAGCTGTACAACGATTGGAATTACAGTATATGAATGGATTGTACACGTCATGCGTTGTAAATTTTTCCTTTTACTATAGCCCAACATTCACACCACCTACACACATTGTCATAAAACTGAAATATTTATAATGCAATACTTCTATAGTTTTCAAAATATAAATTTAAACGTTAGACTGTATTATAATAATGACCATACTACCTATAATTGGTTTCATTGACATCATGTTTTACCTTTTACAAACATATCAACAAATTTGATAATACTGTTAACAAAGAACATCAAAAACTTAAAACTTATTATAACCTCCAAGGAACGAATTTCAAATATTATGTTTGTTTCATACAGTTATTAGGTGAATAAACGAACTAATTTACGATGAATATTTTTTTAATTGTGGAACTGTACCATTAGTGTTTTGCTCACCTCTATTAGGGTATAATCGTCACTAAAAGACTAGGCAAACATTTTTGGGCCAGGAGTTTATAATCAATTCTTTTAACTTGAACAGGAACTATGATTTTTATTTGCTAGCGGCTTTGTTCATATAGTTCACATAATGTGTTATAACAAAACTGTACTGATCCTGATTCTTCGCTATGTGTATTATTGGATAAATTAAATAATAAAACGCCTCTTATCATTTATATCGTGACGTTTATCCAACATAAAATAGAAGGGCTATTTTTGGTACGAATTAAAAATACAAACTGAATTTGATTGTCTCCGTTGCATGGCAGTAGTGGTTACCTAAACTACAATACCGCATCACAGATCATCAATTGAATGTGGGACAACCACAGATGCAGCTGTTCTAGATAGATAGATACAAGATTGGACATTGTGGTGACCATTGCATACCGACCTGGATATCTCTAGCTGTTATTTTCAAATTCCAACACCTATATCCACAAATAACAATCAATTAAATCACTTCGTTGTAAAAAAATATAGCTAATAATTTTAAGCGTCATGTTTTAGAAATGTCGAATGGTCATAACCATTCGAAATTTCTAAATCAAATCATAATATGTGAAATTGATTAAAATACAAAATGGTAATAGTATTTAGCCATTTTAAAATATTTTAACCCAGGTTTTTTTGCAGCCTTGGGAACCTAAAGTAGTGTACCGTGTTTGATTAAATGTATTTTAAAGTGTAAAGGTTGACAAAAAACCTGAATAAAATACACTCAAATTACGTTGGATGGAATACTGGTGTGCGCCAAAGTAAAAACTGTGCATCAAAGTAAAAACTGTGCACCAAAGTATCCTATCAGTATTATAATCTGTGCAAGGAATCCCACTTTGTCGGGTGAGTGTAGGAAATGTATATTTTAACCTATTAATCCCAATAGTGCAAGAATTGCTTTACTTGTTTGACCACTTATAACCAGTTATTAGTACGTCATAGACGGAGTTTTTAAGTGGGACATGGGTGAAAACACCACCATAGGACCATAGGAACAACAGGAGTCATCATGTGTTAATAGATAGCCATAATTTATTACAATATTACAAGCATTTACAAATAATACATGATGCCTACTGGTAAAAGGCAGGTCACAATTATCATAGGTTTCTCTTCAGCAGAATTGCCACAAGTAGCAAAAACCTTTTCATCTAAATTATAACTATTAGGTCCAATGTAGTGGGTCTGAGTTCTCAAACAACTAATTAACCATAATAGTTAAATTATAACACCTTGTGTATCAATGTCAATTATACTAAAGGCGAATTTGGTAGTCATTTTTAAAATATCTAATTAAAACCATACCGGTATTTTACAATTGAAGATTACAATCTTTAGTAGATGGTAATTCCTAATTCTATCAGTTTATGCGTATAAATAAAGTGTATAAACTGATAAGGATATTGTGCATTGGAGAATAACCAACACAGCTGATTTTTAGCTGTATTAATTCTGTCACATTCTGATTATATCAGCTGACTTGTCAATATTAGTGTCAGAAACACAGTTCGGATGCCAACCAGTCCAATTGTTAGTGGAATTTAGCACTTGATCACATAATGTTCCAAGTATCTACTCATATAATTCAATAACTACAAACGGATATGTTCTTAATTTATTAGAAGATAAGATGTTGTTTATTCGTTCAACTTATGGTATAACTTTATAGAGATGATGATGTTGCCCTATTTGTTATTTTAATGATTTTTTATAATTGTTAGCTATAGGTACCCCATGTATATTTTTAATTTCAATATCGTATTTTATGGCCTTTTACCGCCTGAATTCACATAGACAGATATTTCTTTACGGAAATGAATATTACTATGTGATATCACTTTTCAAATATAAGAATCTTGTGTGGTAAGATTTGATGATGATCCTAACGTGAGTAGCTCAGAAGGTTCTTGTATCATTATAAGTTTTATCCATCTTCATCTTTGTCCCACGTAACTTGCTCAACAAACAATTAGATTAATTCAATCTCATTCATAAATAAATTTTATTCATCTCATTCTTATCCCGAGTGCAAATATAATATTGTAAAATTATAATTAAAACATTGTTTTACGTGGAAGTTGATGCAATGAGTTGGGGCTAGATAATAGAATGACTGGGGGTTTATTGTACAAACCAAAACAGCGAAGGTGAGACCAGGCAGCAAAATGAAACATTGCAGAGGCGTATCCAACTGTTATTGCAGCCATATGTTCTCTACAGATAAACCGTTCTCTAGAATCTCCTTTGAAATTGTGTACTATATCACCTTTACATTGGTATAATCACTGATATTCTTGTTGAAGGTAATTTACAGAAAACATAGTGACATACACTTTCATTAATAAATGAATACATAATTCTCTTTGGATTCCTTAATAGAATATTTTCTGTATTTTTGTGTAATCACGAAATTATGAGCAATAATGGTTGATTACACACAATTAATTAATAATTCAAACACGTATACAATATAATGTATTAAAACTCTACAATACAAATTATTTTTTACAAAGGATTGTATTAATGAAAATTATATTAAGGATTGTATTAAGTCTGAGTTCATTTTAAATAGCAAATTTCAAACCCGGGAAACGAGGAACAAATTTGGATTATACCTATTGTTTTTACCTATTTCATGTAAGAAAGGAACATTTATTTGTTCCTGTTATGGTTGTAGAACTTTAAGCATAGACACCCAACCGACTTGACAGAACTATTAACATTAAATATTAGAACAAATCGAAATATTCCTACTGGACAACGAAACAAGTATCCTAATTCAACTGTTCATATATCAGAACAGAGTAGTGAGGTATTTACATAAAAGACATAATAAATAATTATCTTTATAATAACCTAAAAAACTTCATTTTAACAATATTTTAAGCTAGCTAATTTTATTCTTCTGGTCGGACCCAAGTACAAGGTGCAAATTCTATACTGTTACCAAATGAGATAATGTAAAACGAAATATATCATTTAGTATATAAGGGAATTCGAACATGTAACTGTTCAAATTTGCTTGATGTAAGCAATTTGAATTTTATAAGCTGCATGTCTTCCTCACAAATGCCTAACGTCAAAACCTCCTGCTACATTATCAGGTTATACATTATCATATCAAAGATGAAAATCTGGCATTGACAGCAGTGCCAACGCTCTTTCAAAAATAAAAATCATATTTTGTTTATGAATTTATTTGTGAACTACTTTTCATTTATATTACTTTTATGTTAATTTATAAACACTATTACTTTAGTAATTTTTGCCTGTTTTAGACAGAAAACAGTTCCAAGATAAATCCCATATTTTAAATGCGCATTTCACGTATTTTTGCATCGGTGCTTCTTATTATAAAAGTAATGTTTAAAGATATTTCGTAGATTTTTTAAGATATATTTTTAATGATTATTTCCAAAGGCACCAAAATGCAACGCAATTGTCTAATAATTCAAACCCAATGATGCAATTAGTATCCGTAGGTTATATGGTAAAACAATTAAGTACAATTAAATACAATGATAGTGATAGATTTTGCTCAAACCCTGCTAGACGGTTAATAGTAATGAGAACTAAGCAAACATAGAAGACTTGTGGGGTGGAAACATTATGTAAATTGTAATGCTAATAGTCTTTTGATAATTACTACGGCTATTCCACTCACTAATAACATCTTATATTTTTTTAATAAAACCTACCTAAATGGTAGTAATATATTTAGTTGTGTTTGGTCATCTGCATTTGAATGAGATTCAAACTATATGTTAAATACTAACCAACACGAAAATTAAAATGAAAAAAAACTATAATTTTTTTTAATAGTTTGGTTTATTCCCATAGATTTAGAATACCAATATAACATCCACCAAAATCTACCAAATAATTGTAAAGGTATTTTAATGTTGTTTTTGGATTTTCTCAAATGTGTATTTAGACATTCTTTTGAGATTACAACTTAATATAATGTATTGAGGCGCATATTACGCTACCTACTCCTGTTTCTTTAATAAAAAAACCTATTTTATTTTCCAATAGGTACACAGAACAGCAGTGGTTATAAAAATTTCTATCTAGAAAGATACTGTGAAGTTCACAAAGCCTCTGTTTATACTGATATCTAATGTCACTCCCGATTCTACTTGATCTCAGTGAAAGCCAGATACAATACACGAGGGACTGTCAATCTCTTACAGGACAATGGCACAGCCAACAATACGTCACTGCAAAGCCAGCAATGCCACACTGTGATAGTATAGCGGCTATACTGATATAGCGGCTAAACATCTGCTTCTCTACATATGATACAGTATCAATTGAGAAGATATCGGTCGGAAAACCCGGACCAATTACTCGGGAATGAGTTTTTAATGTTACAACAACAACAAATTGATCATGTATCCCCCTTCTGCCTAGCAAGGCCCACTAGAAAAACAGGCCATGCAGCAGGAACCATGACGTCACACTTGTTGATAGATTCACTGTCATATTCCATGTGTTTTGGGAAAATAAGATAGTTGTTTGTCAGATTTTAACGGTAAGATTAGTACAACTATCACAACTATCCACCACTAGTAGTGTTTGGCTGCCCACGCTGCAGCAAGCGACTGGACTGCTTCCTATGGGAAATTCCCTAAGTAAGTGTCGATTGTTTTCTTGCTGCATGAAACCAGAGGACTGGCTATACTTGCACTCAACTATCCTTTGCAAGCGACTCCTTATCCGAGATGAGATTACGAAGCGTAGGGAACACGTTGCTGGTGACTTTATATCTTAAGAACTTACATTTACGTCAGGAGAAAAGGCAAAGACATCATACAAAATTTTATAAACAATAACCTGTATTCCTAAAACCAGTCGCATCAATTGTTAAACGATAATGTTTCGTGTACAGTATGAGGCTACTTTTGAGCAATATTTAAAAATACTATGTATCAAGAGACATTCTAGCTTGGTAAAACATTATTTCTTTTAAGCCTACTTATTTGTTTATTTACAGTTTCGCAGTTTTCCTTCACCTATCTACAAACATTATTTTCAAAGAGTTTTTTATCCTCTGAATTGCTGCATTATACTTATAATGGGTTACAATACCTGCATATAGTAATACTTTTTTGTTGTTTTGGCAACTAGTTTCTGTTCTTCTGAACCATCATCAGGCCTTTAAGTTTCGTGTTATCACTTCATTAAAAGGTCGTTAACAAACAGAGTTCAATAAAAAAAAAAAACATATACGGCACACGACAACATAGAACGGACACACGATTGAGAAAAAAAGAAGAAAAAAACACGTAACAAACTAAGGGACATTGAAAAAATTTTAACGTGACCGGGCTGAAGTAAAGTTTAGACTGGCGTATTAATTGAACTCTGTTTGATAACGACCTTCGAATGAATTGATTACCTGACACCTTAAAGGACTGATGATGGTTCAGAAAAACCAAAACTAGTTGCCAAAATAGCAACAAAGGATTACTATTATGCAGGCATAGTAAACCATTACAAGAATAACTACCAACCTCTTGAACTGATAAAGACACAGCCACGCAATGTGTCACCACAAATTTTGAGAGTTTTGTAACTGTTTATTCTGATTACTAATGACACAATTAATTGTGCGTGGTCACGCTGAAGTCAGCACGTCAATCTACAAAACAGTTTGTTTCAAAACAAAGCAATCAAGGGGGTTGGATTTCTTCTACAAAACTAGTTTTGATTCATATTAATCTGAGTTTGTGTAAAAAAAATGTATAAATAAATTATTGTATTGAGTTAAAAATACTATGATCGCAATTGAGATGTTGATATGTGTTCTTAAGTATTAAATTTTTACCCAAAAGAAAATCAAGATAAATTCAAACAATTATTTACTCAAGTGTCTAAAGCACGGTAGATGATTAGAAAGTTTGTTAAACTTGCAACTGTAATTCATCCCAATTAGTAATCTGATCAACTTTAGTCACTGAGGTGCTGATTGGAACGTCTTCGGCAAAAAGCAATTATATCCGGTCGTTTGTTCCATTGGACTTGCTAATACTCATTCCATTAACCTCGTTTTTAAATGTGAATTTCCTAATTGAATTTTGCTTTTTCACCCAGTCTAATTTTTACTTAGCCTTTTCACATTTGCAAGGTATTTAGTGCAGGTTGGATGGTTTGACTAATTATTTCAAATATTAAAAATTAAACCGGTTTCGAATCTAGGTCTTGCTATGGGATCTGCGGTTACAGTTTATTCCCTGTATGGAAAATTTGCTAAAACCACTTCCTCATTTGCACTCAGGCTACTGTCATAACTTTGACGATGAATAAAGAGGTGTTAGTTTAAAAGTCTCAAAACTTACCTAGCATAAACTATGTATTTGTAAATAAACAATCAAGTTGATTAGTTCTATATTACATGATTTAAAACGAAAGTTTTCGCTCTCTATAAATGATGATCTGCTCTTTGATGTAAAAATAATTCGTCTCAGGGAAATACAGAAAACACAATGATGTTCAAGCGAAATATCATTTTCTTCCTTATTTACGAAAGAGCGTTTGGTTTTATTGACAATGCGAGTACTTTTGTTCGATATGCAGTTTTGAAATATTAAAATACTGTTGGTTTTAACGTTGAACATTAATAAGATGAACCTCCAGTTTACAACTATTACGCGAAAACAAATATATTCCAAACGGTTTTGTTTTGCTAAATTGCATTGCATTGTTGTGGTCCATATGACCAAACATAGCGAATGGTACATTATTGGAAGTGTATTTACTATTTATAATTAAATTATTTATTTTACATATTGGTAATCTATTTGGTTTTTTGTAATACCATTAAAATTGAGCTCAATTCTTAAAAGCCAAGTAGTGTTAAGTAGCGATCTATCCATTTGGTCTTACGATAACATAATGTCTTATTATAAAATATAAAAACTTATTTTCACCACACTATGATGTTTTTGGCTGTATTACATACGTTAATTGGTGGCTGAAAGTTACGTTTTGCTGGCCATGCCAGCTGTCATCGTAATTTGGGGACCGAGCAGGTTTTTACAGGCCGGGGCCGCAAAATCAGCTGTCCGCTTACTTACTTAAAACATGAATGCATTTTAAATACACAATCAAAATCCATAGCATTCCAATAGAATTGTGTTATTGTCACCGTTGCCTAGCAACTATTTATTTTTATTTTTGCTGATTCCTCAAATTATTTCTCCACATAACCTTATAGTTGTAGTTGTGTTAACTATCAGTGTGCATTATTATAGTGGTGAATAGTGGTAATAGGGTAAAGTGTGGTGAAATAGTATATTTCGTAACTAGGGCCGAAAATGAGGTTTTGCCGGCTCGAGATAGTTTTTAAGTTCGAGACGAAGTCGAGAACTTAAATCGACCCACATAAAAGAATTATTCATGAAAATATATTAAGAATATATTTCAATATATAAAAATTTCTCAAAATATAGTTAATATATATAGTTGTACAAATATATAATTCCATTCTATATTCCTAATATAGTATAAATATACAAAGAAAATAGTTGGCATTATGTATAAATTTTATACTTTAGAACATATATTATAATGTATTTTAAATATAAATCGAATATAAGTTTATTATAAATTAATCGTATTTCTCATAATACATTTTGAATATATTTATTAAAATATATTTAAAGTGTATATTGTATGTTATATTTATAATATATCTTTGTAAATATATTTCATATAATATTTAAATATATTTTAAATATAGTTTAAGAGTATTCAACGTTTTACATTTATATTTTAAATGTATTTGTTCAATATATTAAAAATATATTTTAACATTTACATTTATAATACAAAATAGATTTATATTATAAATATATTCCACATATATATGCGGCCATATTGTTTTAATTATGTTCAGTTGAGCAGTGTTGTGCCGGCGATAGGTGGGTGTAGGACTGCGTCCGTAGGTTATATGTTGTGGACTTAACAGATATATGCGTATCTACAGGATTTTCGCTGGAGAAATAAGAAAGAGTATGCATGAAAGTGTCTTGTGTTTAAATGTGTGTGTGATTATTAGGCCAGGCAACAAAAATTAGTGCTAATTTGGACCTAACCTCAAAAAATGAGTGTTAGTCATTTAGGTTACGGCCTAGTTGCACGATTCTAGCTTAGGGCAATATGCCTAATATGCGTATCTGTAGAATGTTTGCTGAAGAAACAAGAAAGAGTATAAGTGAAATTGTCTAGTGTTTAAATATGTGTAATTATTAGGCAAGTCAATAAAAATGAGTGCTAATTTGGACCTAACCTCAAAACATGAGTGTTAGTAATTTGGATACGGCCTAGTTGCACGATTTTACGGTAAGTGGATCAACTGTTTATAAATTAGAATATATACGGTACATTTACCAATAATAAATAATTATTCAATCTATTTTTACAAACAGCATTCTAGCCTATTTTGTAAATATGTGCGCGAGTCTGAATTTTTACTACTATAGTAACGATATCAGGCCGGCCTACATCCCGAATGAAGCAAATCTGTGTAATTAGTAAACCTAAAATACTACGATAATACATTTGGATAAAGCTTCTCTCAATTAAAAGCATAACATTTGTCCATAAAAGAGCTGTCTAAGTAGTCCTAAATTATAGGCCTGGTTTTGTTCAACCCGCCGAATGTTAAGCGTCGTAAAAGCGACTCACAAACACTGTTTAAAAAGCTTTATATATTATTAATATATTTGAAATACATTATATAAAAAATATATTTTTAATATACTAGCCCTTTTCCATATTTAAAATATATTATAAAAACACATTTGAAATATATAATTTATATATAAATACCACAAATGAAATATAACTGAATATATTACTCGGTCCCATAATTTGCATATTTAAAATATATTGACAATATATATTAGCAAATATATAGCTTTATATTTCAAATATATTTTTTTTTTATATTTTCAATATAAATTTTCTATGTGGGGATCGAGAGCAGCAAAACCATTTCGGTCCGTGGGACGAACGCTATTTTTCACCACACTTTACCCTATTACCACTATTCAACACTATAATAATGCACACTGATAGTCAACACAACTGCAACTATAAGGTTATGTGGAGAAATAATTTGAGGAATCATATTTATCTTTAACCACTTTACTTTGTCAACACAAAATAAATTTTCTAAAGTTTACAAAAAGAAAAGCCATAACACCTGGAAGACAAGAACACCCAGTATAGCTTTATGATTATCTTATATCAAACATATGAAAATTAAATAGATCAGGGTAATTTACGAATGTCAAACGGCTTACCACAAATGCAACCACAGATCATTAAACCAATTATTGGTCAGGGGTGTGTGAATAACAAATAGCTTTCCACATTTAAGATGATCCAGATAATCCACATTTAATTTATCTCCTGGTAGGACTGGCTGGCTACTCATAGGACCTTAATCATCCTATTTGATTGTTAACACCACTGATTCATGTTTTCACATGTAATATCAATATGGTATTGAAATTTATTTATCTCTGGTGGCTAGATGAAGCGGGTCAAACAACAAAGTGCATTCTAAATTCCTTGGCAATAACTTGTGATGTATTTTCTTTTGCTTATAATAAGAAAACAAATTACGTACGCGTTGTATTGGAAACGCGTCATTGGCCAGTTATGACCATCCAAAGATTTCCTTCAAAATGTGGTACTTTTGGTCAGTTGAGAGACTTTCGAGAATTTCGATTACTTTAATTGAGAGCTTTGAGTTTCTCTTATGGTATTTGAATTTATTACCTCAATTTAACAAGTTCAAGAACTGTTAATTGGATGTTTTTTTTAACATTTTACAAAAAACATTTAACCCCATTTACGTATTTTAATATTGGCTCCATAACAGATATAACATTCAATTACTGTGTATGTATTTGGAATTTAATGCATGCTAGAAAGATATATGTTTTGTATTTATAAAAAATGTTAAACGGATGTTTATAAAACGCTTATTAAAATTCTGTTTCCCTTTTACCTTATTCGAACGAAAAATACGAGGGAGAGTTTTCAGAGGTAGCATATTAAAGCGTCTTAGTTTCAAATTAAGAGTTTATTTGTTTCAAGTTCACGATTTGACGACATCTTTCAAGGGACGGACGATGCCTGGAGGGTACAATATCCGTCGACGGTCCCAGATATTTGTATAAGTCTAACACTTGGAGCATTACACAATTTTATTTGTCTTACTCTTTGATCTTCAAGCTATATTAAGCTCACATAAGCCTAGTTACTTTTAAATATAAAAGATACTATTACAAGAAAAATTTAAGTTTGCAACATCTTTGTCCTCGCAAATTCAAGACGTGTGTGTACTCAGTAAACATTTTTAGACTGATTTTATGTTTTGTCAAAATACATATATTTAAAGATGGCTAAATTTAAATTAGAATGTCTTTCGTTGCCTTGAAAATACAATTACCAATGAATACACAAACTATAGTTTTATATAGTTTGTGTATTCATTGCAATTACTATTATCTTTTACAGCCCACAATCGCAATACACGATAGCATAAGAAACACTCAGAAAAAATACTAGGTAAATTATGATTATGAAGAATATCAATCATCTCAGGAAATTGTAGAATGTATCTTGTTTCAAATTTTAAATTTCTATAGTTCTGCTTGTTACAATATGTTCTATTCTTAAATATTAATGAAAACAGTGAAAACTGTTTCCGTTGAAAATAATTATTCTATCTCCGTGCAATTTAATGGATAACTTTTTACAGAACTAAAAAAAGAGTGTTGGACATAAATGATCTATGTTTTGTGTGGTGTCTGAAAGTGTGCAATCATGTGTGAACTAGAAACCAATATTTAGTTTTGAATTAGTTCACATTCCATGATCTAAAATATTCGTTGATTTTTTTATAGCAAATTTTATTTCTTCGTTTTTTTTTACTTAATAAAAGAAGGAGAAGCATAACATATTCCCCTTGAATTTACGTATTTTCTTGTGATAGAGTGCAATTTTATCTGAATTTATAGTGTCAATTAAATGGGAAAAAATAAGATGTATATTGAAAAAAGTGATTACTATTGAAATAAAGATTCTGTAAAAAATTAACATCCTTGAAAGGCTATATAAAACACTTAGAAGCACTATGAATTGGTAGTAGCTCACACTGGTGAAGTCCTTTTTCTGAATATTAGAGATCAACAATTTTATTTTTTTTATTTACTCATTATTGTCTTACTATATTACAGAAATTATCACAATATTTTACAAACATAATATCTTACCATACACCATGCATTCTGCCCTTACATAAATAATATATTATGCAATCGTTAAATGCAGCTAAGCTAGGATGAAAAAAACTATTACAAACAACACTTACATTACTACTTACAATCCCCTCCAGCATTTTCATACACATAAACAGCTTTTTTATCTGTAGAGAAAATGCATACCAGGTTGATCCTACCTTGAGTATATTAACGATCGTCTCCTGATAAAACGAAGTGGTTTAATGGAAATAAACTTCTAGTATATCCTGAACCCTTTTCAGTTTAAAGTATTACTACCTTCCTTTCTGAGTCTTCATTAAAAGTTTTGACAGGCTAAACTTTTAAGTACCAAATTTGGTTTGAAATCAATATCACTGCTACCTAATTACCCTTATTAAATTAGAAACAAATAGTATAGCTAAAACACAACATTAAAATATTACGTTTATTTTGAACTAGGACATCTACAATTTAATGATGGGAAGTTTTTTAGCTATACATTCATTTTCAAGCTTATTAACACTGTTTTTACCACAGAAGGTGTTCAGAAGTATTATGTTATTTCAATAACATTGCTAAATAAAGGAATTGTTTCAAATAAGTTAATGATTTGATAAGTATTTGATTGTTTTCGGATGAAAACATAATACTGTCATAGATTAAACATGTGTAGACTAACTACTACGAAACTGTGTACTATATGGCATAAAAGGTATGACATTAGGGTATATATATAAAGAACATGCTCTATATTACAACACAAAATCAACCTGGTTATATTCAGGGATACAAGACAAACGAGCAGGTGTTCGCAAAAACCTACAATGGAAGTTAGGGCGAGTGTACACAGTGCACCAGTGGGACAAACCCCCTCTATGTAAATGACTTTATTTTATAAAAAAAAACCTTATATTAAGATGTTTCTTTTTATTTTGGCGAGTCTTTCAAAAGGGGTCTTGAAATTAACTTTGGAGCCTGATTGGAATCCACCCTTTCAATCATTTGAAAAGAATCTGTCAATCATAATTTTTTATTAAGTCCTGACAATGTAAATACTAATAGAAATTGTTTATATCCTATCTCGGTTTTATCATATACACTTTTCTAAGTAAAGTGCATGGCCCGAGTTAGTACCTAATTACTGTAAATTTTTCTTGTATAGGTCTTATAGTGATAAAAAATATGTTATGCTATTTATAAATTGGGTTCGTCAACATTAACTGAAATTGAATTTTACATAACACTAACATTTTTATTAAAATCAATTTTTCAAAGCTCGACAGTCGGAAATTATCGTACAGTATAAAATGTAATTTATAATGTAAGAACAACTTGTTTCTGTTCCTGACTTTCCTTGTGTTTTGGTTGTTAAATCCTGGGTGTAATGTACAAAACAAGCTGCAACGACAGTTTAGCAACATTGTAAACAAAGTTAAAAGCTTCTCTCTCTTGTGTAATGTTACTTTAAGTTGTTTTTGTAAGTAATTAGGACATTGTGCAATATTATGTAAAATAAAGAGGGGTTTCTTGTTCAGAGAAAAATATAGTCGTTAAAAGATGCATTACTATTACTGACAATGATAATTATACGGATGATTGTATTTTGATAACTCATTTGGTGTTATTAAAAATGTTTATTTTCGTGGATGCCAATATGCAGGGTGTCCTGTAAGCGAGTACAAAAAATCGTGTACCATTTTATTATACTAAAAACAATTTCAAAGAAAACATCTGTAAAAAGATTGTTTTGTTTCAAAATGCCAACCGTCTTAATTTTTATACTTAAATTACAAAATAATGGCTTATTTTATTAAAGAGTACTTAGTAAACTCTTATTCAGCATTTACGACTCCCCATCAAACAAGGCTAAATTCAAAAAGATTGATTGATAACAGCGTTGGAATGACTATTATGAGTTGTTCAGGCCAAGCAGTAGATTATTGCCTAATTTTGCACCAAAAATTGAAATTTTTGTTACAAAAACAAAACTAAAAACTATTTCGTAAACTACAAACCCTAAACTTTCATTGCTTACTGAATTTAGATTTAAAAATATAAAACAAGTTAAATTGATTTAATTTAACTAAAACTATTATGCTTAAATAAGCAGTTCTGGTTACATAATTTTATAAGGGATAAAAGAATGGTTATTTTATTAAACCTGATACAGCTAAACTGAATTTTTTTTTCTTCTTTTGTATTGAACTTTTCATTAGAACCTGAAAAGGTTGTGAAGTGTTTTTCCGCGAGCATCAGTGCAAAACTGATAAAGATTAATTTAATCAAATTTGTGATTCTTACACTTTATTTGAAAATATAGAATAGCTACTGAATTGGCATTGTGTTGTTTTAATTGATTTCATTTTAAATCAGGATTAGGACTAAGCAAAAAATGACAGATACACCTACATTGTATAAAATTATTGAATAAATGGTTGCGTAGTAGTTTACAAAATTGACTACAAAAAAAATTCAAAACATAAGGATCCACAAAACTGTTATCAAGTCATTTTTACAGGACTTAAATAATTTTTTATGTAAAAATACAAATGTAATTAAATCAAATTGTTCACAGGCCAACCAATAATCTTACAAAAATAAAATGTTTTGTTGGAAATTTTGTTCAAGAAAAGCTAAACTATGCAAGCAAACTATAAATTATAAACGCTGCTTTCAAAAATCTTTGTAATTAAAAAAAATACAAGTATTAAAAATATCTTGTACAAATAAATACTAATACAAATAAATACCGTTCAATCTGTTAAAGAGAGTCGATACGTCAACACATGTTTTGAAACCTCAAATTACTTTTAAACCAATACAGAGCAAGTTGGTTTAGCTGGTTTAGACCTGGAGGTGTAAATAAACCATGCGAAGGGTGATATCACTCTGATGAGTTCAGACATTTATTAGTATGGTTGAGATAACGATGTTCGTCCACTAAAAACTTATGTAAATGATGGCGTTTTGTTATTATGAACATTCTAGGTTTGCAAGAGAATACTATTTAAATTCTAGGAATAAATTGTAATGCATGTTTAGGTACTTGAAGTAAAAATATTTATTAGTCGTTCAACCAGTAGCTCCCATGAAATTTTTTTTAAATAATTGGCTCGAAAATTAAAATAAACATATATTTGTACATTCTTACTCTTACTAAACAGAGAAAGTAATAACATAGAAAAAAATAAATTATATTAGAGTTACATGCGGAACCGGATAAAATAACACGCCTTAAGTTTACTACAGTTCGTCAAATTTATTTCAACACAAATAAAACATTTCCCGTTATATTTCTTGCTTTTAAATAATAAAGATAAGAAAAGACTCAATCCAATTGTGGTAATAATTTCATATCATCATCCGAAAACATGAAGCTATGGCTAGAGGAAAACATGTAGTCATAGCTGAGTCTATTCTGAAGAGACGAATTGATAATGGTTGTAGGACAGTAATCATTAATTACTTGAATTGGGTTCCTATTTGTGTATTAAATCAAAAATTAGATTAAAAATTATCTAAGGTGATATAGTTAACGTAACCAATGAATATCATTTTGCAAAAAATAATATATCCAAATCAGTTTTGGATTTTTTACTAAATGATTTTATTTGTAATGATTCAGTAAAGTCAAGTTGGATACTGTTGAAACAAACTGATAAACACCTCCTCTTCGATTATAACATTAAAAATAATCTTCGACATTAAAACCCTTTTAATTTTGAGTTAAAAACCAGTTGAGTCTACATATTTAAGCTGATAATCTTCGTTTGTTCAGAAAGATTAAACCGCACTTTAACCGATGGATTTGGCTCTTTTGGAATTTTACATGATTGTTCTAAAAATAATTATGTTCTTGTATTTCTATTTAAATTCATATTTAAGCCATACATTAAACCATATAAGCTGCAACCAAATTCCAATGTCAGTAAACAGTTTTAAGTGAATTGAGCCGGCGGATCTCACTGATGTAATGTGGAAGTTAAGTTTATCCAGTGTCTAATCCAGGCTTCTACTTGGGTTAAGTCTGCCAACATTTTAGGATCTTCTACTCTGTATCGATATCTTCGGTGAAATATTTAAAATATTTGTTCGCTAAGTAAAATTAATTACTAAGAAACATTAAAATCGCAGCTGTAAGTTATTTTACAAGCTGTTCGTTAAACGTTTTCTCGTGGGATTCCTTTTTAATTGCTAAAGGTTTGGATACTTAAAAAAGAAGTGAGTGGGATTTCTTGACGCTAGTTTGAGTAATTCTAAATTAACTTTTTTTAGACAAATTTGAAGCAAAATGTTAACGTTCTGATGTAAATGAAACATTAACTGTTATTATCTTGTACTGATTAAAAGCCCAAAAATCAAGAAAAGTAAAGAAAATAGCCATAAAAAAGATACCCGGAACAAAACTCACACATTTTACCAAATATTATGCTTGTACTCAGGATGTGTTTCTATAAGTAAAAAAAAGAATTTATAAAAAAATTTTATAAATTTTTCAAAAATGCCTCGTTAGGGATACATCCGTTATTTTTTCTGTTTTAAACTTATATTTTACAAACTATTGAAGATATCTTTATGAAATTTTGGAATGTGTGGAAGTGTGTCGAAAATATTAGCATACAAGTTATTTACAAATCAAATTACAAGCTCAAAAGGTGTCAATATTTGTATTTTTGTGTTACGTATAAAACTTAATGTTTGGAGTCCTTGAGTAACGTATACAAATAAGCTTGCATAATCTTTTACAACGATAATCATCGATAACTTATAACTGTAGGCAAACGTAAATTATAAGAAATTATCAAAAACCCATAACATGTTTAAACTCATCTCTTTTCAACAGAAGATTTAGTAACTATAAACTATCGAACTCAACTACGACATGTTGATAACAATTTCGCAGACTTTTGCTAAATTAATTATATTACCACGCATGTACTAAAGTAGAACTTTTGCTTTACGAAGATATAAAGATTCCAACGTTTTTCTCTTTAATTGGGGTAACTATAATGTATCCATAAAAAATATATAATTTTTATATTTGTAATTTATTTTACGTCAAAACTTTGGTCAGATATGGACCACGGATTTAAATAAGGTTAGCATCAACCATATAGAGCAGTTAAAATATTACATATGTCAGGTTAATTGACAGCTATAAATAAGAAAGCTCCTGTGTAAAATGTATCGAATGTTCCCAATCTAGATGAAAGCCAGTGACAATGCTCAATGGAGAAACAATCCTTATGAACAAAGACATAACCACACAATACAACAAAACAGTGCATATCGGAACATGCAATTACATTAACAATCCTAGAGACGTATTAAGTATTTACAAGAAGCTATTTGTTTTATCCTTTAAGAACAAAATATTTTATCAATCAGTATTTCACAGCATAAAATGTTTATTAGTCAAAATCAAGTCATTTTTTTGGAGAAATCATAGATTCTGGTACTAAACGAAAATAAAAACATTTCTAGAAAGTTTTTGTTGACTTAGACATTATTACTTTAGAATATGTATATATTATGTTAATATTCATTTCAACAAAGTTAAAAATTAACAGAAAATATACTAATGTAAATCTATTCAAAATTTTGAGGATTATATTAACACTGAGAATGTACTTTTGTTGGGCTGAAGAAACTAAGGGTTAGTAGTAAGATGGTCATTTGGTTTGGACAGCAGCTTTATCAACCTCTCTCTAACCCCAACACCTTCACACTCACAGTGGCTGTCACTATACTGTACTAGCATCACGTTACATGGTGGCAAAGGTGTAACATGTATTTGTGGTGTAATATACAACTTAAATAAAATATAAGTAAAAATAACGTTGATATTATCAATGTACACTATTTAATAATGCCTCTGAATTGTTCAAGTGATTACATTGGGCATATTTTCGTTTCAATGACTATTATTTTCATTAATTATTCACAACAATTATATTTAATGGTCCACATAATTTTACTGGGCAATTAATAGCTTTCGTGCAGCGAAACATAAAGAGACAGAAATAACGTTAAAGGGGTCACATTTAACGGTCGTTAGTTTGAATAACAGCTGTTTCATCATACTGTTGTGCCGTAACAATTTTCTTTTTGTGATATTACATTGTTTGGAAGTTTTGTTAGTTTTAAGATTTAAATACAAGTATTACCTGACTCTATCAACCTAACAAACGATGACGATATGTGTAGCTAAAAAATAGATGAGGACAGGACCCAAATAGGTCATATGATTGTGAAGCTTAAAACCAGACGTGAAATCACATAGTAAATAACTGATAATACTTTGGGGAAAGTATTATGGCGTAAATGCAATTATAAATTTAAAATACTAATACATTTACAGTGGGACGTTTAGTAATAAAATAATGAAGTATTTTACGTTACATTGATTTTTAACATTAATTTATATACAAAATTTTTAGTAATACAAAATGTCATGGTAACTAGTTCTTCCTTGAACTAAAACCATATATTATCAGCAAACTGGATACTTCATAAAACTCAGGGTACTTAAGAAGCTGTTTAGAGCTTCTATGATTGAACAACCTAATTTATGCTGTTGTTGGGGTAATATATCGATTTGCAGAAAATTTATATTTAAACTTAAAGTTGATGGAAACTGATAAAATTAATTAATTTTATTCAATACAATTTCAAATACAGCTTTGTATATTTATTATTTTGAACCCTGATTAAATTAGTCAGTAGCCTAAATTACCCCTATAACAAATAACGTTTTACCACAAACTGCAAGCGGAAGTTTTCCAATCCCTACCCGGAAATAATACTTTCATTTAGAAGCTGGTGGTTACCAACTTTTGTTTTTCCTCTTCACATTGAAAATCACTGAAATGAGAAATACCATTCTATGTTTTGACCAGCAGCTATAAAACATATTCAATCTCGCAGGAGATATAGAGGTACGCTTATAACATTAGTTATGTATAAAACCCATTTTATTTATTTGGTTTACTATGTCAGTTTTACTATATTTATGCATTTATATATTATATTTAGTATTAACGATAACAATATAATATCGGGGATACAAACACAATTCTTTCTTCTTAATAACCATAATAGATTAATCATGATAATTGTAGACAGTTAAGTAATATTTAATGAATGGTTTACCTCATTTAACAATAGTTATTTGTGTAACTAGTGCAAATAGTGGCACTTAGCTACACCTGAAAGAAATTCTTACCCACGAGCCACAGGCAAATTCAAACTAAATGAGATTGTCTTACAAATAAATCAAATCCTAAATGAAATTGTTTCACAGGTTAGCAAATTAAACTACGAAAGAAATTTCACAAACAAATTGAATTAAAACATGAATGTAATAATTGTTTGTAATGTTTATGTTAACAGGCAGAACAGCTTGATAGGATAAGTCGTTGTATATGTGGCCAAATGTAATGACAAATAAACACTGCACCAGCTGATCAATTTAGTAGTGTTGCCAACTTGTTTTCAAGCATGCCGGTATTACGTGCCAAATACAAGCATACCAATTTGTGTTTTTTGGTTGAAATACCTGAATGCGGAAAAGTAAAACGAGTGCGACAAAGTAAAATGAGTGCAGGAAAGTAAGTAAATGCAGGAATAAGCTACTTTGCGTGCTACAATCAGTGCAAGAAAGCCCAGTAGTCGAATGATCAGGAAATGTTAAGCGTATTTTTGTCCTGATCACAAGGGCACGATCAATCATGTTTCTCAATAAACACAATCTGTTACAACACCATTTATCATCTTCCAAAAGTCAAATGCACCATTAAATAGGGTTGCACATTCCACCGGAAAAATGAATATCATGTTGAAGGAAAAATATATTTGTTTTGAACATATAAAGAACGTATTCTTTTAAACGCTTAAGAGAATTGTTAAGATGTTATAACTATATTCAAAATATTTTAACAGCATACTATAAAAAAAACCAATTAAAGTTTGGACGACCGAAACAGTTATAGTTTTTAGTTCTTCTTATTTCATAGCACAGTATAGTTTTATATATTTTGAGTGGTAACTTGAACCAGCGAGCAAATGACCTCTTAAATTTCCTAAGAAGGCCGTTTGTACATTAACTATGCATGTCCAATATTGGCTTTCCAGCGTTAGTGGCTCGTGAATTGTTTATGTTAAACAGTCAACACACTTATATAGGCAGTCAATCTATTTCGATTTAACCTGAGTTTGTTAAAGGCGTATAGTGTATAGAAGACATTTATTTATAACTGCTATTATATAAAACAACAAAACCTTTATTTTTAAAGAATTCCAAATTTTAAAAAGCTTTGAATTAAAAAAAAAACGTTTTTTTCGGCTCACTGAGTTTCAGAAAAAGTGGGGAGAAACATTATTCAAATAAGTTTATAAGTGCTTTAACATTTTCGTTATAGCAATAAAGTTAAATACAACAAATGTAATCCACTTGACTGTGGATGGATAATTAGTTCTAAATCATCAACTCAATAATAGGTTTTTAAAATAAATTAAATAAGCAATTAGTAGTTGTATTATTTCCCACACTTATTTGTGGTGAAGGATGGTCAAAATAACACTTATTACTACATCAATAGAATGGACGATTCATAGTTAAGACAACAACTTTAACATAGAACAAACACGATTTTAATATCTAGTTGCAATCAATTGATAAACAAGACCTTTTAAATATTATTTAGCCTTTGTTATTCTCTTGTTCCCTGTGATTGGTTCACTGAAATGGATTAATCGTTGAACATGTTTAGCCTCTGGATCACGTAATTAACTAATAAAAAGGTTTTTAAAACCTTTTTATTATTAATCGTTGGTGTTCCATTTCACCCTTATTCAGATTGATGTCATTGAATGTCATCTTGGAAAAGATACTGAGTAAAGCGCTAAATAACAAAAAAAAAATTAAACATTTCTATGATAAAAATGTTATTTAATATTTTGACTTAGTATGTTAATTCTACAGGAAACTTTTGTGAAAGCCTGAGTAATATAGACCTATATTCAAAGGTGATAATGGAAACCAAGATTGCGGTTATTTGAGTGATGTTCAAATTTAAAAAGTACAAAAATAATAAAGATACTGCATAATTTACCTGACTGCTAGAAGTTATTCCAAACCGTTACCTTAACGGTGAACCGCTATATTAATGTGAAATATCATTTACATGTTACTTTCAGGTTTATACAGTTAAAACTTTTTCTCCTTTTCATTTTTTTTTCAAGGTCATATTTTAATAAAATATTTTATTCACTTACAATCAAATAGGATAAGAATTCTGACTAAGTTCTTAATAATACTCATTCTATGATAAATACTTTCAACAGGAAAAAATACACCCATTTGATTATGAAAATATTCGGTTATCTAGAATACCTATAACATAATCAGTTGGAATACATGTAATACTGTTGGAATACCTGGAGTGCAGTTGGAATACCTGGAATACCCATAACCTAAACAACCTTCACGTTTTTCTTGTCAGAAAATATTCTTTAAACTCAACACATTTTTTTTTTTGTCTGGATTTCTCTTGTATTTATTTACTTTATTACATCCCTAAATACAGATGTTGTGTCATAAAACTACGAACGATTTTATATAGACACGATATTATTATTACTAAACAATATTATATAAACAATATACAATATTTTATGAACACAAGAAATACGAGCTCACTACAAATAAACTCAATAATTTCTGCATAAGGTTTTGTAAGTAAAAGATTGCAACTAAATTTCTCTAATTTCATTATTGAACCCTTTTACCAATTTGTCTTTGTTATATTCATATTTTTTAATATATTTTTTATATTCATCATAAATAATCTAGGGTTAAAAGGGGTGTGTGCTTAAAAAGCCATCCCAGAGATAAATACGGCAAGCTCCATGAATACAAGCGGCCGTTAAGCCGAGGTTTGGTGCCAACACGTGTTTCATGGGGTCACCGAGTTGCCAAATATGATATTATTTATTCGTTTTTTTTATACTATAGGCGCATTTTTTTTAAATTTTAAAAATAAAATGTTGCAGTGGCAAATAAAATAACCGTACTATGAAAACAGGTATTATTTTTTTCTATAACATACTTCTCATACGATTTATATTAGTTTTCAAAATATTAAATATACTTTATAACACTATCTTAAAGGTGTTTATACGAAATATTACCGGACAAGGACGCTTGAAATCTTGCTAAATAGTTTATAATTTTTTTACTGATTTGTTAAATTTAAAGTAGTGTTTTGATTATTCTCTGTACATGCTAATTTCTTTAAAAGTTCCATACGTAGGAGAGAATTGTATCAGGGATATTTTTTTATGTTACAAAAAACATATATTTTACTTTATGTCGAGACTTAAGGTATTTTTACACTTGATAAATTATGCTAATTTTTGGACGCTTTAGTGTGTAAAGGCAATATTAAATACAATTTTTGTATCTAGCCTGTTTACAAAACATATTAAACTACTATAACCAATTTGTTTAAAACTAACCAACATCAACTTTTTTAAATTTACTTCTATTAAATTCATTAATATTTTAACCGATCATTGATGGTAAAAGTTACTTTACATAAATCGACTGATTCATCTTCCTAACTCATCCCTTTTCCTTTTCATAAAACCTTTTCATAAAAATATTTGTAAAAAGCATACCTCCGCAGCAAGAGATTGAAACAGTAATATTTAACGTAGACCGGAGGTTATAACGGCAGAGGTAATATTGTCCAACAGTATCTGGTATTTTATTGGGTATACACTGCCATGTAATATTACAATATAACGTTACGTTCTGTTAAGAGAATTCATCACCCTGCGTTTTGGGTATATAGCCTTGGGGGGAAGGTGTTGTGGTCGGACGAGTAGCGTGGGGTGTTTTTGCGCACCATTCTGAAAACATCATAAACACACGACTAGTAAAAGATGTTCTTGAGTAGTTTTTGTAAAATACAGAGAGGCAGATAGCTTATAATCTGGATTGGTTATGTTAATATTTTAATTTTTATGGGTTGACACCTTATTGCATAACACCATCCATTAATCTACACGTTAGTGATTCATCTGCCGCTATAAGTTTTGTAAATGGCTAGTAGCACAGTAGCCTCCGACAAAACATGTTAATTTCGCCCCCAGTTTCGGAGGCATTTTTCAACAGATTTTCTTGAAATTTGGTATAAATGTTTTTGAATAGTTATATTAAAGCTTTTCCCTACCTAAAAAGGTTGAAAATGTAAAAAATAATTAGTTTTATCAGTGTTTAAAAGTGATTCAATTTACATTACTATAAGATTTTTTGTAATTATACTATTGATTTTCTTGGATATATTATGTATGAAGGATAGAACCAACATTAATCTGTAAGGGAAACATTTTTAACATTATATAATCACACATTCCATCCGGAGCGAGCGATGTCCAAGGAATGTGTTTATTGTTTTCGCAGGGGTGAAAAAGATTCTTAACAGTTTAAAATACTTTAACACTTTACTGAAATACGATAAATGTTTGCAATGTAAACTGATTAATATGTGTTTAATGTAAAATACGTAACATTAATGAGTTTTTTAACAGTTTTTCTTCAACGTTTTACACCTGATATTTTTCAACCCTTGGATACTCACCGGTGTAAAAATTTGAAAAGTATTTTTCGTTGTTAAAGGGTGATCTTTATGAATTGCAAAACACAGTATGTTGTGTCTGTTTAAGTTTCTTCATTTTACAAGAACTTGTGTAATAAGCCGTGCTATGTTGCCTGTTTGGTTTTGTCCTGATTTTAGATACTTGACAAAATATCTATGCAAATCAATTACGGCTTGTTTATTACGCTTAACTTGATATTATAAAAAAAACTGTGGGTGGCATATTTTGTGTCTACCATGTATCACTAAATGAAACCCACTTTATAAAGGGTGATATATATACGTAACTCTTGCTTTTAACATTCGAATGCTGCGATATAAGCTATATTACTGTAGGGATACATTTCACTAAAAAAATGTGTTTCTTACAAATAAAACATCACTTCTGTTCCCTCCAAATGCTATATTTGAATCTTTAAAAAACGTAATCGTGTAGTTGGCTTCTAGGGGGTATTAAACTTTTAATCGTTATTAAATAGGTTACTTTGTATGGATCCACAGGCCCTCCCTAATCTAACCATTTAACTTAAATACACATTCAAAATTTTAAATTATATCTATTTAACTACACATTGAATTATAATAAACTAACTAGAGAAGGGGAACCGAGCAATAAATATCTTAAGTTTAAACGGTGGTAGTTATCGATACAAACATAACATTTCGTGAAGGTAAATCATTCTGTAATGGTTTCCGTGCACGGGACTTTATATTAACACTGTTATGATATATGTTCTTGAACCAGCTATGTTTCATGATAGCTTAGTTAAATAATAGTGCAGTTTGTCTACTGAACTAGCTACCTTGTTGCATAATTTATTGTGTGGTTTTTATTTTTAAGAGAATTTTAATTGGAACTGTTGTATTCTTTTTTGAGACTGTGATATAAAATTGCTTTTATATTGACCACGTCGAAACTGTTGGCAACTTAAAAACCACCCACATAAAATAATAGTTTTAACTACATAGATAATTGTGGTGAAATTAAATTTATGTTTGTTTAAGATGTTATCACCATATGGTGAGAATTTCTTTAAAGTGCATTATAAAGCATTTTATGTTACCACTAAAATCTGTGTTTTATGATGTTGGTTTATACTTACTTCCATCAAGCCATAAATATATTTATAGCAGGGACGAAATGTATACTGTACCACCTTCTAAAACCACTTTATTTACTATGTACTTCGAAGAACATTTATATGTCAAATTTCTTATATTTATAGTGCAATGGATGTCCAATTTCAAAAGATTAACGCTTCTAAAAAAACTATTTACTACCTTCTTCTTTTACAAGTGGTAACGAGGTGGAATAAAACTAACAATGGAACAGTAAAATCAATAAAACAATGAAATAATTTAGGAAAACATTCTTCTTTGCTCAGCAAAATGACTTTGTGAGTGTGATTATGTAAATGCGTTCTTAAATCAGACTTTTATATTTGGTATTTACATTGTTTATACTGTACATAGTATGATATTTTTACAACTTGTCCTAATAATGTAAGATGGTTGCTGGAGCATTGCCAGGCGAGTAGTTTTGTTTTCCCAAAACAAGATATTGGCGAGTATTTATGGATGATAAATAACCATTAAAAAGAGGAGTTAACATCGATAATACCAAGCACACCTTCAAGCTATTTTAACTTCAGCTGTTATATGCTGTTGTAAACATTTAAATGCAGCGTCTGTGCCAACCAAACTTTCGTTTAATGGTTGCATTGACTACAATGGGTGTTCTCTGGGGAAATCATGATTGTGCTCTATTAAAGACTTCCCACTGAGAAATCAGAATAACAGGTACAATTCCGTATCAATATGTTTGTGTTTTGAAATTTCGCTATAAATCCTTAGGTCACATATTTATTGGTTTGGTTGTCATGTAATCTATTAGTTATAGTTTATTATAATGTTTTCTTATCATACAGAGGCATATGAGGTATTATGTGGAGAAACTCATTTAATTACAACTGCACAATGGAACCACTAGGAACTTAATAAGTAATTCGGAAACATGAAATTATAATTAATATTTTTAAAAGAGAAATTATAACTTGCCAATCAAATTATTTCATGGCACAGGAGAAACTCAACACTTAATAAAACTGTTTGCTCAAGGTATTGGAATGTAGAGAGAGATAAGTCTTTGAAAGACGGTAAGCTTCTCATATACCTCGCTAAGATATTATACGCCATTCAGTTGGTTTGAAAAGCTTCTAAAGATACCCCTGTCATTAAACGGCTCTTTTAAAATTAGTATTTTCTTAAATAACTTAACCTGTTAATACCAACAGGAACCTTTAAACTTAAGGTTCCACACTTTTCTTGTTTATAAGAAAAGATGTATGGTAACACCGTACGTACACATTTAAAACATAGCGATTTAACTTAAAGCTCTCATAATTTATAATAATAGATTTAAATTTAACTGGTTAAGGCAAAGTTAAAAGAACCCTTCTTTTAAATCTATAAAAAATAGTTTAACTAAAAGGATTCATGAATTAACAAACTCATTTACAGTTCATGAACAAATATATTCTTTGAGATGTTATTGTTCGTGAAGATTTATTTATAGTGAAAGATTAATTGTAAAACTGCACTTTGAATCAGGATTGTAATTGTAGTTGAATCTGTACTTGAAATCAGGGTTCCTTGGCTTGTGTGCTGTTACGTTTATTTTTTATGACACAAAAATGGATAATCGATAAATGTAACTTTCCTCCAGCTTGTTATGGTGACGTCATAGTATATCTTTATTTTCTAAAGTTATGAACAATGGGTATTCCGTTAGTACTATAACTCGTGTAATATCATCTGATTTTGATAAGATGTTGTACAAAAGTAGAATACTATATTTATTCGAATGAGTTCGTTAACCGTTATATTCGGGCTATAAGAAAACTCATTAAACTGTTGGTATTTCGATACGAAATTAATCTGACAATTATAAATTAATAATTTAGTTAAAATTCAACCAGATGAATTTAAATTCGCTAGTCTGTAGGTTTGCTGCAACGGGGATATTTAAATAACTTTCATTAAAATCTATTCGAAAGTCAGTTTCATTGACTAGTGTTACTAAGATCCTTTAACAATAACATTCCAACGCCTACAACCACCGGAAGCTATTCAATCTGTAACCGGAAAAAATCCCACCATCTACAAGCTAATGGTTACTCACTTTTCTTCCTCTTTTCCACGGATAGAACTTAAGATATCAAGAATATTATTACCTCTGTTGGGTATGACATGAACATGTCTCAAAACATCTGGTATAGCATGAAGGTACAAGTTAAACGTAAAACAAAATTAAGTTAGAAATTTTTATTTTAAATTTTATTTGATTTAATAAGCATTTTAAATATGATAAAATGGATAATAAAATTGTAGGTAAGGTTCAAGATAATGATAAAAACTGTATACAGTATTAAATGATTTAAGTTCTCATACTATATACCACTATAGTATTAATTATTCAATTTAATGGCCAAATCAGATAAATATTTATCAGATGGTAAATTCCTATAGTCACAAACAAGGAAAATACAACAAACAGAGCTAAAACGATATTGTCTATTTGTTTTTGACTCGATGCATTGCCATACTTATGACGTTTTGTTTTGGAAAAGTAAAATTGTTATAATATCTTTTTACAGTTCTTACAAACTGGTTAATCGAACAAAGTCATCGAACGATTAAGCTCACTATTAATTAAATGAAAGGAAATATTTATTAGTTTCTCTGTGCGTTTTTCTTGTTGTAAGAATCAAACAAAGAAACCACCAGGAGTAATAATTATTGTACATCGAAACCTAAGCAAATTCCCAGCAACTCTAAGTAATTAACATGGAGAGCTCCAGGGTATAAACTCAAGTCGTAGAACTGCCTAAGTTGTAACTCCGTAAATACTTGATAATTTTGTTCTGCTAAAGGCTATAATTAATCGTTGAAACGATGTATCTGGTGAGATAACTAGCACAAACTAGGTCTTAAATAAATTCTTAGGCCTCATAAAAGGTTTAATATGTATAAGTAAAAACTACCGTAAAATCCTAGTTTTTACTATCCACAACTGCCTAACGTTTACCAACATCATCAGGGCTTTACTTGTATAGTTTTCTTTATACATTGAGTCCTGTATTACATATAATTAACTTGAACTTCGTAATTTTTCTATGATTAAGTAAATATAATAGAAAACCTTCACACGAACCTGTACGGTTAAACTTTTCTTTGAACCATTTCTGATTAATCTTAGCAGCGATTTGAAAGGTTCTCGTCTTTATAAATATCTCATTTCTCGCTTGGTTACATTCTAACACATTACTGCAAAATTATCAATTCGGATTCATTTTCAACGTTATCATAAAGTATTCTCATAGAATACAAATTATTGCTTCACATTTCATTGATCAGCTGGGTAGATGAGAGGCTAAGAAAAGTGCTCCTCTAGTAATTAGTAAGTTACCGGATCGATCCTTGAAAAAGTCGGTAGTCGTAAGATAGTTCAAAATTAAGACCCAACTACCACGGTTTCACGGTTAATTGGTCCTGGAGAATGGATTGGTTCAGTTTTAACAAAATTATAACATCTATCATTCAAATCTCAGTCTTCAATCATCTTTCCCTTGAACTACGTATAAAGTGTGGCAGTGTCTCATTAATATTACCTAATAGGAATTAAAAATAAAACCTGATTGTAATATCAATATGACCTAATTAATTAAGTTTAATATTAGTGTGTGTTTTTATCAAATAATGGTCTTTCCAACAATCCACTCCTTTTTCATGAAATTAATAAGGTGTAGCCCTAATGATATGTTCTAATCTTCTTTTCCTAAAACGTCTGACTTTATCTCGAATTTATCTTTGCTTTTTGATCATTATAATTAAAATACCATTTCAGAAAAAAAAGTTACAAGCAATTATATTTTTAAAATAAAAATTTGTATTTTACAAATTAAAAAAAAAATCATAATTATTTTTTTTTATTAGCTATACAATTTCTTATGACCAATTATCTCAGTAATATAACAAGGAACAAGTAGTAAAAAGTTTAATGGCTTATCTATAATACTTTAAAAGTTATTCAAACATATGTAATAAGAAACACGGAAAAACAGAACTTGCGGAAAACGGGCTTTAAAGTAGGCTATAGCGTTTCTATAGCAGTTTGTAACAACTTCTATTTTTTAATATTATTTAAAGAAAAAAATTTCAGTTTGTCTTCAAATTTTACCCACATACTCAGAAAAGTATGCAGAACAAAAAATAACATTTTTTTATGTGAAAAAAATAAAAAAATTACCATTTAAAGGTGGCGGATCCCCTTAATAACAAAATTCCTTTCTGAAAAACTATATAACTAAATAACTAAACATGCGCACATGACTTTGTGAATGACCACTAAAGTAGGTATTCACGGACGTGTTATTAAATTTACGGAAAGTAAATAAAAGAGACGTCTTATAACACTTAAAACATATATTTACGCTTATACTGTTACTCGCAAGACAATAAATAAACAAAAAATATGGTAAGTGGTATGTTAATATAAGCCTATTGGGTCTGATGATGATTGGAGTGTCCAATCGAAATCGATCACCACTTACCATCTTTTTTGTATATTTACCGTTGTGAGTAACAGTATAAGCGTAAATATATGTTTTAAGTGTTGTAAGACGTCTCTTTTATTCAATTTTTAAAAAAATGGTCTAATAGAAATTGAATTTGTGTTTTATCTTTCATAGGAAATAAGCATATTAGGTAGTTTTAGTTCAAGCTTAACACGTTATGGAAGTTCAATCAAAATTACTTTTTGTTCGTTATAATCATCAAACTAGAAGAATACTGTGTCCTTAATTGTGCACCAACTTGAACATATTTCAATATATGAGTAAAATATAAATATATTTGCGGGAATTGCTTTGACAATATGTAATTATTTGTATAATGTCGTCAACATTGACATTATGATAATCACTTACACTCAAAAAACGAAAGAAGAATATTCAACAAGAAAAATAATATTTACCAACCACTAGAAATAATAGCAACAGTGCCACAACGACGTCAAACCTATGATGTAGTGGTAGTTATTAGAACTAACTATTGTTAACGTTGTTTTCCTTAATTCTATTTCCATGGTTGATATCTATAATATTAAAACGAAACAGTGTTTTTTTATTTCACGATTCTGAATCAACCACTCGACGGATTTTCATGATTTTTGTGTTGAAAGAAAGATAATTTTGGAAGCTAGGAAATGTCGAAGCCATAATTTTAGTTTAGGGTCCCAGTTTTTTATAAATTAAGTTTCAATTTTTAAAAAGTCTAGCAGCCGACGCTAGCAATTCAAAGTATTTTCAGTGCTGGTTAAACTAACAGCTGATTATAAACTGTCATTGAAATGTTTATGTTACAAGTTGTTTGTATACAAAAATATTGTTCTTCGGTGTTGGCCTGCATACTATTTCACTTTAAAATTTAGTTTTTTTTCTACCGTGAAGGATCTGCTTTATCAGGAAATGTGTTATTTTGATCTATACATCTCAAACAGTTTAATCAAGTTTTGTCGTAAATGCAAACTGTGTAAGTAAGTTATTTAGTTTATGCCATGGAAATTTCATCTGATATTTGGGAAATCCTTTTTCAGAAATTTATTGCTTAATCGTTTAAGATATAAGTGGTTTACGTGTTGATACTTCTTTTTCTGTATGTCCGAATGTATGTGAGTCATACTATAATTTTGGTTTGTAATGAAAGCGTCAATTGGTGTAGTAGGTCTCTAAAAACTGTCTAATGAGCTGCAAGGTGCAGTAGAAACCAAAGTCGACTCATACCATACCATAATTCTCCCCGTAGTATTGAAAAGTGCAGACAAAATATACAGACCAGTTCAAGATAACGGAGGTCGAGATAAAAACAAACAGAGAGCTAAGAGAAATGTGTAAACACCCAGATATAGGGGTGCTTTCCAGAAGTAAAAGGCTTGGATGGGCAGGCTATGCGTGGTGGATAGGAGATAAATCAACTTTTAAAAGTATATTCCATCGTACCACAAGATAAAAGACCACTTGGAAGACCAAGAATTAAGTGGAAAGACCAAGTTATGAAATACATCCTCAGACTGGGATCTAAATTAGAAGAGACAGTGGATGGAAGAGAATGGGTGGCCAGAATCCTCATAAGGTGTCAGTCTGTGGTCACGGAGGTAAAGGTGCGGTAAGTACATATATAAGTTGTATATGCAATAATTGTTGCAACTCTACTCAATACCAGTGTGTGTGAATCGGTCTCCAATCTCGCTTCAAGTTTTTTCAAATCGGCGTAACTGCTATTTTATGGTAAAATTATCGCATTTAAAATGCATATCGCTATATTTTAGGTCTATAATCGGATGGAAGAAAGACGAGGTAGTCACGTGACATTTGTTAATAAGGTCAACAACTAAAAAACAACAATTAATTGTTAATTAGGTTGTTTTGGGGCAGTTGGCCCTCATTAAAACTGCCAGAATTTGTCACTGTGCGTGTAAACTAGATGTTCTGAACTATTCCGTTTTAATTGACTACTCGATTCCCGTACGTAGGACGGGCCAACAGCTCGTATTACGTTAATATATCACCAATACATACATATATACGGTTTTACATACGTTATGTATTGGTTAATATGTGTATGTTAACACTAACATGCATGGTTAATAATTTTATGTAAATCAGTGTTCACACAGGGCTAAGTGGAGTTCTTTAAACCGATAACATTCTACTCTAAGTCTGCAATCGATTATTTTGCAATGGTGCTGTATTAACTCCGGTTTGGGCCCTAAAAATCACAACTATATTTACTCCATAGTTAAATATTTTCTGTACTTAAACGTGTTCAAATTTATGATAAATAAACAAAACCAGCTTACTTACTGTAAGCTATAGTTCTGTTTATGTCTTTTAACTGCCTCAGTAACATAAACTAAGGGGAATATTGAATCGTATTGTATTGTGGAATTGTGACTTTCCGGGTTTGAATCAGAGAAAGGAAAATCTAGAACATTCGTAAAGGTGGCACGGAATTGGCAAAACAAAACATATCCGCACCAAAACCCACTACGTACTGTTATTGCTGCAATATGACTGACTTCCCGTTGAACTAAAACAATCCTTTTCTGGGTATTATTTCCTTTTTTAGTCAATTGTATGAAAATAAATATATTTCATAGCAGATTGTTTGTAAAATAATGAAACTGTTGACTCTTTGTAAAAAAAGCTTTGATTGACCTAATAAAATGTATACAGGGTGAATAACTTAACTGTGCCACCATTGGCATCTCAGAAACTATTAAATTTAGGGAGAACGTTAAATGGGGAACTTCAACTAGTTTTTAATGATATTAAAAAATACTAATTCCAATGTTTCAAAAATAGCCGCAATTTTCCAATATGATAGATAGCCTACTTTAAAGTTTCTTATAGAACACCCTGTATTTTGTGATTGTTTTAGATTTAAGATGCAATTTTAAGTCTTTTTCACTCTTGGCATTTTCTCTCTAAAGCTGGGTTTTCCTAGACGCGGAGTCGGCCAGCGGAGAGAGGAACGCGGAGAGCGGAATGGAAATTAACATGGCATTCCGCTCCGCTGCTAGGAAAACAGTAACATTAAATTACCTAAGACAAGCTGAGTCCGCTCTCCGCGTTCCTCTCTCCGCTGGCCGACTCCGCGCCTAGGAAAACCCGGCTTAAACCTACGCGTTTAGGAGCTACAGCGTGTTAAACTTTGAAAAAAGCTAATAACACTGGTTATAACCACACGGCAAACTAATTTTTCCATAAGAAATTTCAATGTTAGCCGCCATATTGGAAAACCTTTTAACATTTGTTGTGCCAAAATTATTCAAATATTTGATATATAGTGCAAATAAACACTATTCGGCTTATTGTTTCACCTAAGTTAGAAGTTTAAGCCTAAATAAAATGGTAAAAAAAATTAATAGCAAGTAAATTGTTAAAGTGTTTCCAGTTTATACTAGTTAAATGTCCTGAAAACAAACATAGATACGATTATTTTGTATCACTGAGATAATATGCTACCAAAATATGCTAACTTACGACTTTAATTTGATTACTGGGGCCATCCTTAAAGAATGAAGAAATAAAAGAAAGTCTTGTACAAGAACAAGGGAAGTTATACTCGTCTTATTATTTTGCCTGAATTCCACCGAACCTTAGATAATTTGAAAACTTTGACCCAGTTGCACTGAATAAAACAACAATAACGGAAACTGCTGCATTTTTGTGTAGTTCTCTGAAAATAAAAACTGTCATGTAAAACATCTTCCATTCAAATTAGTTTTCATCTTTGGAACGAGGGTTTACCTGTCAAAACTAGGCATTTTCTTTTTGTGTAATTGTGATTATTCGCCATTGCCTGTTATTTCCAAAGGCAAATACAAGTATACTGCAAGGTTTTCCTACTTTACTTACAATCAGTCAAACTAAAAGAAATACTGATTCAGTAAAAACGTGTTTCTTCACAATACTAAACAGTTATTTAAATGTTTCTCCTTGTTAATAGGTAATATCATCCAATTTGTTTAGTGTTTCATAATATCCCATCACCCCACAGAAATATCAACTCCAAATTAAATCCGTCAAGAAATATAATTCAACTTGAACCTTAATTTTAAACACAATTCTTAAATCTTATTTTACCACACTTTTACTTCAGTTACATCCTTTGGCATCTTTCTTTGGACATTGCCAAAATACATCCTAATTGCCTATTTCAGAGCAACAATCGAATTAGCTAAATTATCTTTATATTTTAAGTTAAAGTCTAATATATCATTCAATCGCCTCTCCCTGAGGACAAGACAACTCGAATTATATTTATATAATTATTAGACTAATTGAAGAAAACAACCCATGTAACTTAGACATAGGACCTAATCATCCAATTTTGGAAGCCCCACCATATTGTAAATTTATCATTGTTAGTCGCATTAAATTAAAGAAATTCTATTTGTAATTCCAATAATAAATATCATATTGTAACTTATCAAACTAATTCATTTCTAAAGTAATATTCTATTTAATCTAAGATTTTAATATTATAGATTTAACTAGGACTTACCTCATAAGACGAAGAAATAAGAAATGGATACAATAGTAAAGATCTTTATTAGGAAACACAACTCAATGTGGGCTATTATAATAGCCAGGGTAGTTTTGTAAATCTCACAAAAAGCACTCTTACAAATCTCTTAGCCAGTAATTGAAAGTAATGAGGCAAATATTAAGTAGGCGTGGGTGTAGCAGTATTAAATAAATACATTTTGTATACTTATCCACTATCATTTACTCCTGTACATATTAATGATGCTAGGTATGACCTCTATAATGTAAATTATACATTTTACTCTGATTTAACATAGATACACGATATTTTTTACGTTTCAGATAAAACGAAGAGACCTTAAAACATGTGTGGAAAGAAGATGAGTTTATCCCTAAATTTGTCTACCTCTCTACTTTGAATAAGTTAATTTGTTTGTACTCATAAAACATCCTTATTTTTTACTATTTTATGGAGTGTTACGACACGAATAAAGTATTAAGCATCTAATTTTATCGTTAAACCCGTAAAGGTGTATTATAAAACTTGTGATTAAATCATTTCAAGGAGATTACAGAAGTTTAAACGTTGCATCAGCGGGATTGTAACTGGGTAACGTGTTAGTTTGTTAGTTACAGTAACTTTTCGTCATGAATATGAACAACATACCCGTGTGGTATTGCTACGTTATACCATTGACTATATCTATATTAACTTGGTTATACTCAGTAATGGAATTAACAAACAGATACCTCATAAAAGAAACCTTATATATCCCTCATATTTGATCTTTAAGAATGATGTAGAGTTATTCTATTGTGGACACGAAGAAAATTTTGAGTCACTGCTCAGGGTTGTTTCAAATCCTTACAGTCAAAATTAAAAGAGAATTACGATACTGTATTCTTGCATTATTAGACCCTAATCAAAATTTGCAATGGCTTAAAAGAATATTGAATGCAAACGTCTGTTACATCTGTAAGTAGACTAATCTACAAACACATGCCCTACTACACTACGTGCTATAGTTAACCTAATTTGAATGTCAAGAATCGATCGGATTCAAGTTTATTAACCACAATGTTTACTGAGTAAACGTATTTTGAAATTCGATTAGCTTATTACAACATTCGCTGATTGTTTTGATTTATGAAATGTCCACAGTAGAAGTTTGCTTGAACAACAAACCGAAATGCAATGTAAACGTCACAATGCCAGAACGTGGATATAGTATCCACACACACCGAAGCACGCTACGTTAAGCGTGATAACGCTATATGTTTTAATTAATTACTTCTTGTTAAATAGTTATTTGTGCAACTAGTGGGCGAAGTGGAATTTTGCTGCACACGAGAGAAATGTTTCTCGAGTGCAGCAAAGGCAATTTGCACTCGTTTTAAACATTATATTTTTCCTACAGCTATTATAAAGCAGAGATATAATTAGTCTTTTAAACATTAAACAACACGTGTTAGGTGCAAGGGTTGACGAAATGGGGAACACTGCAACTGCTGATCGTAGTCGTAGTATCTTTAAGTGTTGCCAACATATTTCCAAGCGCACACGGATTACGCGTTGTTTGGTTGGAATACTGGTGTGCGGCAAAGAAAAAAAGTGCTGCGAAAAATCTTTTGATCAACCAAAGGGTTAGAGTGAGGGGTTGGAGGTTTGAGACAGAAACCTTATTAACGTTAACCATAATCTGTAAAAATGATGCTTCTCAAACTTCCTATTTAAAATAATTTTGTTCCTTTGAGTTTGAACATTTAAAATGCAATTAATTTTATTAATTTTACCAACGATTATGTGTTATATATATTTAAAGTTTTGTGAGGATTCTGAAAATGACATTTAAATTAACAATTAGTGCATTTTAACAGAGTAATATAACCTTTATCATAACAACTACAATATTTTTTGGAAAACCTTAATTAATTTATTATTCCCTAACGGTTGAGGTTTGGAACCTCAAATGTGCGTCACTATGTCACCATTACCATGTAGTTTGATGCAAAATTTTATTTAACACTTGTGACCGGACACCCTGTATTTGAAAGATAAGACGAAAACCTTTAAAGAGCAATTGAAATATTTCCAAAAGACACTAAAAATTGTAAAATATCACTGTAATTATACATACGTTTCTTTGGTGCTAACCTTGTTATTTATTTTTCTGTTTAAATATCAGAGACATTATAAATATTAGTAAATTGAATTAAGGGGGTGTTTATCATTAATATTCCCCAAATATCCCTCAACTTGTAAGGTAAAACAAAAATGAGCATTTACTAAACCAATGGATCAATCATGTCCATGGGATCTTAATTATAATTCGTTAAGGTAATTCGAATGCATAAACAATAAATTATGTTCGTTCAACGAACCTTCTTAATATTATTTTTTCAAGAAATAACTAAGCCATATTGTTGTTTTTCATACACGTCATGTCTGGGGAAGGTAAAGCTGCAAAGCTAAAGCTTAGTCCCATGAGCATAGTCTATCTCACAGCGCTTCCCGCGAGTGTTTTGACAAAATCTTCATAACTCTGATGGTATACAAGGAAAATATAGACATTTAGAGTTCTTTGATTGATTTAAAATAAATACATTTAAAATTACCTTATGAATCCAAAACATTTACAAAGAGATGTTAAAATTGGTTGATTTCGTCTTTCAATTCTTTACCATCGTAACTAAGCTAGTTCCTTTTTCACTTTACTTTAAAATTTTGTTAATTAAGGGTAAATACGAATTTTCCAATGGTGTATTCGTATTATTTTCAATCGTTCTATAGGCTAGTTAATGTTATCAAATAATAGTCATATTTTTCACATGTTGAATTAAAAAAACCAACAAGGCAAAGCAGTATTCATATGCAATGAGGTGAAAAAAGGGTGATGCTAAATGGTGGAAACCATCAGCTTCCGGATGGAGGGACTATTTCCGCTTTAAGATTGGTTAACGTCCGGTTTCCTTTGGTGACACAATTTCATTGTCATTCTACAGTGATTTACTGCGTGTTTTTAGCATTATAAAACTGAAATGAAAGTCTTATATAAATAGTAATAGCAAAGGGGATAAAACGTAAAATTGTATTCTTTATACTTTTTAGAAGTTGCAGTTGAATTTGATATCTCTTAATCTAATAAAGCTATGCTAGGCTTGTCATAAAAGATATTATCAACCAATTTTTTCTATTATCATTTCTTTTCTTTATTAAATAATATTAAAAAGTGCTAGGATTGTACAGCATATGTTTACCTCTAAATATTATATGTTCATACTTTAAAATTAATCTTGATTATAACGGAAGTTAATCCATAACGTAGATTTATTTTAAATTCAATTAGCCATATACTAATCTTGTTGTGTGACATATATTGTTAATTATTATTGGCGAAACACTACTTTTAACGAACACAGACAACATTAAGTCCAAAATAAAAAATTAATTCGTCATTAGTATGGTTTTGTTTTTT
This sequence comes from Macrosteles quadrilineatus, assembly GCF_028750875.1. Classification (NCBI taxonomy): domain Eukaryota; kingdom Metazoa; phylum Arthropoda; class Insecta; order Hemiptera; family Cicadellidae; genus Macrosteles; species Macrosteles quadrilineatus. Next base: position 91,547,832 of record NW_026542602.1, on the reverse strand, counting down.
GTTTTGAGGGAGAGGAGGGAAAATGCTGTTACGCACACATGTAGCCAGCCTGTAGTGTGAGACTCCTCAATTTATCAAACTACTCACTGAAAAAAACCCTCTACTCTGTTGGACATTGACCTGGAATTGTTTGTCACATTACTCAGGCCAACATTTGACCTAAGCCCTCAGGGCTCTCACCGTTTCTGGCATTCAGATTCTTTATTACCTTCACCGCATCCTGGCCAAGGTCAAGCTTCTTGGCGCGGAGAATTAGTAAGTGTAATGGCAATCAAAAGGCAATAATTACATTTTAATATTAAAAGTTGGATGACGGAAAAATAGCAGCCTAGTTAGAATGCATAGATTATGAAAATAAGATAAGTATTGTTCTTGGATTTTCGGCTAAATGCCAAGCACTTAGATAGTGAAAAACATTAACCTAGCTGCACAAAACGGAACAACAATAAAAGAAAGAGCTACATTCCGGTGAAAATCCCCGAAAATAAAAACTCCTATAACAATTCTTCTCTTTCTGAGCTTGACACGGATAACACAAGGCACTTCACCTCTTATGATTGTTTTCTCCGACGACTATTTTAAATTTCGAGTTTTTTTTTATATATTTGTGTTTTGGCCAATTAATGTATAATGCTCGTAAACGTGTAAGTGTTATTTGTGAACTTTCAACCTTGTGTCGACCATTCCATGGATTAAATCAATGTTAGGTTTAACCTGAAGTGTTAGGTTTGACCAGAAGTGTTAAGTTGATAACACGAAACAGCTGTAGACAACCAACTACAATCTAGGATTAGTTGATGGATACAGGTATTTTAAACTTTTTGTTGTATTTATTTTTTGTTATGTTAACAGATATTACATAAATTATTAGTTATAAAATGCCATAATATTTAAATATAAGTTAGCCAGAGAGAGCTCAGTATGCGGGTATTCTCATATCAATAAAGCAAGGGCTTGATAAACCGTCTGTCTAGAACAGCCGGGCCATGCTCTTAACTTCTGTACTTAATCTTTATCTGTACTTACTCTTATCTTTAGAATTTCTCTCATTTGTTTGGATATCGGTTATGTTACTGTATTTTTTATTATCTCTTACTTGCATGTACGAAACAACGAATTTCACATTCAGTTCTTAATACGACTATCAAATAGGTCCACTGGAAATCAAATAATCATAAAACGGAAAAAGTGCCCCGATAGAAAGGCAACAACAGCCTATATGTTATGCAACGAATATTGTTAGAAAATATGTCCAACTTTTCGGTAAAATTAAAAACTTGACGTCATTACTTCAGGTGGTCGTACTAGGTCCATTATGAGTTTTAAGCCCTAATATATATTTTAAACTTTTGTTGGGAGGCTGGCATTTATTTATTGCTTGAAGATTGTTTTGTTTTCAGTAATTATTTAAATGTACAGTCATGGGTTTGGAATGTTTGAAGAACATATAATCAAGTTAGTTTGTTGTTCTTTTTATACTAGTAACACAAGCTTATGTTTAATGTCGAAATGCATCTTACATTTCTTTATTGACTAAATTACATTTCTGACAACGTCCGTGATATTACCATTGACTATTGGATATACTAAATTTGATTGACTTGTTTACATAAAAGTTTGTGACAATATTATTATTGATTCTTTGCGATATAACAATCCTTTTAAATTAAACAAACCTGGGTTTTCAATAATATTCTTTAAAAAAATTACTCTTTATTGATAATTTACATAACTGTCAACTTAATGGATTTTCAATTGTTTTTCATCTAATCATCGATACCTTAATACCTTAATACCTCCTTCTTCGTCTTTTACCCACAATGTGGGATTGACAGCGTCACTTTAACACGATTACTAATACAAATACCCCCGCCGCAGCAAACCTGCAGACTAAGCGAATTTCCATTTGACTGATTTGATTTACACTGAAATGTCTACTTAAAAATATAACATTTATTCCCGATTTAAATAGAATTAGTTTAACAAGTACTTAGGTTTGCTGCATCAGGGAGGGTAAAACTGTTTTTTTGTAAAATGTTAATAGTTAGTAAGAAATAAAAATGTTTTCCAAATTTGATCAAAATATGTTCATAAACAAGCAAACTACAATAGTTTACTTATTCTCCATAAGAATAACATGGGAATTTTAAATTTACAATTTTTTTGAATTTTCTCCGTAACCATTAGGCGCATAATAACGCTTCAATATACTAAATTATTTGTTTTTTTAAGCTCTACAAAATGGTTTGGAAAGAAATTGCTAAATTTTATGTTTTTTGGGTCAAAAATGGGTAAAACCTATATTTACCCCATAAAACCCCCCGTAAACCCCTGTTCCCATGGTCCGATCATGCTGGATCGCGAACTCGTTCGAATAAACGTAGGTTTACACGTTTTTACCAAATTTCATCAAAATCGGATCATTTTTGCTCGAGTTATCGTGCTAACGGACACATATATATATATATATATATATATATATATAAATATATATATAAATATATATATAAATATATATATATATATATATATATATGAATTTGAACGGATGGTGTTTTTGGCCTCTAGGGACCTCAAAACGAAAAAAAAATCGGTCACGCGTCCAGGTCTTACCATGAGTACTACGGTAATAGCTTATTCCCTATATGGGAAATTCGCTAAAAACAATATTTACAACTATTTACATACTTCCGGCAGGCTACAGGCTTCTTAAATCATCCCCTAAATACTCTGAAATATCGTAATAGGCCCGGCTCTTGATGAAAGTGGTTAACACTGCCTCAAATGTTCTCAAGTCCAACAACTGGATATGTCGTGGCAGCTTATTGAACAGACTTATGGCTGACACACTATAACTAGCCTGGGTCCTAGATAGTCGCACCCTTGGTACATCAAGCTGATGGCGCTGCCTGGTGTTATACTGGTGGACGTCAACACGAGTGGTGAAGGTTGTTATATTAGCCCTAACGTGCACCTGACAGAGAAGTATGTAGTGGCCAACTACAGTAAGCACACCAAGTCGTGCAAAGAGGGGTTTGCAATGAGCACGATACTCACTCCCAGTGAAAATTATTTAAGTCCTGTAAAAATGACTTGATAACAGTTTTGTGGATCCTTATGTTTTGAATTTTTTTTGTAGTCAATTTTGTAAACTACTACGCAATCATTTATTCAATAATTTTATACAATGTAGGTGTATCTGTCATATTTTGCTTAGTCCTAATCCTGATTTAAAATTAAATCTATTAAAACAACATAATGCAAATTCAGTAGCTATTCTATATTTTCAAATAAAATGTAAGAATCACAAATTAGATTAAATTAATCTTATATCAGTTTTGCACTGATGCTCGCAGAAAAACACTCCACAACCTTTTCAGGTCCTAATGAAAATTTCAATACAAAAGAAGAAAAAAAAATTTCAGTTTAGCTGTATCAGTTTTAATAAAATAACCTTTTATCCCTTATAAAATTATGTAACCAGAGCTGCTTATTTAAGCATAATACTTTTAGTTAAATTAAATCAACTAAACTTGTTTTATATTTTTAAATCTAAATTCAGTAAGCAATGAAAGTTTAGGGTTGGTAGTTTACGAAATAGTTTTTAGTTTTGTTTTCGTAACAAAAATTTCAATTTTTGGTGCAAAATTAGGCAATAATCTACTGCTTGGCCTGAACAACTCATAATAGTCATTCCAAAGCTGTTATCAATCAATCTTTTTGAATTTGGCCTTGTTTGATGGGGAGTCGTAAATGCTGAATAAGAATTTACTAAGTACTCTTTCATAAAATAAGCCATTATTTTGTAATTTAAGTATAAAAATTAAGACGGTCGGCACTTTGAAACAAAAAATCTTTTTACAGATTTTTTCTCTGAAATTGTTTTTAGTATAATAAAAGGTACACGATTTTTTTGTACTCGCTTACAGGACACCCTGCATATTGGCTTCCACGAAAATATACATTTTCAATAACACCAAATGAGTTATCAAAATACAATCATCCGTGGAATTATCATTGTCAGTAATAGTAATGAATCTTTTAACGACTTTATTTTTCTCTGAACAAGATATCCCTCTTTCTTTTACATAAAAATTGCTCAATGTCCTAATTACTTACAAAAACAACTTAAAGAAACATTACACAAGAGGGAGAAGCTTTTAACTTTGTTTACAATGTTGCTAAACTGTCGTTGCAGCTTGTTTTGTACATTACACCCAGGATTTAACAACCAAATCACAAGGAAAGTCAGGAACAGAAACAAGTTGTTCTTACATTATAAATTACATTTTATACTGTACGATAATTTCCGACTGTCGAGCTTTGAAAAATGGATTATAATAAAAATGTTAGTGTTATGTAAAATTCAATTTCAGTTAATGTTGACGAACCCAATTTATAAATGGCATAACATATTTTTTATCACTATAAGACCTATACAGGAAAAATTTACAGTAATTAGGTACTAACTCGGGCCATGCACTTTACTTAGAAAAGTGTATATGATAAAACCGAGATAGGATATAAACAGTTTCTATTAGTATTTACATTGTAAGGACTTAATTAAAAATTATGATTGACAGATTCTTTTCAAATGATTGAAAGGGTGGATTCCAATCAGGCTCCAAAGTTAACTTCAAGACCCCTTTTGAAAGACTCGCCAAAATAAAAAAAAACATCTTATTATCTGTTTTTTTTTTTTTTTTTTTTTTTTTTTTTTTTAATAAGGTCATTTAGAGGGATAGAGGGATAGAGGGGGTTTGTCCCACTGGTGCACCATGTACACTCACTTTAACTTCCACATTAGGTTTTTGCGAACACCTGCTCGTATGTCTTGTTATGTCTTGGATCCCTGAATATAACCAGGTTGATTTTGTGTTGTAATATAGAGCATTTTCTTTATATATACCCTAATGTCATACCTTCTATGCCATATAGTACACAGTTTCGAAGTGGTTAGTCTGCACATGTTTAATCTATGACAGTATTATGTTTTCATCCGAAAACAATAAAATACTTATCAAATCATTAACTTATTTGAAACAATTCCTTTATTTAGCAATGTTATTGAAATAACATAATACTTCTTAACACCTGCTGTGTAAAAACAGTGTTAATAAGCTTGACAATGAATGTATAGCTAAAAAACTTCCCATCCTTAAATTGTAGATGTCCTAGTTCAAAATAAACGTAATATTTTAATGTTGTGTATTAGCTATACTATTTGTTTCTTATTTAATAAGGGTAATTAGGTAGCAGTGATATTGATTTCAAACAAAATTTGGTACTTAAAAGTTTAGCCTGTCAAAACTTATAATGAAGACTCAGAAAGGAAGGTAGTAATACTTTAAACTGAAAAGGGTTCAGGATAAACTAGAAATTTATTTCCATTAAACCACTTCGTTTTATCAGGAGACGATCGTTAATATACTCAAGGTAGGATCAACCTGGTATGCATTTTCTCTACAGATAAAAAAGCTGTTTATGTGTATAAAATGCTGGAGAGGATTGTAAGTAGTAATGTAAGTGTTGTTTGTAATAGGTTTTTTCATCCTAGCCTAGCTGCATTTAACGATTGCATAATATATCATTTATGTAAGGGCAGAATGCATGGTGTATGGTAAGATATTATGTTTGTAAAATATTGTGATAATTTCTGTAATATAGTAAGACAATAATAAGTAAATAAAAAAAATAAAATTGTTGATCTCTAATATTCAGAAAAAGAACTTCACCAGTGTGAGCTACTACTAATTAATTCATAGTGCTTCTAAGTGTTTTATATAGCCTTTCAAGGATGTTAATTTTTTACAGAATCTTTATTTCAATATTTATCACTTTTTTCAATACACATCTTATATTTTTCCATTTAATTGACACTATAAATTCAGATACAATTGCACTCTATCACAAGAAAATAAGTCAATTCAAGGGGGATATGTTATGCTTCTCCTTCTTTTCTTAAGTAAGAAAAAACGAAGAAATAAAATTTGCTATAAAAAATCAACGAATATTTTAGATCATGGAATGTGAACTAATTCAAAACTAAAAATTAGTTTCTAGTTCACACATGACTGCACACTTTCAGACACCACACAAAACATAGATCATTTATGTCCAACACTCTTTTTTTTAGTTCTGTAAAACGTTATCCATTAATACCACGTTAGGTTTTGCACGGAGATGGAATAATTATTTTCAACGGAAACAGTTTTCACTGTTTTCAATAATATTTAAGAATAGAACATATTGTAACAAGCAGAACTATAGAAATTTAAAATTTGAAACAAGATACATTCTACAATTTCCCGAGATTATCGATATTCTTCATAATAATAATAATAATTATAATAATTTACCTAGTAGTTTTTCTGAGTGTTTCTTATGCTATCGTGTATTGCGATTGTGGGCTGTAAAAGATAATAGTAATTGTATTTTCAAGGCAACGTAAGACATTCTAATTTAAATTTAGCCATCTTTAAATATTTGTATTTTGGCAAAACATAAAATCAGTCTAAAAATGTTTACTGAGTACACACACGTCTTGAATTTGCGAGGACAAAGATGTTGCAATCTTAAATTTTTCTTGTAATAGAATTAAGTATCTTATATATTTAAAATTAACTAGGCCTATGTGAGCTTAATATAGCTTGAAGATCAAAGAGTAAGACAAATAAAATTGTGTAATGCTCCAAGTGTTAGACTTATACAAATATCTGGGACCGTCGACGGATATTGTACCCTCCAGGCATCGTCCGTCCCTTGAAAGATGTCGTCAGGTTGTGAACTTGAAACAAATAAACTCTTAATTTGAAACTAAGACGCTTTAATATGCTACCTCTGAAAACTCTACCTCGTATTTTTCGTTCGAATAAGGTAAAAGGGAAACCGAATTTTAATAAGCGTTTTATAAACATCGTTTAACATATTTTATGAATACAAAACATATATCTTTCTAACATGCATTAAATTCCAAATATATACACAGTAATTGTATGTTATATCTGTTATGCAGCCAATATTAAAATACGTAAATGGGGTTGAATGTTTTTTTGTCAAATGTTAAAAAAAACATCCAATTAAGAGTTCTTGAACTTGTTAAATTGAGGTAATAAATTCAAATACCATAAGAGAAACTCAAAGCTCTCAATTAAAGTACTCGAAATTCTAAAAAGTCTCTCAACTGACCAAAAATACTACATTTTGAAGGAAATCTTTGGATGGTCATAACTGGCCAATGATGCGTTTCCAATCCAACGCGTATGTAATTTGTTTTCTTATTATAAGCAAAAAAATTACATCACAAGTTATTGCCAAGGAATTTAGAATGCACTTTGTTACTTAGACCTGCTTCATCTAGCCACCAGAGATAAATAAATTTCAATACCATATTACCAATTTGATATTACATGTGAAAACATGAATCAGTGGTGTTAACAATCAAATAGGATGATTTAAGTCCTATGAGTAGCCAGCCAGTCCTACCAAGAGATGAATTAAATGTGGATTATCTGGATTATCTTAAATGTGGAAAGCTATTTGTTATTCACACACCCCTGACCAATAATTGGTTTAATGATCTGTGGTTGCATTTGTGGTAAGCCGTTTGACATTCGTAAATTACCCTGATCTATTTAATTTTAATATGTTTGATATAAGATAATCATAAAGCAATACTGGGTGTTCTTGTGTTCCAGGTGTAACGGCTTTTCTTTTTGTAAACTTTAGAAAATTTACTTTGTGTTGACAAAGTATAGTGGTTAAAGATAAATAAGTTTTTATATTTTATAATAAGACATTATGTTATCGTATGACCAAATGGATAGATGGCTACTTAACACTACTTGGCTTTTAAGAATTGAGCTCAATTTTAATGGTATTACAAAAAAACCAAATAGATTACCAATATGTAAAATATATAATTTAATTATAAATAGTAAATACACTTCCAATAATGTATCATTCGCTATGTTTGGTCTTATGGACCACAACAATGCAATGCAATTTAGCAAAACAAAACCGTTTGGAATCTATTTGTTTTCGCGTAATAGTTGTAAACTGGAGGTTTATTTTATTAATGTTCAACGTTAAAACCAACAGTATTTTAATATTTTAAAACAGCATATCGAACAAAAGTACTCACATTGTCAATAAAAACCAAACGCTCTTTTGTAAATAAGGACGAAAATGATATTTCGCTTGAACATCATTGTGTTTTCTGTATTTCCCTGAGATGAATTATTTTTACATCAAAGAGCAGATCATCATTTATAGAGAGCTTCGTTTTAAATCATGTAATATAGAACTAAACAACTTGATTGTTTATTTACAAATAAATAGTTTATGCTAGGTTAGTTTTGAGACTTTTAAACTTACACCTCTTTATTCATTGTCAAAGTTATGACAGTAGCCTGAGTGCAAATGAGGAAGTGGTTTTAGCAAATTTTCCATATATAGAATAAACTGTAACCGCAGATCCCATAGCAGGACCTATCTTCGAAACCGGTTTAATTTTTAATATTTGAAATAATTAGTCAAACCATCCAACCTGCACCAAATACCTTACAAATGTTAAAAGCCTAAGTAAAAACCATTCGGGGTGAAAAAGCAAAATTCAATTAGAAAATTCACATTTAAAAACGAGGTTAATGGAATGAGTATTAGCAAGGCCAATGGAACAAACGACCGGATATAATTGCTTTTTGCCGAAGACGTTCCAATCAGCACCTCAGTGACTGAAGGTGATCAGATTACTAATTGGGATGAATTACAGTTGCAAGTTTAACAAACTTTCTAATCAACTACCATGCTTTAGACACTTGAGTAAATAATTGTTTGAATTTATCTTGATTTTCTTTTGGGTAACAAAATGTAATAATTTAATTTAAATTTAAATTTAATACTTAAGAACACATATCAACATCTCAACATAGTATTTTTATCTCAATACAGTAATTTATTTATACACTTTTTTTACATAAACTCAGATTAATATAAAACAAAACTAGTTTTGTAGAAGAAATCCAACCCCCCTTGATTGCTTTGTTTTCAAACAAACTGTTTTGTAGATTGACGTGCTGACTTCAGCGTGACCGCGCACAATTAATTGTGTCATTAGTAATCAGAATAAACAGTTACAAAACTCTCAAAATTTGTGGTGACACATTGCGTGGCTGTGTCTTTACCGGTTCAAGAGGTTGATAGTTATTCTTATAATGGTTAACAATACCTGATTATAGTAATCCTTTGTTGTTGTTGTTTGTTGGCAACTTAGTTTCGGTTCTTCTGAACCATCATCTAGCCAGGCCTTTAAGGTGCCAGGTAATCGTGTCATTCGAAGGTCGTTAACAAACAGAGTTCAATAAATACGCCAGTCTAGACTTTACTTCACTCCGGTCATGTTTAATTGTGGTCAATGTCCCTTCGTGTGTTTCATGTTTTTTTTTTTTCAAACGTGCGTATATGTTTTATTTATTGAACTCTGTTAACGACCTTCTAATTAGGTGATAACATGACACCTTAAAGGCCTGATGTTGGTTCAGAAGAACTGAAACTAGTTGCCAAAACAGCAACAAAGGATATGCAGGTATTGTAACCCATTATAAGTATAATGTAGGAATTCGGAGGATAAACAACTCTTTGAAAATTATGGTTATATAGATAAGTGAAGTCAACTGCGAAACTATAAATAAACAAATAATTAGGCATAAGTGAAAAAAATGTTTTACTAAGCTAGAATGTTTCTTTATATATAGTATTTTTAAATATTTGTCCAAAAGTATCCTCATACTGTACACGAAACATTATCGTTTAACAATTGATGCGACTGGTTTTAGGAATACAGGTTATTGTTTATAAAATGTCTAATGATGTCTTTGCCTTTTCTCCCGACCTAAACATGGCAGCAAGCAAACAATCGACACTAACTTGGGGATTGGCCATAGGAAACAGTCCAGTCGCATCGCTCAAGGCCCCACTAGAAAACAGGCCATGCTGCAGCACGGGCAGCGCAATAATACGTTACAGTGGTGGATAGTTGTACTAAAATCTTAATCTTAATAGTAATAGTAATCTTAATAGTAATAGGTAATAGCTATTCACGTTAGAAGTAAAAGCGTTTTTACATCATGCAGGTGAATGTTGTGCAACGAGCGAAAGCGCGTTGCATAATTCACCTAAGTGATGTAAACACGATCTTACTTCTAACGTGAATAGCTATTACCGACGTACACGATTTTACCCGACCCAACAATATACAGGGGGTTACGCACAATATTTTTGTACGTTTCATTATCCATTTCACTAATATTCTAACAGTAACGTTCTTTTGCAAACAAAAGCTAGGTTAGGAAAGTACTTTAAAGCATAACAATAACATTCAAGTGCACAGCTGATTTCCAGCGTTAAACGTAGTTGGCTCCATAGAGGTATATTTTTTTAAGTTGAGCACTCAGTGTTATTTGAATGGGTTTCATTACTTCACCGAGTGAGTTTTTGAAATTTTATTTCACCGAGTGAAGTAAAAAAGTTGTTTATATCACGCTTGGGATAGGGAAGTTTAACATGGTGGGTTGGGTAAAATCTGACAAACTACTATCTTATTTACCTAAAACATACGGGAAATGACAGTGAATTTATCAACAAGTTTGACGTCATGGATCCTGCAGCATGGCCTGTTTTTCTAGTGGGCCTTGCTAGGCAGAAGGAGGATACATGATCAATTTCTTGTTGTTGTTAAATTCAAAACTCATTTCCGAGTAATTGATCCGGGTTTTCCGACCGATGTCTTCTCAATTGATACTGTATCATATGTAGAGAAGCAGATGTTATAGCCGCTATATCAGTATAGCCGCTATACTATCACAGTGTGGCATTGCTGGCTTTGCAGTGACGTATTGTTGGCTGTGCTATTGTCCTGTAAGAGATTGACTATCCCTCGTGCATTGTATCTGGCTTTCACTGAGATCAAGTAGAATCGGGAGTGACATTAGATATCAGTATAAACAGAGGCTTTGTGAACTTCACAGTAATCTTTCTAGATAGAAATTTTTATAAGGTAACAATTGCTGTTCTGTGTACCTATTGGAAAATAAATTAGGTTTTTTTATTAAAGAAACAGGAGTATGTAGCGTAATATGCGCCTCAATACATTATATTGAGTTGTAATCTCGGACGAATGTCTAAATAAACATTTGAGAAAATCCAAAAACAACATTAAAATACCTTTACAATTATTTGGTAGATTTTGGTGGATGTTGTATTGGTATTCTAAATCTATGGAAATAAACCAAATTATTAAAAAAATAATTGTTTTTTTCATTTTAATTTTCGTGTTGGTTAGTATTTAACATATAGTTTGAATCTCATTCAAATGCAGATTACCAAACACAACTAAATATATTACTACCATTTAGGTAGGTTTTATTAAAAAATTATAAGATGTTATTAGTGAGTGGAATAGGGGTAGTAGTTATCAAAAGACTATTAGCATTACAATTTACATAATGTTTCCACCCTACAAGTCTTCTATGTTTGCTTAGTTCTCATAACTATTAACCATTTAGCAGGGTTTGAGCAAAATATGACTATCATTGTATTTAATTGTATTACTTAATTGTTTTACCATATAACCTACGGATACTAATTGCATTATTGGGTTTGAATTATAAGAAAATTGCGTTGCATTTTGGTGCCTTTGGAAATAATAATTAAAATATATCTTAAAAAATCTATGAAATATTTTTACTTGAAATATTTTTTAATCTTTAAACACAAATTTTATAATAAGAAGCACTGATGAAAAAATAGGTGAAATGCGCTTTTAAAATATGAGATTTACCTTGGAACTGTTATCTGTCTAAAACAGGCAAAAATTACTAAGGTAATGGTGTTTATAAATTAACGTAAAAATAATATAAATGAAAATATATTCACAAAATAGTTCAGAAACAAAATATGATTTCCATTTATGAAAGAGCGTTCGCACTGCTGTCAATGCTAGATTTTCATCTTTGATATGATAATGTACAACCTGATAATGTAGCAGGAGGTTTTGACGTTAGGCATTTATGAGGAAGACATGCAGCTTATAAAATTCGAATTGCTTACATAAAGTAAATTTGAACTGTTACATGTTTGAATTCCCTTAGATACTAAATTATATATGTCATTCTACATTATCACACTTAGTAATAATATGGTATTTGCGCCTTGTACTTGGGTCCAATCAGAAGAATAAAATCTAAAATTAAGTAGCTTAAAATATTATTAATGAAGTTTTTTTAGTTCATGATAATGATAATTATTTATTATGTCTCTTATGTAATTATCTCACTAACTGTTCTGCTCTATGAACAGGTGAATTCCGAGACATGTTTGGTTGTTCAGTTAAATCACGATTACTAGAAAAATACCGGTATGGATCATAAACATAAACAAATAGCGTTTTTGGCCCGAAAATAAACATTATTTAACATTGCTTAAATGGAACTGCCAAAAATGCTATTAGTATAGGATTCGGGCCAACAACGTCATTTTGTTTATGTTTATGATCCATACCGTGAGTTAAATACTGTAGGAATATTTCGCGTTGTTCTAATAATAATTTTATGTTTTATAATTCAGTCAAGTTGGTTGAGTATCTATGGTTGGATCAAATAGTTTTCCTGTCTTACATGAAATAGTACACAATTTTGACCCAAATGCGGTCTTCGTTACCCGGGCGTGAACTTGGCTAATTTCAATGAACTCAGTCTTAATACAATCCTAATACAGTCCTTGTAAAATACAATTTGTATTGTACAGTTTTAATATATATGTTTGATTTATTAATATTGGTGTGTATTCGTACATTATTGCTCATCATTTAATTACGTAAAAATACAGAAAATATTATCTTATGGAATTCACCGAGAATTATGTATTCATTTATTAATGAAAGTGTATGTCACTATTTTTTCTGTAAATTACCTTCAACAAGAATACCAGTGATTATACCAATGTAAAGGTGATATAGTACACAATTTCAAAGGAGATTCTAGAGAACGGTTTATCTGTAGAGAACATATGGCTGCAATAACAGTTGGATACGCCTCTGCAATGTTTCATTTTGCTGCCTGGTCTCACCTTCGCTGTTTTGGTTTGTACAATAAACCCCCAGTCATTCTATTATCTAGCCCAACTCATTGCATCAACTTCCACGTAAAACAATGTTTTAATTATAATTTTACAATATTATATTTGTACTCGGGATAAGAATGAGATGAATAAAATTTATTTATGAAAGAGATTGAATTAATCTAATTGTTTGTTGAGCAAGTTACATGGGACAAAGACGTAGATGTATAAAACTTATAATGATACAAGAACCTTCTGAACAACTCATGTTAGGATCAACATCAAATCTTTCCACCCAAGATTCTTATATTTGAAAAGTGATATCACATAGTAATATTCATTTCCGTAAAGAATTATCTGTCTATGTGAATTCAGGCGGTAAAAGGCCATAAAATACGATATTTAAATTAAAAATATACATGGGGTACTATAGCTAACGATTATAAAAAATCATTAAAATAACAAATAGGGCAACAATTACCATCTCTATAAAGTGATACTATAAGTTGAACGAATAAACAACATCTTATCTTCTAATAAATTAAGAATATATCCGTTTGTAGTTATTGAATTATATGATTTGATACTTGGAACATTATGTGATCAAGTGCTAAATTCCACTAACAATTGGACTGGTTGGCATCAGAACTGTGTTTCTGACACTAATATTGACAAGTCAGCCGATATATCAGAATGTGACAGAATTAATACAGTTAACAATCAGCTGCGTTGGTTATTCTCCAATGCACAATATCCTTATCCGTTTATAGACTTAATTTATACGTATAAACTGATAGAATTAGGAATTACCATCTACTAAATATTGTAATCTTCAATTGTAAAATACCGGTATGGTTTTAATTAGATATTTTAAAAATGACTACCAAATTCGCCTTTTAGTCCCCTGTCAAATGTACATATACAGGCTCCCGTGTGCTCCTTCATGAGGCAGGTGTGGGAGTAGTCTTAATCTCTTCGTTTGACCTTGGAGAAATACAATTTCGATGGTGGCACTCTTGAAAATTGTGCGTTTGAACGCCGAATGGTAAAAAACAAAATGGCCACCATCGCAAACTTGTTTTCTTACTTATATCAGTAACCGTTAGGGTTACAAAAGAATTGTTGGTACCAAAATGTAGCTATTTTAAATATGCACAAAAATATGATTACAGTTTTTATGTAGGATCAACCATTATTTCATAAAACATAATTTTATATTTTTCATAAATGAATGTTCACATTCCATGATCTAAAATATTCGTTGATTTTTTATAGCAAATTTTATTTCTTCGTTTTTTCTTACTTAATAAAAGAAGGAGAAGCATAACATATCCCCCTTGAATTGACTTATTTTCTTGTGATAGAGTGCAATTGTATCTGAATTTATAGTGTCAATTAAATGGAAAAATATAAGATGTGTATTGAAAAAAGTGATAACTATTGAAATAAAGATTCTGTAAAAAATTAACATCCTTGAAAGGCTATATAAAACACTTAGAAGCACTATGAATTAATTGGTAGTAGCTCACACTGGTGAAGTTCTTTTTCTGAATATTAGAGATCAACAATTTTATTTTTTTTATTTACTTATTATTGTCTTACTATATTACAGAAATTATCACAATATTTTACAAACATAATATCTTACCATACACCATGCATTCTGCCCTTACATAAATGATATATTATGCAATCGTTAAATGCAGCTAGGCTAGGATGAAAAAACCTATTACAAACAACACTTACATTACTACTTACAATCCTCTCCAGCATTTTATACACATAAACAGCTTTTTTATCTGTAGAGAAAATGCATACCAGGTTGATCCTACCTTGAGTATATTAACGATCGTCTCCTGATAAAACGAAGTGGTTTAATGGAAATAAATTTCTAGTTTATCCTGAACCCTTTTCAGTTTAAAGTATTACTACCTTCCTTTCTGAGTCTTCATTAAAAGTTTTGACAGGCTAAACTTTTAAGTACCAAATTTTGTTTGAAATCAATATCACTGCTACCTAATTACCCTTATTAAATAAGAAACAAATAGTATAGCTAATACACAACATTAAAATATTACGTTTATTTTGAACTAGGACATCTACAATTTAAGGATGGGAAGTTTTTTAGCTATACATTCATTGTCAAGCTTATTAACACTGTTTTTACACAGCAGGTGTTAAGAAGTATTATGTTATTTCAATAACATTGCTAAATAAAGGAATTGTTTCAAATAAGTTAATGATTTGATAAGTATTTTATTGTTTTCGGATGAAAACATAATACTGTCATAGATTAAACATGTGCAGACTAACCACTTCGAAACTGTGTACTATATGGCATAGAAGGTATGACATTAGGGTATATATAAAGAAAATGCTCTATATTACAACACAAAATCAACCTGGTTATATTCAGGGATCCAAGACATAACAAGACATACGAGCAGGTGTTCGCAAAAACCTAATGTGGAAGTTAAAGCGAGTGTACACGGTGCACCAGTGGGACAAACCCCCTCTATCCCTCTATCCCTCTAAATGACCTTATAAAAAAAAAAAAAAAAAAAAAAAAAAAAAAAAAAAAAAAAAAAAAACAAATAATAAGATGTTTCTTTTTATTTTGGCGAGTCTTTCAAAAGGGGTCTTGAAGTTAACTTTGGAGCCTGATTGGAATCCACCCTTTCAATCATTTGATAAGAATCTGTCAATCATAATTTTTAATTAAGTCCTTACAATGTAAATACTAATAGAAACTGTTTATATCCTATCTCGGTTTTATCATATACACTTTTCTAAGTAAAGTGCATGGCCCGAGTTAGTACCTAATTACTGTAAATTTTTCCTGTATAGGTCTTATAGTGATAAAAAATATGTTATGCCATTTATAAATTGGGTTCGTCAACATTAACTGAAATTGAATTTTACATAACACTAACATTTTTATTATAATCCATTTTTCAAAGCTCGACAGTCGGAAATTATCGTACAGTATAAAATGTAATTTATAATGTAAGAACAACTTGTTTCTGTTCCTGACTTTCCTTGTGTTTTGGTTGTTAAATCCTGGGTGTAATGTACAAAACAAGCTGCAACGACAGTTTAGCAACATTGTAAACAAAGTTAAAAGCTTCTCCCTCTTGTGTAATGTTTCTTTAAGTTGTTTTTGTAAGTAATTAGGACATTGAGCAATTTTTATGTAAAAGAAAGAGGGATTTCTTGTTCAGAGAAAAATAAAGTCGTTAAAAGATTCATTACTATTACTGACAATGATAATTCCACGGATGATTGTATTTTGATAACTCATTTGGTGTTATTGAAAATGTATATTTTCGTGGAAGCCAATATGCAGGGTGTCCTGTAAGCGAGTACAAAAAAATCGTGTACCATTTTATTATACTAAAAACAATTTCAAAGAAAAAATCTGTAAAAAGATTTTTTGTTTCAAAGGGCCGACCGTCTTAATTTTTATACTTAAATTACAAAATAATGGCTTATTTTATGAAAGAGTACTTAGTAAATTCTTATTCAGCATTTACGACTCCCCATCAAACAAGGCCAAATTCAAAAAGATTGATTGATAACAGCTTTGGAATGACTATTATGAGTTGTTCAGGCCAAGCAGTAGATTATTGCCTAATTTTGCAACAAAAATTGAAATTTTTGTTACGAAAACAAAACTAAAAACTATTTCGTAAACTACAAACCCTAAACTTTCATTGCTTACTGAATTTAGATTTAAAAATATAAAACAAGTTTAGTTGATTTAATTTAACTAAAAGTATTATGCTTAAATAAGCAGCTCTGGTTACATAATTTTATAAGGGATAAAAGGTTATTTTATTAAAACTGATACAGCTAAACTGAGTTTTTTTTTTCTTCTTTTGTATTGAAATTTTCATTAGGACCTGAAAAGGTTGTGGAATGTTTTTCTGCGAGCATCAGTGCAAAACTGATATAAGATTAATTTAATCTAATTTGTGATTCTTACATTTTATTTGAAAATATAGAATAGCTACTGAATTTGCATTATGTTGTTTTAATAGATTTAATTTTAAATCAGGATTAGGACTAAGCAAAATATGACAGATACACCTACATTGTATAAAATTATTGAATAAATGATTGCGTAGTAGTTTACAAAATTGACTACAAAAAAAATTCAAAACATAAGGATCCACAAAACTGTTATCAAGTCATTTTTACAGGACTTAAATAATTTTCACTGGGAGTGAGTATCGTGCTCATTGCAAACCCCTCTTTGCACGACTTGGTGTGCTTACTGTAGTTGGCCACTACATACTTCTCTGTCAGGTGCACGTTAGGGCTAATATAACAACCTTCACCACTCGTGTTGACGTCCACCAGTATAGAGAAAAGAAGAAAAAAAAATTCAGTTTAGCTGTATCAGTTTTAATAAAATAACCTTTTATTTATTTTATTAAAACTGATACAGCTAAACTGAAAATTTTTTTTCTTCTTTTGTATTGAAATTTTCATTAGAACCTGAAAAGGTTGAGGAGTGTTTTTCTGCGAGCATCAGTGCAAAACTGATATAAGATTAATTTAATCTAATTTGTGATTCTTACATTTTATTTGAAAATATAGAATAGCTACTGAATTTGCATTATGTTGTTTTAATAGATTTAATTTTAAATCAGGATTAGGACTAAGCAAAATATGACAGATACACCTACATTGTATAAAATTATTGAATAAATGATTGCGTAGTAGTTTACAAAATTGACTACAAAAAAAATTCAAAACATAAGGATCCACAAAACTGTTATCAAGTCATTTTTACAGGACTTAAATAATTTTCAATGTAAAAATACAAATGTAATTAGATCAAAATGTTCACAGGCCAACCAATAATCTTACAAAAATAAAATGTTTTGTTGAAAATTTTGTTCAAGAAAAGCTGAACTATGCAAGCAAACTATAAACTATAAAAGCTGCTTTCAAAAATCTTTGTAATAAAAAAAATACAAGTATTAAAAATATCTTGTACAAATAATTACTAATACAAATAAATACCGTTCAATCTGTTAAAGAGAGTCGATACGTCAACAAATGTTTTGAAACCTCAAATTACTTTTAAACCAATACATAGCAAGTTGGTTTAGCTGGTTTAGACCTGGAGGTGTAAATAAACCATGCGAAGGGTGATATCACTCTGATGAGTTCAGACATTTATTAGTATGGTTGAGATAACGATGTTCGTCCACTAAAAACTTAGGTAAATGATGGCGTTTTGTTATTATAAACATTCTAGGTTTGCAACAGAATACTATTTATTTTCTAGGAATAAATTGTAATGCATGTTTAGGTACTTGAAGTAAAAATATTTATTAGTTGTTCTACCAGTAGCTCCCTTGAAATGTTTTTTTAATAATTGGTTCGAAAATTAAAATAAACATATATTTGTACATTCTTACTTACTAAACAGTGAAAGTAATAATATAGAAAAAAAGAAATTATATTAGAGTTACATGCGGAATCGGATAAAATAAAATTCTTTAAGTTTACTATAGTACGTCAAATTTATTTCAACACAAATAAAACATTTCCCGTTATATTTCTGGCTTTTAAATAATAAAGATAAGAAGAGACTCAATCAAATTGTGGTAATAATTTCATATCATCAGCCGAAAATATTAAGCTATGGCTGGAGGTAAACATGTAGTCATAGCTGAATCTATTCTGAAGAGACGAATTGATAATGGTTGCAGGACAGTAATAATTAATGACTTGAATTTGGTTCCTATTTTTGTATTAAACCTAAAATTAGATGAAAAATGGTCTAAGGTGATTCAGTTAACATAACCAATGAATATCATTTTGCAAAAAATAATATATCCAAATCAGTTTTGGATTTTTTACTAAATGATTTTATTTGTAATGATTCAGTAAAGCCAAGCTGGATAGTGTTGAAAAAAACTGATTAACACTTCCTCTTCGATATTAACATTAAAAATAATCTTCGACATTAAAAACCCTTTAATTTTGAGTAAAAAATTAGTTGAGTCTACATATTTAAGCTGATAATCTTCGTTTGTTCAGAAAGATTAAACCGCACTTTAACCGATGGATTTGGCTCTTTTGGAATTTTACATGATTGTTCTAAAAATAATTATGTTCCTGTATTTCTATTTAAACACATATTTAAGCCATACATTAAACCATATAAACTGCAACCAAATTCCAAGTATCAATGTAAAACAGTTTTAAGTGAATTGAGCCGGCGGATCTCACTGATGTAATGTGGAAGTTAAGTTTATCCAGTGTCTAATCCAGGCTTCTACTTGGGTTAAGTCTGCCAACATTTTAGGATCTTCTACTCTGTATCGATATCTTCGTTAAAATATTTGTTTGCTAAGTCAAATTAATTACTAAGAAACATTAAAATCGCAGCTGTAAGTTATTTTACAAGCTGTTCGTTAAACGTTTTCTCGTTGGATTCCTTTTTAATTGCTAAAGGTTTGGATACTTAAAAAAGAAGTGAGTGGGATTTCTTGACGCTAGTTTGAGTAATTCTAAACTAACTTTTTTTAGACAAATTTGAAGCAAAATGTTAACGTTCTGCTGTAAATAAAACATTAACTGTTATTATCTTGTACTGATCAAAATCCCAAACATCAAGAAAAGTGAAGAAAATAGTCAAAAAAAGGAAATATTGTGCTTGTATTTAGGATGTGTTCCTATAAGTAAAAAAAAATGGAATAGGTTTAATGGTTCGAAATAAAACGCAAATGAATAATTATATTTTTCAAAAATGCCTCGTTAGAATTACATTCGTTATTTTTTCTGTTTTAAACTTATATTTAAAAAAATTGCATGAAATTTTGGAAAGTGTAAAAGTGTGTCGAAAATATTAGCATACAAGTTATTTACAAATCAAATTACAAGCTCAAAAGGCGTCAATATTTGTATGTTTGTGTTACGTATAAAACTTAATGTTCGGAGGAACTCATTGAAGAACAATAAATAAGCTCGCATAATCTTTTACAACAATAATCATTATTAACTCATAGGCAAAAGTAAATTATAGCAAATTATTAAAAATAATCAAGAACCCTTAAAATTGTTAAACGTATACATATCTTTTCAACAGAAGATTAAGTAACTATAAACTATCGAACTATCTATGGCATGTTGATAACAATTTCGCAGACTTTTGCTAAATTAATTATATTACCACGCATGTACTAAGTAGAACTTTTGCTTTACGAAGATATGAAGATTCCAAAGTTTTTCTCTTCACTTGGGGTAGCTATAATGTGTTCATAAAAAATATATAACTTTTATAGTGGTAAAAAAAAAAAAAAAAAAAAAAAAAAAAAAATTTTATAGTGGTAATTTATTTTACGTCAAAACTTTGGTCAGATATGGACCACGGATTTAAATAAGGTTAGCATCAACCATGTAGAGCAGTTAAAATATTACATATGTCAGGTTAATTGACAGCTATAAATTAGAAAGCTCTGGTGTAAAATGTATCGAATGTTCCCAATCTAGATAAAAGCCAGTGACAATGCTCAATGGAGAAACAATCCTTATGAACAAAGACATAACCACACAATACAACAAAACAGTGCATATTGGAACATGCAATTACATTAACTATCCTAGAGACGTATTACGTATTTACATGAAGTTATTTGTTTTATCCTTTAAGAGGAAAATATTTAATCAATCATCGATCTTATCTTTACATGGTGTTTCACAGCTTATAAATGCTTATTAGTCCAAATCAGGTCAAATTTTTTAAGCAATCATAGACACTGGTACTTAACGAAAATAAAAACATTTCTAGACAGTTTTATTTAACTTAAGAAATTATTTTTATTAGTTTAAAAGTAATATTCTTTTCAACAAAGTAAAAAATAAACAGAAAATATCTATATATCTAATTCCGTAAGCCCAAAATTTTACAATGAAATTGTGAGCGAACTGGAGGCCGTAGAAAGCTGGAAGGGGTCTCATTTTAAAGGTCTGGGCATGAAGTTTTGGGGAAAAATACTCATTTTTCTTACTTATGCACCAAAAGGTTATTACAGGATAAAATAAATCACATTTAAATAGCATGGGAATCCAGGTCATGTCCGATTTGTTTACTTTAAAACATGTGGTTTAGATTTATTTAAAGCATATGGTAATATCATTGACTATTGGCTACAAAAGTTGTATTAATAGTGTTAAAGGTAGTATGTAATATATGTATTGTATGTAACTATAGTGCATTTGAAAGTAAACATTCGTGCAAATGAAAATGAAACAGCATTTTGTGATTGGCTTCTACGCTTATATTAGGTAATGGAATCTTAGAGAGCAATAGGGCAACACCGGCAATTGACATTCCAGATAACTTTGTTCTCTCTGATTGTGCAATTGTTTATGGCAACTCAATAAATCCAGAAAATATTCAAAACTACTCCAATCAAATAATTGTATGTCCTTTAAATGAACATTGTGATAATTTAAATGAAGAAGTATTAAAAATCTACTACAGTAATTATGAAGTAGTTTCAGAAGACCCTACAGAGAGGTTGAACATACCAATTGAGTTTATAAATTCAATTACACCATCTGGAATGCCACTACACAAATTAGTTTTAAAAGTTGGTTCAATAGTGATGCTCATAAGAAATAGGGTCTGGATTAGTTAATGGAGTACGATTGGTTGTGTTGGGTATGTCTGAAAAAAGTGTAAAGTTAGTAGTAATTACTGGAGTAGGGAAAGGGAACATATTTTTCATGCCAAAAATAAAACTAATATCTACAGATCCTAATATGCCCTTTAAATTTGCAAAGGATTCAATTCCCATTGCGATTATCTTTCACCATTACTATAAATAAAGCGCAAGGCCAAACCTTCCCAAAAGTTGGAATTTATTTGAAAAAAAAAACAGTGTTTACCCATGGTCAACTTTATGTTGCTTTTAGCCGGGTAAAGCGGCCAGATGACGTTAAAATAGAAATAGAAACAAATAAAGACCAAGGAATGGACCAAAATGGATACTACACAACAAATGTTGTTTTCAGAGAGATTTTGTTACAGAATTAGTATTTTACAATTTGGAAGATGACATTATCTCTATGTGTTGTGTTTTTCTAAGTGAATTTGTCTATATTAAAAAAAATGTATATATATTTAATTAATAGTGAAGATTATTGAAAATGTTCTTTTGCTGTATTATGATTAGAAAATTTATGTTACAAACCCACCACATGTAGAGTCCTTTTGAATTTTTATCCTAAACAGAGCAGACATAAAAATGAATTATGCAGGTATGTGATAACTGTTATACATTATTATAATATACAAAAAATTTAAACGATAATTCAAGGTAGGGTACGGTAACCCATGAGACAAATAATTTGTACAAAATAATAATTAGAATATATTACATATACTGTATATAGGGGCTATTGCCCCTACAAGCCACTAGTACTAATGTAAATCTATTCAAAATTTTGAGGATTATATTAACACTGAGAATGTACTTGTGTTGGGCTGAAGAAACTAAGGGTTGGTAGTAAGATGGTCATTTGGTTTGGACAGCAGCTTTATCAACCCCTCTCTAACCCAACACCTTCACACTCACAATGGCTGTCACTATACTGTACTAGCATCACGTTACATGGTGGCAAAGTTGTAACATGTATTTGTAGTGTAACATACAATAACTTAAATAAAATTTGAGTAAAAATAGCGTTGATATTATCAATGTATAACGTACTAGTAATCAAGCAGATTACCGCCAGATGGTTGACTCTCTAGAGGACGGGATCCTGAACGTCGATGGTGGGATGATTGTTTGCGGAGATTTCAACGCTAGGGCGGTGGAATGGGGTTCACCCCAAACAAACACAAGGGGACGATATGTTTTAGAGATGGCAGCCAGGCTGGGTCTTCATGTTCTGAACGTGGGCAATGTCTCCACTTTCCGTCGCCCTGGATATGGAGAGACCATCCCTGACATCTCACTGGCATCTGAAGGCCTAGCCAATCGGATTTCTGACTGGCGTGTCTCCGAGGACTACTCTGCGAGTGATCACCAGGCAATTGTCTTCGGGGTGCTTCCCGAGCGTAGGCGTCCATAT
This sequence comes from Macrosteles quadrilineatus, assembly GCF_028750875.1. Lineage (NCBI taxonomy): Eukaryota > Metazoa > Arthropoda > Insecta > Hemiptera > Cicadellidae > Macrosteles > Macrosteles quadrilineatus. Next base: position 91,524,615 of record NW_026542602.1, on the reverse strand, counting down.
GCCAACTAGGCCAACCCGCCTCGACGTTGGAACCTCGGTCGTCTTTGCCGAGACACCTTTCGGGGATGTATCGGGGATCAAACTGTTGGGGACATCGGAAGTGCCGAATTCCGTGCCACGTCGACAATGCGACTCATTTCATTGGCGTGCGACTGTTCCATGCCCAGGATTTCTGCCCGTCGTGGGAAGAAGCCAGTTTACTGGTGGACACCCGAGATTGCGGAACTCCAGCGAAGGTGCCTTAGCCTCCGACGAGCAGCGCAGCGTGCCAGAAACCGGCCTGAAGCCAATGCCAGATCGGCAGAGCACAAGGCTGCCAGGCGAGATCTTCGTGGTGCAATCAACCGGAGTAAGGCCAGGTGCTGGAAGCAACTGTGTCAGGACGTCGACAACAACCCCTGGGGGACGGGTTACAAGATAGTAACCCAAAAGCTAGGGACTCGTTCACCACCTGTGGTCATGGATCCTACTGCCATGGCTGCTGTCGTTGACTCGTTGTTTCCAAAGCACCCAGTGCGACCAACTAGAGAATTTAGGAATCTTGGCACGTTCCCACCCTTTCGCGAAGAGGAACTTACCTCCGCTGTCCGATCCCTCAGGAATCGAAGAGCACCCGGTCCTGATGGCATTCCTGCGGAAATCCTCAAGCTCGTCGTTGAGTACAATCCAAAGCTTATGTTGGACATGTTCAACTCCTGTTTGGCGGACGGCGTTTTCCCGACGGCGTGGAAGGTGGCTCGCCTTGTCCTGATCCCCAAGGCGAAGAGTGCACCGGGAACCCCCTCCTCTTACCACCCACTGTGTATGCTTGACACTGTTGGCAAAGTGATTGTAACAATTCAATATTTTCACCAATATTTTTTTTAATAGAATAATTTAATTTCCACCATATGTTTTTCATTTTATTTAAATGTCAATCCCTTTTCAAACCATATATAGTAATTAATTGTCCATGCAGACCAATAGTTAATCAATTTCAAATAATATAATAGCCTATAACTTTTGTAACAAAATTGCTTCAAATTCAATATAATTTTATTTAAATAACTTTTCAAAATTATAATTTAGCTCTCTAGCAAATGAAATTTGTTATAATATATATGTGTAAACAGTGGCCTATAATTTTATATTATTAAGTCGGCATTGACATATGTGAGTGCAACAATACATCAAACCATCATCACTTCCAATAGAGCCAAGATAGTATGAAGATGCAAATTAGACATTACATATTTAATATTAAAATTTTATAAAAAAAAGTACATTATTCGGACAAAATTAGTGAAATTTGTTGAAAGAAGAACCATCCTTGTGACGAACATTCATAATTTATAACATCAAGAACTTTACTTCAAAGAAGACATCAATTTTGGTGAGATTACTCCAATAGACATTTTCCCCTTTGGAAGCCATTAAAACTTTTTTTAGGCCTAACCTTTGGACATTTATACTCAAATTCAAAGTCAAGAACTAATAGAAGCTTAAATTATTCAAAATTATTATTAATTCAACCAATCTATAATTCGAACATACTTTATATTTTAAAACAAAATTTAATTAGGCTTATATCACAAGATTAAATTCAAATGCCGCTCGATCACCCCACCTGAGATAAAGATCCTTGCAGTAAATTATAACATTGAACTTAAATAATTAAAACCATTGTAACAGGCCTAGCCTAAAGTTTTTAAAGTAAATTCATCTCCCACTGTTTGTACAATTTATTGTGAACCCCCTTTTCTTTTCTTTCACTATCAGTTTTGTATAATAATTAATAAATTTAAGTTTCGAATTTGTACATGGAGTTTCCATTGTAGACCTAAGTTAAAGGTTGATTGCATGATGGAGAAGTTAATTCGTGTCAGACTGACCGAGGCTATAGTCTCTGTGGGTGATTTGTCCCCGCAGCAGCATGGTTTTCGTTCTGGTCACTCGACCATTGACGCCATCCAAGAGGTAGTTGGGGCAGTGCGGAGTGCAAAGAACCACAGTCATTGGTCGCGCCGCTTAGTTCTCCTCGTCACTCTTGACGTGAAGAATGCGTTCAACTCCGCCAGGTGGAGTGACATGGTACAGGCGCTCGAGCACACATTCCGCGTCCCTCCTTACATATTGCGAATGATTGAGTCCTACCTTTCAGACCGCGTCCTGCTCTTTGACACCAGCGAAGGTCAGCGTCGGATCTCTGTCACTTCTGGGGCTGCACAGGGATCGATCCTTGGACCTGATCTCTGGAACGTGTCTTACGACAGTCTGCTTAGACTCGAAATGCCAGACGAGACCCGCCTCGTTGGCTACGCCGACGACGTCGCTGCTCTGGTTGCAGGCAGAACCGTTGAAGAAGCAGAGCTTAAACTTGGTATAGTGATGCTCCGTGTCAACGAGTGGATGCGGGACCACGGCTTATCGTTGGCGGTTGAAAAAACAGAGATCGTGATCCTAACCAAGAAAAGAATTCCCACCGTCCTTCCTTTGCAAGTAGGCCATGCCCAATTGGAGACCAAGCCGTATGCCAAATACCTTGGTGTTATGATTGACAGCAAAATGTCTTTCGGCGAGCAGATAAAGCGAACTGTTGACAAAGCCGCTAAGGGAGTTGTTGCCCTTAGTAGGCTTATGCCAAACGTCGGCGGCCCCCGCTCCTGCAAACGCCGCCTACTGATGTCTGCCGTCCAATCAGTACTCTTGTACGGCGCTGAAATCTGGGCCCACGTGCTGGAGAGGCGTGTCTTCCGTGACAGGCTCTCCCGTGTTCAGCGTCGAGGTGCCTTGCGAGTTGCTTCCGCTTACCGCACGGTTTCCGAGCCTGCAGTCATGGTGATTGCCAGTGTCATCCCCGTCTTTCATCTCGCGAGGGAGCGACAGGCGATCTACCGCAGGAGACCTGGAGTAGATAGAGAGACTGCTGCCAGAGAAGAACGCAACCGCAATTTCGACCGCTGGCAGCGTGAATGGGAAGCCGAGTCTCGGGGACGTTGGACCGCCAGGCTCATTCCTAGCATCCGACCATGGGTGGAACGGGAGCATGGTGAGGTTGGGTACTACTTGACTCAATTGTTTTCGGGTCACGGGTACTTTCGGGCCTTTTTGCACAGAATGGGGAGGGCTGCCAGCTCACACTGTATGTACTGTCCAGGCATTGCCGACACGGCTGAGCATACCTTCTTCTTCTGCGACAGGTGGCATGTCCGCCGAGCCTCCTTGATCTCCGAGATCGGCGTCGACATTACTCCCGACAACATCGTTGGAGCTATGATACAGGGGGAAGGAAACTGGAACTGTGTAAAGCAGTTCGTTGAAGCCATACTTCGGGATAAGAAGGTCGACCTCGATCGGCCTTAGTTTTCTGAGGAAACCAGAAGGAAAGCCCTAGGGGCGTAGTATAAAAGGCCTAGCCCGAAGTAATGTGCGAAACAGTTCCAGGCTAGTGTCCTAGGAGACGAGGGGGTTTTTTAGCCGGTAGTCCGGGGACAATGAGCCCGCGGGAGTCCGGCACTACTGAGTGGCCATTGAGCACCTCAGTGTGCGTAAATGCATTTTTACCTCCTCCCAATAAAAAAAAAGTAATCAAGCATACGCTATTTAATAATGAATCTAAATTGTTCAAAGTGATTATATTGCTTGGGGTGTATTTTCGTTTCAATGACTATTATTTTCATTAATTATTCACAAAAATTAAATTTAATGGTCCACATAATTTTACTGGGCAATTAATAGCTTTCGTGCAGCGAAACATAAAGAGACAGAAATAACGTTAAATGGGTCACATTCAACGGTCGTTAGTTTTAATAACAGCTGTTTCATCATACTGTTGTGCCGTAACAATTTTCTTTTGGTTATATTACATTGTTTGGTAGTTTTGTTAGTTTTAAGATTTAAATACAAGTATTACCTGACTCTATCAACCTAACAAACGATGACGATGTGTGTAGCTAAAGACTAGTTGAGGGCAGGACCCAAATAGTCATATGATTGTGAAGCTGAACACCAGACGCGGAATCACATAGTAAATAGCTAATAATACTTTGGGGAAAGTATTATTGTGTAAATACTATTATAAATTTAAAATAATAATAATTTTTTAGTGGGACGTTTAGTAATAATGAAGTATTTTACGTTACATCGATTTTAACATTAATTCATATACAAAATTGTAGTAATACAAAATGCCATAGTAACTAGTACTTCCTTGAACTAAAACCATATATTATCAGCAAACTGGATACTTCATAAAACTCAGGGTACATAGGAATTTGTTTAGAGCTACTATGATTGAATAACCTAATTTATTATGTTGTTTTGGTAATATATCGATTGGCGGAAATTTTTTTATTTACACTTAAAATTTATGTAAACTGATAAAATTAATTAATTTTATTCAATACAATTTCAAATACAGCTTTATATATTTATTATATTGAACCCTTGTTAAAGTACTCAGTAAATTACCTCTATAACAAATAACATTTTACCAAAAACTGCAAACTGAAGTTTTCCAATCCACCCGTAAATAATCCTTTAATTTAGAAGCTGATGCTTACCAACTTTTTTTTCCTCTTCACATTGAAAATTACTGAAATGAGAAATACCATTCTATGTTTTGACCAGCAGCTATAAAACATATTCAATCTCGCAGGAGATATAGAGGTTACAAAGTTTTAAACATTAGTTATGTATAAAACCCATTTTATTTTTTTAGTTTACAATGTGTGTTTTACTATATTTATGCATTTATATATTACTAGAGGTCGTCCAGTGGTCGAAACTCGACCAAAGATTTGTAATGTACAGACTTCTCTATTTTCACCCCATACTGTAAATAAAACATGTGATTGGAGTTTCTTCTATTTGTTTTGATTTTCTGTTTATTTTTTGTTGTTATTTCGTCACCAGCATAGAAACCCATAAAGCCCATGTTAATTTTTTTCAAATTTCAAATTCATTTTTTGTGCTTATTTCTGAGCCTATTTTAATTTTTAAAGGGATACTGCACACCTACGGAAAAATATCTTTCTAACAGTATGCGAAGATTTTTCCTGCGATGCACATGAGCTGAGAAAAAAGGTTTTAAAGAAACATGCTTGCCTATTAATATATAGATATTTAGTATTAACGATAACAATATAATATCGGGGATACAAACACCCATCTTTCTTCTTTAATATATTACCTTAATAGATTAATCATGATAATTTTAGACAGTTAAGTAATATTTAATGAATGGTTTACCTTATTTAACAATAGTTATTTGTGTAACTAGTGCAAATAGTGGCACTTAGCTACACCTGAAAGAAATTCTTACCCACGAGCCACAGGCAAATTCAAACTAATAAGATTGTCTTACAAATAAATCAAATCCTAAATGAAATTGTGTCACATATTAGCAAATAAAACTCCGAATGAAATTTCACAAACAAATTGAATTAAAACCTGAATATAATAATTGTTTTTAATGTGTATGTTAACAGAACAGCTTTATAGACTTTAGTTGTTGTATTAATGGCCAAATGTAATGACAAATAAACACTGCACAAGTTGATTGATTTAGTAGTGTTGCCAACTTGTTTTCAAGGAAGCCGGTAATACGTGCCTAATACAAGCATACCATTTTGTGTTGTTTGGTTGAAATACCTGAGTGCGAGAAATTAAAACGAGTGCGACAAAAACACGAAGGCCCAGCGCACACGGTGTGACTGTTTTGAGAGCAACCGTTGCAAACCCGTTGCGACTGCAACCAGTTTGCAACTGAAAAAGAGCTTCCGTCCGCACACGGTGCAACTGTGTTACAACTACAGTTGCGTATATTCTGCAATCAGTGGAGTGTTATATTGTAAGTGCAGTGACGTTGTTTTTAAGGCCTTCCTTGTTTTTAAGTACAATAACAATGTCAGACTCAGACGAAGAAGACGTCATTACCTGGCAAACCCAATTCAACAGACACATCTTGCCATGCTTTATCAGTCAAATCTTTCCTTGAATATCCTGGCAGTTTGTAGTTGTACAGAACTTCATGTTTCTCCACTTCTCCAACGAGCTTCAAGTTGAATTCTTGATCATTCATTTTGAGATGAACACTATATGGCCGTCAAAATAACAACAAATTTCCACCAAACACCACAAAAACACCCCGTGGTTTCGTGCAACTGGTTGCTGCAACGTCGGGCCCACCGTTGCATGTGACTGATTTCAAACTTTTCTGAAAATCGCAAACGACCAGTTGCGTCGTGTGCGGCTCCCCACTGCAATACATTGCCGATGTCGCAAAACAGTTGCAAGCGCAACTGGTTTGCAACGACAGTTGTAAAACAGTCACACCGTGTGCGCTCGGCCGAATGCAGGAAATTGGGTAGCCTAATGGTACGCGTCTCGGACTTCGGTGCGGGAGGGACGGGTTCAATCCCCGGCACATCCACAATACTTCAATGGGTTTGGACCGCTTTCCCTTAAAAGTGTTTGACATCATTACAAAAAAAATCCACTGGCGTAGACACGAGAAAAAGAAAGTAAGTAAATGCAGGATTAAGCTACTTTGCGTGCTATAATCAGTGCAGGAAAACCCAGTAGTCGAATGATCAGGACATGTTAAGCGTATTTTCGTCCTGATTACAAGGGCACGATCAATCATGTTTCTCAATAAACACAATCTGTTACAACACCATTTATCATCTTCCAAAAGTCAAATGCACCATAAAATAGAGTTGCACATTCCACCGGAAAAATGAATATTATGTTGAAGGAAAAATATATTTGTTTTGAACATATAAAGAACGTATTCTTTTAAAAACTTAAGAGAATTGTTAAGTTGTTATAACTATATTCAAAATGTTTTAACAGCATACTATAAAAAAACCAATTAAAGTTTGGACGACCGAAACAGTTATAGTTTTTAGTTCTTCTTATTTCATAGCACAGTATAGTTTTATATATTTTGGGTGGAAACTTGAACCAGCGAGCAAATGACCTCTTAAATTTTCTAAGAAGGCCGTTTGTTCATTAACTATGCATGTCCAATATTGGCGTTCCAGCGTTAGTGGCTCGTGAATTGTTTATGTTAAACAGTAAACACACTTATACTGTATATTCAGGCAAACTATTTCGATTTAACATGAGTTTGTTAAAGGCGTATCGTGTATAGAAGACATTTATTTTCAACTTCTTTATATAACACAATGAAACCTTTATTTTAAAAGAATTAAAACTCAAAAAAGCTTTGAATAAAAAAAACGTTTTTTCGGCTCAATGAGTTTCAGAAAAGTGGGGAGAAACATTACTCAAATAAGTTTATAAGTGCTTTAACATTTTCGTTGTGGCAATAAAGAAGTTAAATACAGCAAATGTAATCCATTTCACTGTGGGTGGATAAGTAGTTCAAAATCATCAACTCTATAATGGGTTTTTAAATAAATTAAATAAGTATTGTAGTTGTATTATTTCCCACACTTATTTAAGGTAAAGGAAGGTCAAAACAACACTTATTACTCTGTCAATAGAAATGGATTATTCATAGTTAAGAACACAACTTTAAAAGAAAAAACACGATTTAAATATCTAGTTGAAATCAGTTTTGTTAAACAAGAACTTTTTAAATATTATTTAGCCTTTGTTATTCTCTTGTTCCCTGTGATTGGTTCACTGAAATGGATTAATCGTTGGTGTTTCATTTCACCCTTATTCAGATTGATGTCATTAAATGTCATCTTGGAAAAGATACTGAGTAAAGCCTTATATAGCAAAAAAATACATTTCTATAAAATAAATGTTATTTAAAACTTATTAAAGAAATGTTATTAGTTTGACTTAGTATGTTAGTTCGACAGGAGAATTTAGTGAAAGCCTGATTAATACAGACCTTTACTCAAAGGTGATAATGCAAACCAAGATTACGGTTATTTGAGTGATGTTCAAATTGAAAAAGTACAAAAATAATAAAGATACTGCATAACTTACCTGACTGCTAGAAGTTATTCCAAGCCGTTACCTTAAATTAATGTGAAATATCATTTAAATGTTACTTTCAGGTCTGTACAGTTAGAACTTTTACTCATTTTCTTTATTTCAAAGCCACATTTTAATAAAATATTTGATTAATTTACACCAAATAGGATAATAATTCTGACTAAGTTTATAATACTTCTCTTTCTATGATAAATTCTTTCAACAGGAAAAGATCACGTTATATTATAAAAATATTCGGTTATCAGGAATACCTATTACCTAATCAGTTGGAATACATGTAATACAGTTGGAATACCTAGAATACAGTTGGAATACCTAGAATACAGTTGGAATACCTGAAATACCCATAAACTTAATAACCTTTAAGTGTTTCTTGTCAGAAAAATATTCTTTACTAAACACATATTTTTGGTTTGTCTGGATTTACTTTATTACAGCCCTAAATAAACATTAAACCGAAATAAAAAATTAAACCTATTAGTTTATATATTTTAATGTGTTGTGTCATAAAACTACTGTACGAACAACTGTATATAGACACAATATTATATGAACAAAAGAAATACGACAGCTCACTACAAATAAACTCAATAATTACTACATAAGGTATATTCCTAGGTGTAAGTAAAAGTTTGCAACTAAGTTTCTCGAATTTCGTCATTAAACCTTTTTACCAATTTTTATATTTTTTGGATATTTATCGTAAATAATCTAAGGTTAAAAGGGGTATGTGCTTAAAAAGCCATCCCAGAGATAAATACGGCAAGCTCCATGAATACAAGCGGCCGTTAAGCCGAGGTTTGGTGCCAACACGTGTTTCATGGGGTCGCCGAGTTGCCATATATTATTTATTAGTTTTTTTTTTTATTATAGGCGCATTTTTTTGAAATTTTAAAAATAAAATGTAACAGTGGCAAATAAAATAACCCTACTATTAAAAAAGGTGTTATTTTCTTCTATAACATACTTTTCATACGGTTTATAATACTTTTCAAAATATTAAATAGACTTTAAAACGCTAAAAGGCGCTCATACGAAATATTACCGGACATGGACGGTTGAAATCTAGCTAAATAGTTGGTAATTGTTTTACAGAGTTGTTAAATTTTAAGTAGTATTTTGATTTTTTTCTGTAAAGTAGACCGTTCTCAGTACATGCAAATTTCTAAAAATATGCCCTACGTAGAAGGGAATTTGATCAGGGATATATATTTTTTTTATACTACAAAAACATATATTTTACTTTATGCTGAGACTTGAGGTATTTTTACACTTGATAAATTATGCAAATTTTTGGACGCTTGAGTGTGTAAAGGCAATTTAAATACAATTTTTGTATCTAGCCTGTTTACAAAACATATTAAACTACTATAACCAATTTGTTTAAAACTAACAATCATCAACTTTTTAAAATCACTTTTATTAAATTCATTAATATTTTAACCGATCATTGACGGTAAAAGTTACTTTATTAAATCGACTGATTCATCTTCCTAACTCATCTCCTTATCGTAAAAATATTTTTAAAAAGCATACCTCCACAACAAGAGATTGAAACAGTAATATTTAACGTAGACCGGAGGTTATAACGGCAGAGGTAATATTGTCCAACGGTATCTGGTATTTTATTGGGTCTGCCTGCACTGCCATGTAATATTACAATATAACGTTACGTTCTGTTAAGAGAATTGATCACCCTGCGTTTTGGGTATATAGCCTTGGGGGGAAAGTGTTATGGTCAGACGGGTAGCGCGGGGTGTTTATGCGCGCCATTCTAGAAACATCGTAAACACACGACTACTAAAAGATGTTCTTAATTAGTTTTTGCAAATTACAGAGAGGCAAATAATTTATAATCTGGGTTGGTTATGTTAATATTTTAAGTTTTGTGGGTTGACACTTTTTTGCATAACACCATCCATTCATCTACACGTCAGTGATTCATCTGCAGCTATAACTTTAGTAAATGGCTTGTAGCGCAGTAGCCTCCGACAAAACATGTTAAGTTCACCTCCGTTTCGGAGGCATTTTCAACAGATTTTCTTGTTTAAAAGTGATTTAATTTACATTACTTTAAGATTTTGTTGTAATTATACTATTGATTTTCTTGGATATATCATGTATGAAGGATAGAACCAACATTAATCTGTAAGGGAAACATTTTTAACATTATATCTTCACACATTCCATCCGGAGCGAGGGACTTCCAAGGAATGTTTTTATTGTTTTCGCAGGGGTGAAAAAGATTCTTAACAGTTTAAAATACTTTCACACTTTACTGAAATACGATAAATGTTTGCAATGTAAACTGATTAATATGTGTTTAATGTAAAATACGTAACATTAATGAGTTTTTTTAACAGTTTTTCTTCAATGTTAAAAGACATAAATCCCTGTAACGTTTTACACCTGATATTTTTCAACCCTTGGATACTCACCGGTGTAAAAATTTGAAAAGTATTTTTCGTTGTTAAAGGGTTATCTTTATGAATTGCAAAACACAGTATGTTGTGTCTGTTTGAGTTTCTTCATTTTACAACAACATGTGTAATAAACCGTTTTGTGTGGCCTGTTTGATTTTGTCCTGATTTTAGATACTTGACAAAATACATATGCAAATCAATTACGGCTTGTTTATTACGCTTAACTTGATATTATAAAACATTTGGGAGGCATATTTTGTGTCTGCCATGTATCACTAAATGAAACCCACTTTATAAAGGGTGATATATACAGGGTGACAAAAAGTCTGGAAACGGCCTAATATCTTTTTAACTAAATCCATTAGAAAAGTCAAACCTTTCACATCAACTTACATGTATAAAAACTACTTTTTCCAAGCATTTTCATGTTTTTACCTCTACCAGGGGACGACCCACGAGGAGTTGGTACATAATCTTTTATGTAAGCATAGGTTGATATGCACATCATTTTAAAGGTCTGGTCAAGTGGAATTCATTGCCGGAAACCACGTCTCAAAAGGCTCATCCGTTACAAAATGGTGGCTGTTCAAAGTTCTAGTTGAATATACCTTTACAGGCCTTAGTATTGGTAAATACTCGTATTAAACATTATCTTGAGAGCTGAAATTGTATTTTAAAGTCAACTAGCTCGTAGACTAAATTTATTCAATCTTCAAAACAAATTTAACCGGGTTTCAGATTTCCCGGCTAATTTAGACTATTAGTACTGTATTTACCTTTACTAAGGCCTGTCTGTGCAGGTATATTCCGCGAGAACTTTGAAATGCCGCCATTTTGTAACGGATGAACCTTTTTTGACGCAGTTTCCGGCAATGAACTCCACTTGACCAGACCTTTAAAATGATGTGCATATCAACCTACGCTTACATTAAAGAGTATGTACCTACTCCTCATGGGCCGTCCCCTGGTGAAGGTACAAAAATGGTAATGCTTGCAAAAAGTAGTTTTCATACATATAAGTTGATGTGAAAGGTTTGAATTTTCTAACGAATTTAGTTAAAAAGATATCAAGCCATTTCCAGACTTTTTGTCACCCAGTATATACGTAACTCTTGTTTTTAACATTTGAATGCTGTGATATAAACTATATTACTGTCGGGATCAGAGAGCACATAATAGAAAATTTCTATTCTGTGCTCTCTGGTTGGGATACATTTCACTAAAAAATGTTGTTTCCTTCACCTTACGGTTTCCTCCAAACTCGATGTTTGAATCTTCAAAAAAGTAATCGTGTAGTTAGCATCTAGGGGTTATTAAACTTTTAATCGTTATTAAATTAATTGGTTACTTTGTATGGATCCACAGGCCCTCCCTAATCTAACCATTTAACTTAAATACACATTCAAAATTTTAAACTATATTTATTTACCTGCACATTGAGTTATAATCAACTAACTAGAGAAGGGGAACCGAGCAATAAATATCTAAAGTTTAAACGGTGGTAGTTATCGATACAAACATAACATTTCGTGGAGGTAAATCATTCTGTAATGGTTTCCGTGCACGGGACTTTATATTAACACTGTTATGATACATGTTCTTGAACCAGCTATGTTTCATGATAGCTTAGTTAAATAATAGTGCAGTTTGTCTACTGAACTAGCTACCTTGTTGCATAATTTATTGTGTGGTTGTTATTTTTAAGAGAATTTTAATTGGAACTGTTGTATTCCCTTTTGAGACTGTGATATAAAATTGCTTTTATATTGACCGCGTCGAAATTGTTGGCAACTTTAAAACCACCCACATAAAATAATAGTTTTAACTACATAGATAATCGTGGTGAAATTAAATTTATTTTTGTTTAAGATGTTATCACCATATGGTGAGTATTTCCTTAAAGTGTCCTGCATTTTAGGATACCACTAAAATCTGTGTTTTATGATGTTGGTTTATACTTACTTCCATCAAGCCATAAATATATTTATAGCAGGGACGAAATGTATACTGTACCACCTTCTAAAACCACTCTATTTACTATGTACTACGAGGAATATTTATATGTCAAATTTGTTATATTTATAGTGCAATGGGTGTCAAATTTCAAAAGATCAACACTTCTAAAGAAATATTTACTACCATCTTCTTGTACAAGTGGTAACGAGGTGGAATAAAACTAACAATATCAATAAAACAATGAAATAATTTAGGAAAGCATTTGCTCATTTGCTCAGCAAAATGACTTTGTGAGTGTGATTATGTGAAGCGTTCAAATCAGACTTTTATATTTGGTATTTACATTGTTTATACTGTACATATTTTTACAACTTGTCCTAATAATGTAAGATGGTTGCTGGAGCATTGCCAGGCGAGTAGTTTTGTTTTCCCAAAACAAGATATTGGCGAGTATTTATGGATGATAAATAACCATTAAAAAGAGGAGTTAACATCGATAATACCAAGCACACCTTCAAGCTATTTTAACTTCAGCTGTTATATGCTGTTGTAAACATTTAAATGCAGCGTCTGTGCCAACCAAACTTTCGTTTAATGGTTGCATTGACTACAATGGGTGTTCTCTGGGGAAATCATGTTTGTGCTTTATTAAAGACTTCCCACTGAGAAATCAGAATAATAGTCACAATTCTGTATCGATATGTTGGTGTTTTGAAATTTCACGAGAAATCCTTACATCGCATATGTATTGGTTTGGTTGTCATGTAATCTATTTATTATAGTTTATTATAATGTTTTCTTATCATACAGAGGCATATGAGGTATTATGTGGAGAAACTCATTTAATTACAACTGCGCAATGGAACAACTAGAGGACTTAATAAGTAATTTAGGAACATGAAATTATAATTAATATTTTTAAAGGAGAAATTATAAGTTGCCAATCAAATTATTTCATGGCAAAGGAGAAACTCAACATTTAATAAAACCGTTTGCTCAAGGTATTGGAATGAAGTGAGAGATAAGTCTTTGAAAGAGGGTAAGCTTCTCATATACCTCGCTAAGATATTATACGCCATTCAGTTGGTTTGAAAAGCTTCTAACGAAACCCCTGTCATTAAACGGCTCTTTTAACATTAGGATTTTCTTAAATAACTTAACCTGTTAATACCAACAGGAACCTTTAAACTTAAGGGTCCACACTTTTCTTGTTTATAAGAAAAGATGTATGGATTAATTGGAGGTACGTACACATTTCATACATAGCGATTTAACTTAAAGCTCTCATAATTTTTAATAATACATTTAAATTTAACAGGTTAAGGCAAGGTTAAAAGCATCCTACTTTTCAAACTATAAACATAGTTTATCTAACAGGAATAACGAATTTACAAACTAATTTACAGTACATGATAAAACATATTCTTTGGGATGTAATTGTTTGTGATATTTATAGTGGAAGATTCATTGTAAAACTGTACTTTGAATTGGGGTAAAGGTTCCTTGGATTTTGTGCCATTACGTTTATTTTTTATGACTGTTTACAAGGGATAATCAATAATATAACTTTCCTCCAGTTTGTAATGATGGCAAAGTTTATCTTTATTTTCTAAAGCTATGAACGATGGTTTTTTTTGTCAGTACGATGATAACTCAAATAAAAGTCATCTGATATTGATGAGATTTTGAACAAACGTAAAAACCTATATTTATTCGAACGAGATCGTGAACCAGTTTCTTTCCGGCTATAAGAAAACTCATTAAACTATTGGTATTTCGATAGGAAATAAATCTGACAATTTTAAAGTAATATTTTAGTTTAAATTCAACCAGATTAATTAAAATTCGCTAGTCTGCAGGTTTGTTGCGATAGGGATATTCAAATTTTTTCATTAAAATCCATTCCAAACACGAGTTTCATTATCTAGTGTTACTAAGTTCCTTTAACAATAACATCCCAACACCTACATCCGCCGGAAGCTATTCAATTTGTAACCGGAAATAATCCCACCATCTACAAGCTAATGGTTACTCACTTTTCTTCCTCGTTTCCCCGGATAGAACTTTAGATATCACGAATACTATTTGGAATAACATTAAGGTACAATTTAAATGTAAAACACAATTTAGTTTGACATTTTTCATTTTAAATTAAATTTTACTTAATAAGCATTTTAAGTATGATAAAATGGAAGATTAAATTGTAGGTAATTATTTTACATTTGAAGGTTCAAAAAATGATAAAAAAGTATATTAACTGTTTTAAGTTCTCATACTATAGACTATTATAGTATTAATTATTCAGTTTTACGGCCAAATCAGATAAATATTCATCAGATCGTAAATTCCTATCGTCACAAACAAGGAGATACAACTAACAGAGCTAATAACGATATTGCCTATTTGTTTTTACCAGATGTATTGCATTAATGTACAGTACTAATGATATATTGTTTTGAGAAAGTACAACCTTTATAGCATCTTTTCACAGTCCTTAAAAACTGCTTCTTGAACAAAGTCATCGAACGATTAAGTTCACTATTATATTAATGAAAGGAAATATTTATTAGTTTCTCTGTGCGTTTTTCTTGTTAAACAAAAAACCACCAGGAGTAATGATTATTGTACATTGAAACCTAAGCAAATTCCCAGCAACTCTAAGTAATTAACATAGAGAGCTCCAGGGTATAAACTCAAGTCGTAGAACTGCCTAAGTTGTAACTCCTTAAATACTTGATAATTTTGTTCCGCTAAAGGCTATAATTAATCGTTGTATCTGGTGAGATAACTAGCACAAACTAGGTCTTAGGCCTCATAAAAGGTTCAATATAATTTAAAACTACCGTAAAATCCTAGTTTTTTCTATCCACAACTGCCTAAAAATTGTGTTCTCTTAATGACTTAATATCGGAGGGAATATTACAATTTAAACAGTTTCTTAATTAATCCATTGCTAATAATTGTTTGGGAACATTTATAGAATATACGTTTACCAACATCATCAAGGCTTTACTTGTATTATACATTTTGTATTACATATGATTAACTTGAACTACGTATTTTTTCAATGATTAAATAAATATATTGGAAAACCTTAACACGAACCTGTACGGTTAAACTTTTCTTTGAACCATTTCTGAGGAATCTTAGCAGCGATTTGAAAGGTTCTCGTCTTTATAAATATCTCATTTCTCGCTTGGTTACATTCTAACACATTACTGCAAAACTATCAATTCGGATTTATTTTCAACGTGATAATAAAATACTCTTATGGAATACAAATTATTGCTTCAAATTTCATTGATCAGCTGGGTATATGAGAGGCTAAGAAAAGTGCTCCTCTAGTAATTGGTAAGATACAGGATCGATCCTTGAAAAAGTCGGTAGTCGTAAGATAGTTCAAAATTAAATTAGCCCCAACTACCCTAGTTTCACGGTTAATTGGTCCTGGAGAATGAATTGGTTCAGTTTTAACAAAATAAAAACATCTATCATTCAAAATTCAGTCTTCAATCATCTTTCCTTTGAACTACGTACAAATTGTGGCAGTTTCTCATTAATATTACCTAATAGGAATTATAAATAAAACCTGGTTGTAATATCAATATGACCTAATTAATTGAGTTTAATATTAGTGTGTGTTTTTATCAATAATGGTCTTTCCAACTGTCCACTCCTTTTTCATGAAATTAATAAGGTGTAGCCCTAATGATATGTTCTAATCTTCTTTTCCTAAAACGTCTGACTTTATCTCGAATTTATCTTTGCTCCGAAGGACCAACTTTTTTTACCAGTTAAGTTTATACAAGCATAGATGAAGTAATATAATTATATTAATGTAATTATAATATAATATTTGTATAATATAATATAACATAATATAATTATATTACTTCATCTATGATACAAGTATTAAACAAGTAAACACAACCTGTATTAGGGCCTAGGCCTTGATTTTCAGGATCACCCAAAACCCTTGATCCTAATTCAAGATATAATTTAGTTTTCTTATTCTTTTTCAAACAAATGGTCTAATGAAAATTGAATTTGGGTTTTTATCCAGAAAATACACATATTTGTTAACTTTTTGTTCGTTATAATCATCAACCTAGAAGAATACTGTGTCCTTGTGCACCAACTTGAACATATTTCAATATATAAGTAAAATATAAACATATTTACGGTAATTGCTTCGACACTATGTAATTATTTGCATAATATCGTCAACAGTGGCATAATGAAAATCACTTGCACTCAAACAAACAAATTATTTTGCAATGGTGCTGTATTAACTGCGGTTTGGGCCCTAAAAATATCAACTATATTTACTCCATAGTTAAATATGTTTTGTACTAAACGTGTTCAGATTTATGATAAATAAACAAAACCCGCTTACTTACTGTAAGCTATAGTTTTGTTTATGTCTTTTAACTGCCTCAGTAACATAAACTAAGGGGAATATTGAATCGTATTGTATTGTGGAATTGTGACTTTCCCGGGTTTGAATCAGAGAAAGGAAAATCTAGAACATTCGTAAAGGTAGCACGGAATTGGCCAAACAAAACATATCCGCACCAAAACCCACTACGTACTGTTATTGCTGCAATATGACTGACTTCCCGTTGAACTAAAACAATCCTTTTCTGGGTATTATTTCCTTTTTTAGTAAATTGTATGAAAATAAATATATTTTATAGCAGATTGTTTGTAAAATAATGAAACTGTTGACTCTTTGTAAAAAAAGCTTTGATTGACCTAATAAAATGTATACAGGGTGAACAACTTAACTGTGCCACCATTGGCGTCTCAGAAACTATTAAATTTAGGGAGAACATTAAATGGGGAACTTCAACTAGTTTTTAATGATATTAAAAAATATGAACTCCAATGTTACAAAAATAGCCGCAATTTTCCAATATGGCAGCCTACTTTAAAGTTTCTTATAGAACACTCTGTATTTTGTTATTGTTTTAGGTTTAAGATGCAATTTTAAGTCTTTTTCACTCTTGGCATTTTCTCTCTAAACCTACGCGTTTAGGAGCTACAGCGTATTAAACTTTGAAAAAAGCTAATAACACTGGTTATAACCACACGGCAAACTAATTTTTCCATAAGAAATTTCAATGTTAGCCGCCATATTGGAAAACCTTTTAACATTTGTTGTGCCAAAATTATTCAAACATTTGATATATAGTGCAAATAAACACTATTCGGCTTATTGTTTCACCTAAGTTAGAAGTTTATGATACAAGCCTAAATAAAATGGTAAAAAAAATTAATATCAAGTAAATCGTTAAAGTGTTTCCAGTTTATACTAGCTAAATGTCCTGAAAACAAACATAGACACAATTATTTTGTATCACTGGGATAATATGCTACCAAAATATGCTAACTTACGACTTTAATTTGATTACTGGGGCCATCCTTAAAGAATGAAGAAATAAAAGAAAGTCTTGTACAAGAACAAGGGAAGTTATACTCGTCTTATTTTTTTGGCTGAATTCCACCGAACCTTAGATAATTTGAAAACTTTGACCCAGTTGCACTGAATGTAACAACAATAACGGAAACTGCTGCATTTTTGTGGAGTTCTCTGAAAATAAAAACTGTCATGTAAAACATCTTCCATTCAAATTAGTTTTCAGCTTTGGAACGAGGGTTTACCTGTCAAAACTAGGCATTTTCTTTTTATGTAATTGTGATTATTCGCCATTGCCTGTTATTTCCAAAGGCAAATACAAGTATACTGCAAGGATTTCCTACTTTACTTACAATCAGTCAAACTAAAAGAAATACTGATTCAGTAAAAACGTTTTTCTTCACAATACTAAACAGTTATTTAAACGTTTCTCCTTGTTAATAGGATATATTGGGTTTAATATCATCCAATTTGTTTAGTGTTTGATAATATCCCATCACCCCACAGAAATATCAACTCCAAATTAAATCCATCAAGAAATATAATTCAACTTGAACCTTCATTTTAAACGCAATCCTTAAATCTTATTTTACCACACTTTTACTTCAGTTACATCCTTTGGCATCTTTCTTTGGACGTTGCCAAAATACATCCTAATTGCCTATTTCAGAGCAACAATCAAATTAGCTAAATTATCTTTATCTTTTAAGTTAAAGTCTAGTATATCATTCGATCGCCTCTCCCTGAGGATAAGACAACTCGAATTATATTTATATAATTATTAGACTAATTGAAGAAAACAACCCATGTAACTTAGACATAGGACCTGATCATCCAATTTTGGAAGCCCCACCATATTGTAAATTTATCATTGTTAGTCGCATTAAATTAAAGAAATTCTATTTGTAATTCCAATAATCAATATCATATTGTAACTTATCAAACTAATTCATTTCTAAAGTAATATTCTATTTAATCTAAGATTTAACTAGGACTTACCTCATAAGTCGAAGAAATAAGAAATGGATACAATAGTAAAGATCTTTATTAGGAAACACAACTCAATGTGGGCTATTATAATAGCCAGGGTAGTTTTGTAAATCTCACAAAAAGCACTCTTACAAATCTTTTAGCCAGTAATTGAAAGTAATTAGGCAAATATTAAGTAGGCGTGTGTGTAGCAGTATTAAATAAATACATTTTGTATACTTATCCACTATTATTTACATATTAACGATGCTAGGTATGACCTCTATAATGTAAATTATACATTTTACTCTGATTTAACATAGATACACGATATTTTTTACGTTTCAGATAAAACCAAGAGACCTTAAAACATGTGTAAAAAGAAGATAGTTTTTCCCTAAATTTGTCTACCTCTCTACTTTGAATAAGTTAATTTGTTTGTACTCATAAAACATCCTTATTTTTTACTATTTTATGGAGTGTTACGACACAAATAAAGTATTAAGCATCTAATTTTATCGTTAAACCCGTAAAGGTGTATTATAAAACTTGTGATTAAATCATTTCAAGGAGATTACAGAAGTTTAAACGTGCATCAGCGGGATTGTAACTGGGTAACGTGTTAGTTTGTTAGTTACAGTAACTTTTCGTCATGAATATGAACAACTTACCCGTGTGGTATTGCTACGTTATACCATTGACTATATATATATATACCTGGTTATACTCAGTAATGGAATTAAAAAACAGATACCTCATAAAAGAAACCTTATATATCCCTTATATTTGATCTTTAAGAATGATGTAGAGTTATTCTATTGTGGACACGAAGAAGATTTTTAGTCACTGCTCAGGGTTGTTTCAAATGCTTACAGTCAAAATTAAAAGAGAATTACGATACTGTATTCTTGCATTCTTAGACCCTAATCAAAATTTGCAATGGCTTAAAAGAATATTTAATGCAAACGTCTGTTACATCTGTAAGTAGACTAATCTACAAACACATGCCCTACTACACTACGTGCTATAGTTAACCTAATTTGAATGTCAAGAATCAATCGAATCCAAGTTTATTAACCACAATGTTTACTCGGTAAACGTATTTTGAAATTCGATTAGCTTATTACAACATTCGCTGATTGTTTTGATTTATGAAATGTCCACAGTAGAAGTTTGCTTGAACAACAAACCGAAATGCAATGTAAACGTCACAATGCCAGAACGTGGATTTAGTATCCACACACACCAAAGCACGCTACGTTAAGCGTGATAACGCTATATGTTTTAATTAATTACTTCTAGTTAAATAGTTATTTGTGCAACTAGTGGGCGAAGTGGAACTTTGCTGCACACGAGAGAAATGTTTCATGAGTGCAGCAAAGGCAATTTGCACTCGTTTTAAACATTATATTTTACCTACAGCTATTATAAAGCAGAGAGATAATTAGTCTTTTAAACATTAAACAACACGTTTTAGGTTAGGTGCAAGGGTTGTCGAAATGGGAAACACCGCAACTGCTGATCGTAGTCGTAGTGTCTTTAAGTGTTGCCAACCTATTTCCAAGCGCACACGGATTACGTGTTGTTTGGTTGGAATACTGGTGTGCGGCAAAGAAAGTGTGCGGCAAAGAAAAAAAGTGGCTCTGGAGTTGTCCATGTTCCCAGTATGGGTCGGAATTCATATTCTAAAAGAATCGACGAATCTTAACAGCTGTTTCATATAAACGAATACGTCGGGTTCAACGATAAAAAAACGTTTTACATACCTAATGAATATGTAAAACATTTTATTCAACACTAGCTGTGTACCCGTTCTACGCACGGGGATCTTATAGTAATCAGTTGAAACCTTCTTATATAAAGAACAGCAGTTGGTTTGCATATTTTCAGATATGCTGACCAAACTATTTATTATACATAACTTCATTTTATGTCGTTTGTTGTTGTTCCGGATCGGTATGACAATCAATACTGTAAAAGGCTAAATTACCTGTGTCCGCTGGTCGATCCTAATGTATCCTATTACAGGAGATGCATTTCGGCGAAATTAAATCGCCATCATCAGACCTAAAGGTCTTGAGCTTCCCCATTAGGTGCGTCTTGGAGTTTTTGAAACACATACACGAACTGTACACTTATACACATGACGAATAAAACATAATTACACAGTAGGCCTACTTTTTTTTACTATAGACAAGTAGACGCGCGTCGGTCGTGTGCCGAGTCTCGACTGAAAACGCTCATTTAAAAAATGTAAGTTTCCCAGCAATATACAACACTGATTCAAGGTCTATTTCCCGGTTATCATATCTCAAGAACAATTTTATACACAAAGAATCTCTATTTTCATTTACTGTTACCCTACATATTATTGCACTTGCGATTAATTAAATCCGTTATGTAAGGAAAAACGTTTTTAATCTTATTATAATTGGATTTGCTTTCAAAACGTGATCGGAAATGGTTGCGGTATTTGTAAACAAAATTCAATGTAAACATATCAGTGACAGCTAGAAGAAATAATCTTGATTTGAACAGCTGTTCGTTATTTCATAGAAGAATATGTGCTAAACATTGGGAGAAAACTTTACAAAAAATCGCACAAAATTGGGTTTTTAAACGTCCGTTATTTTATTTACAAAGTGGTGACGCCATATTTTAATGGCTAAAGACAATTTCGCCAATCCAGTGAATACATTAAATGATTTGGAACTTGATAGGTACTCTCGTTTTTCAGGAGTAGGCCGCGTAAAATGGCTCTTGGGTCGTAACAGACATGAAGACAGACAGAAATTTAGATGAGACTTGTTTCGGTTTCTCTAATGTATAAAACGTAAAAATAACCTAAAAGTTTATGATTCTGAGCAATGTACAGACAAACTCTTATTTTATTTATATAGATTTTATGTATTCAACTTAGGTATGTGTTATATTTTATTTGACATTTTAAAGTCAGTCGTAAATAAATATTTAACTGTTTGATCCTACATTTTTATGGCTACAAACTAGTAAAGCGAATGAAATATTTAACGACAAAAGCTAAACAGAAGATAAAAACCATTTTCTTGTGTGAATTTTGCATATAAAAATATATTGGATACAGCTAAGGCAATTGATAAACTACCTGAAGTGATACGTATATTTATTTAAAGGTAGGTGCATGAGTAAATTATCCTTTATTTTATTATGAGACCAGTGTCTTAGAAATACTGAACTGCTAGTTCTGAAACATTTATGGCTACAACCATTTACAACCTAGTTTGGAGAGTGGGATATTTTACTGACCAAAGTTACGGAACGATAATTTACGACTATTTTTTCTCTGCGGTTAGGTAATATATTAAACATGGCAATAAAATTAAAGAGCGCAACGCTAACGGTCGTTAGTTTAAATAATCGTCTCTACATCATCTGGTGGTGGTGACGTCATAGTCGTAGGAAACAATTGGGACCATTACGTTACATACTGTTATACTTATTTTCAGTTAGATATTCTAGGAAATATAATGTGTGATGATGCCTACGATTTCAGAATATACAGGGTGGCCCAAATATATGGTACACATTTTAAGATAAAATAAATAAATAGCCAAGCAACTTAGAAACAATGGAAATGGTTTCGTTAAATAGCAAATTTAAAACAGTTTTATACAGTAACTGTGCAAAAAAATATTTAAAAATGACAGCAATTATGTAAAGTAGTTATAAAAAGACTGGAAAAATCACCACTGAAAAACAACATGTAAAGCTATTCTCTGTTTCCTTCTTAGATGCTGTCCCTCTTCAACTTCCTCCAAGACTGATTATAGTTTTTGCGTTCAAGTCTCACTGTTCAAACATAGCGCCTAATACGCCGCTACGTCGCCGCCGCCGCCGCCGCCGGTGAACATCTTTTGTGTACCTAATACTATCTATATTTATATCAAACTAGGGACCCATAGCAGCCAATCTAATATGTTTGGATGATTTAATTTCGAAAAAGAAGGTTTAACACAAAATATGGTGTATGAGTGTATAATATGAGGTGTTTACTATTTCAATCATAAAATCGGTCAACACAGTGGGGAGATGTGATAAATGTGTGATTGAAATAGATTTACACCACGCAATCACTGGGATTGTTATATTTGGTAATCTCTTGATGCATTATTGTTTTGTCACTCACATCAGTGCTTGTGACATTTGTACCAAATATAAACTACTATCACTCGAATAGTTTCTTCAATAATATCAGACATATATCGATTATACGTCCATTTAAAAACTACTCTAATTATTGTTTATACATTATATATAAATGGTATATGTTGTTCAACAGTTTATTGTGAACATTTTCTTCACGATGGTAAAAAAACAATACACAACGTTTCAGGATCTAGAATCTAATTCCGCCCTCAGGTTAAAAAGCTTAACTAACACATTACAACTAACAATACACAAACGCCCAGCCTAAGTTGGAATATACTACAGAGAGTATCAGTAAAAAAATATGCACTGTATACAACAAGCAACAAATATCCTGTATGTCCAAAACAGACCTTTCAATAAAAACTGGCAGTATACAATGCAAAATCCTTTTGTAAAACTCTGCATTGAAAATCATGTACAATTCATCAAATGTTTTGTATAATCCTATTTGTATAGATATTTTTCAGTTTGATCATATCCTCTCGATTGAGATTTTAAATACCATACAAACTTGCAGGTACAATAGGCATAATGCTTTGTTTTATCTACATTATTATTCAACAAATGTGCGAGGAATTTTTTTAAATATTTTTGCTCGGTCTTAAATATTTGTACTTATACCTTCTCCTTATTATAAATGTAAAATTAAAAGCATAATTAGATATTTACAATAGTTAAATATAAAGGACAAACTTAAATATACGTCAACAATTCAGGGGTTGAAGACAATTGACTTCTTTAGCCAATGACCTTCCGACTTACACTTGATTAGGCAAATGTAAAACTGATATCAAAACTATGCAAACTATCTAAATCTTGGGGCCAAAATTCACATTATAAAGAAGAGAATATTTTACCGCAAATCGTGTGCAGGATGTCCCGTAAATAAGTAAGAAAAATTTAGGAACAGGTTCAAAGGGTCAAAATAAAATGAAAAATGGATCGTAACATTATTTCAGCAAACATTTCGTTAGTAAGAAGCATTTTGTTGTTGGGGTTTCAAATTGATTTCTTAAAATCTGCTTATCATATCTTTATGACATTGTGTATAATATTTTTACCTACGACCGTTTTTCAAAGTAGCCTCCGTTTCAGTTCAGTTCTTATGACTGAAAAGCTTCACATAACGGCATTGTTGACTTTCATAACAGCATAGTTTTAATCATAGCAACACGGGTAACGGACCAATGAGGTTCAAGGATTGAGAGAGAAGAAGTGAACTTGTAATGATTCGAACTTCAACTAATCAGCTGTTCAGGCCAATTTAATTGTTGAGTGGTGCAAATTAGTGTATGGTACAATATTTCGTTGCATCACTGTCAGTGGCAATGGTAGGTTATAAACGAAAACATAACATCTCTTAAAAGTTGTGAGTAGTGATTTTTAGTAATTAACACACTGTCGTAGGTTTAGAAAGTAATGTACGCAACTCACGTAAATAGTGTTTAGGCTCTACTTAAATTTTCTACTCGTGTCGTTAACACTATCTCATTGCGTAAACTACTTCAAATCATCAAAAACTGACTAAGCACACATAATCACTAAATATATTTTTTTTATCCCGGCTTCTTTAAAGTTTATAATTTAATTTATAAATAAATATGATTTTATGAAAGACTGTCTCAACACTTTAATTTTGAATTTAAAAATTCCTTAAAACGCCCCGATTTCAAATAGATCAAATACTGCAATATATAGCTGTAAACTCACAATGTTTAGGCGCAAAATAAGGCTATACCTGACTGCTTGCCGATCTGGTCTGTACAGCAATTATCCTTTTTCAGCTGTTTATTATTTGATCTGTTTGAACTTGATACTGCTTGATGGAATATTTTAAATGCTAAATAAAAGTGTTCTTGACAGTTGTTTTTATATAATCAGCCAGATTTTCCTAATAAATTCAAATTGATGTCACAAACTTCTTTACAGCTCTGTAATCTGCTCACCATCTGCTCTGTCATCTGCTGAGTTATATGTGAGTATAAGCTGACTGAAGCTAAAAACTATACTCAAATTTAGTGTTAACAATATAACATATTTGGTACACTTCTTGGTTGAAAGTTTCACTTTAAATTGATAAACTATAACAATCACAGAATATATAGCACTAGCTGAACCCGGCAGACGTTGTCTTGCCTTTGACTATTTATAATTTAAGTACCGTAACGGTTAATTGTCTTATTGTTTATGAAGTGCTTATAACTAAATTAAAATAAGTACGACAACTAATGAAACACATATAGTACAAAGGATAACTGATTCTTTATTATTGCTCTTATATTAATGCTAGGTTATGCTAGCTTAATCATTAATGGTTACTTTCATTCATGGTTATTAATGACAGTATTTTCAAGATGATCTCGTTCGCATGGCTCAATCACGTCCTGGTTGAAGTTCGTTCGCTACGCTCACTCACCTTTAGGTTGGAGCTCGTTCGCTGCGCTCACTTGCCTTCAGGTTAGCTCGTTCACTACGCTAACTCGCCTCCAGGTTGAAGTTCGTTCGCTATGCTCACTCACCTTTTGGTTGCAAATTAGCTGTTGTCATAAATGTAAAAGAAATAATAGTGCTGCACCCTGTTGGTAATCCTTGTAACTTTAATGCTATTGAACATCATAGAACAGAACCAACTTGTTTAATTGAAACAGCTGTTAAGATTCATTAATTCCATTTCTCATAAGGTTAACATGGGAAACTCCAGAGCCACTGGGGCGGAGCCGATTGGACGGATCACGAAATTGATGGTGTATAAACCTATTCCATGAAATTCTACACGTATGTACCAGGTTTCGTGGCAATCGGTTCAGCGGTGTCTGAGTTTATCACTGCCAAACAAATATATATATATATATATACAAACATCCTCTTTTATACTACTTATAGATTTGCTACATATTTTACCTTTGTTAATTTATCAGGCCGATCTGAGCTAATGTCATTTTACTGACGCCATCGTTTATACATTATGGATACTGTTGATTTTTCATTTTAATTATTCTATGACAATTGTGATTTTAAGTGTACAACTAGCACGTATAATATGCCTAACACTTGTTTTCCTAATAACTGACCAATTATTTTGAGAAAATTATCTAAAATACATTTTTGCTCAGTCTAAAAATATTTTCACCTATAGCTTAATTATTATTATAAATGCTATTTTAAAAGCATAATTATTTTAGGTGTCAATAACTATTATTATGTCAAGAATTTCACGAAAGTGAGACATTTAAATAAGATGCAAATCTATGATTTCAAACACCAATTTATTTGCTCTAATATTGCCGGCTGTCGCCCTAGATATGTTTGAGGGTCGTATGAAGCATTAATATGATAATTTAATTGACTATTTAAATTTATTTAAATAATTTATTTATTTATTTATTATTTTATTTTATTGACTATGATAATTTCGATAGAAGATTTAATCGATTTCAAGTTTTGTACAGTTATGAATAGTAGATACTGTATCACATAAATACATCGCTTTCCTGCGTAATTATTTTTTACTATGGCATATGCATAAATTATTTGTTTAATTAAGTATTTGCTCTTCGTTTAATGGATAAACCAGCAACATTAATTATTGCACATTGAAACAGGAGCTTGATAATGGGAGAAAGTTATCGCTAAATTAAATGTACGAAAATTGAATATCATAATGCTCGTAATACCTGCAACAACCGATTCAAGATCAGAAACTCATAGTATTAATGTTCACTCAAAATAGTTGGCAACTGCTGGGTATTAATTGCAAAATGGGATTCCATTGTGACAGAACTGTATTGGTAGCCAGGCTGTATACATTCTGTGGTCACTGTGGGGTTGAAGACAATTGCCTCCATTGCCACTAACCTTTAGGCTTACGCTTAACTAAGGTTAAGTAAATCTGCTATCAAAACTACGTAAATAATCTAAATATTGGGACCAAATCAAAAGTACGAGGAAAACTTGGAATATTTACGTTAAACCGTATTATATTAAACTGTTTTCATTGCACGAAATCGTACAATTTCTACTCTTTAAAAAAATATTATTTATATCTAAGCTTGCAGCCCCATTTCGTATTTCTAAGATAACTACATTACAGTAGTTATAATAATGAGCGTTTTACTAAATATGTTATCTTTCAAAACTGACCTATCTAACAGGGGCAGGTCGAGACCTTAAAGCACTTCATCCAAAATCGAATTATTGCGCAAGATTAAACTGACCTATATTGAGATATTTAAGCCGAATAGTAAAAAAATGAGCAAATATGTAGAACAACGTGAGTAGGAATCGTTAGCAATCTCTGTATTTCCCTGCGGAGTTCTTTTCCATGTTTGTTAAACCACAAATTCTTCGGAACGAATGAATAACCAAACGTTTGGGGTTGTTTCACTTAGATACTTTGGTCTTACCATTGACTTTTACCTAGCACATAGTGTTTTGATGGGAGTGATTTAAATTACGCAAATATCTTACATAAATATTTTCTCATCGTATGCATTTTACTTGGTACAGCTGTTTTTTATGAGCATAACTAATTAAAAGTTTCAATTACTAAATTGAGAGGGTAGTTAGCCAATATTCTACTTCTCTAAGTTCTTTTTGCTTATATTGAAGCCAACGGGTATATTGTGATACCTTCTCCGTAAATAACAGTGAATGTAAAATTCCACTTCACAGTAGTAAAATAACCACTAATACACTATTAAACTTTGCCTGTTTAAATGAAAAAAACATAGCGTACTGTTTTGAAGGTTTAAATAGGTTGACAAGTATTTTATGTTATTTTCCAAAGCACCCGTTATTATTAACGCCTTTTACTACAGTGTAATCATTTGTTTAAAAGTGTGCAACTTATTACATTTAATTGTCTCATTACCACCGTATTAACAGTGTTATGATTACTGTTTCGATTTAAACTCAGCAAGATTATAGCTTGGATACTTAACATCCTACTCTAGTCTTATGTGCTGGGTTATCAGTTTATATATATTTGTTACAAGTGTATCCTGAAATTAGAAGTTTTTTGTTAAGTTGTTTCAGTAAAGAATACTTTGAGTTATGCTATAATGCCAATACATCATGCAGTAGTTTTAAAAGTTAAACAGTAATATTAATGCATACCTACAAGTAGATTCAAATAACGCTTATTCTAATGGGTAACTGGGTCATATGGGCATTAGTCGTAGTGTTTTAATTATTAGTATCTCGTAATAGTTTTCTGGCAATTATAAATCTTACAATGAATATTCTAAATACACGTTTTCGTGTTTTTCTCTCTTTATTTTGTGTTAATTTTTTCCTCTTTAGTCCATTCTCGTTACTATGGGGGTTTTTTTTCAAGAAAAAGTGAATATTTTATTTTATAAATAGTATTTTTATTGTTTTTATTGTTTGTTTACAATTGTTTAGCTAAACTACAAATATTTGAAAATATGCAAGAATTAGCCATTTGGTGCATTCGACTGTAAACCACCAAATCAGTGAAGTTTTTACAATAAAAATCAATGAACCAATTGCTAACATGGTTTTTGATTTACCAAATAAATACTAAGTTTTTAGGAAGAGAGTTTAATAAACTATATTGAAAAGTGAGTGACGTTATTGACTCATATAGGATTCGTCAACGGATGTGAATATTGGACAAACATTACTAACACTGCTGAAAGTTAACCGTATTGATTCTGTCACATTCTGATATATCGGTTGATTTGTCAATATTAGTGTCAGAAACACAGATCTGATGCCGTTTCGTCCCATTGGATAAACTGTAGCACTTGGTCATATAAACTTCCAAGTAGTTATAATTCAGTGGCGTCGACCAAGCTATCATTCATTTATCTCTTAAAATATTCTTTTCTCAACCAATAAAATTGATTTTAGTTTTTTACACTTATTTTTATAGCAGTATTAAATTGTCTGTATTAAATTATTACAGTTAGGACTTTTCGTCATTTTTAGTGCTGTACTTACTTTACTATGAACCATTGGTGACGTATAATCTTATGAGCAAAATCTTATAGTTAAATAATAAACAATAAAATGCATAAATATAAAATATTGACGAATTATATCAATTTTATAAAAGGTTAAGTAAATTGTCTATGATCTTATGTATTTTAATCACAACTATATAAAAGGGAAGAGAGATAGTTTATCTGACATAAATACTGTACAAATTTGTAATGCAGAAAATATCAAAATTATAATAAAACGTATATTGGCCCTATTTTTATGAAACTATTACATATTATTTTACATAGTTTGACGTTACTTTGTTCTTGTTTATATGTAAAATGTTTTAGATTCATTTATTTGCATACAAGGTTATTCATATACCTAAAATATCAACCATATTTTAAATCAATACCTTTTGAGTTTATATGAGTTTTTATTGAACTAAATCTTTTATTAAAACGGTCTTCCATTATCCGTAATAATGGATAAACTCATATTAATAAAGTTTCATAATCCTAGGAAATAAAATTGCTTATATTATGGAACCTATTTATAGTTTGTATCGTTTAAAACCTTTATGTCGTACAATACATTCTTAAGACGTTGATTGTGAACTACAAATTAAATAACTTCTTGATCAGCCTCGTACGTGTTATTAAATTACTTGAAAGTACAAATGAAATCAAAAGACCATTCAACACTTATTTTAATTCAATCGAACGGTTAAATTGCATTATTTCAATAGTACAAATACCGAAATACCCGTGTTTTCTTGGTAATTTTTATTTTTCTCGACACATTTTATATAGGAAATTATATTATTGAACTCAAACTTTTCATAAGTTATAAGCGCAAATTGTGTTACATTATTATATATCTAACTTAAGGATAATTAGCAATCAAAAAATATATAAAGGATCAGTTTAATACGGACTTTTCTAATAGGTGAAATTGGTGATAATAAGTCTCATCAAACGTAAACTGTTAATCGGTAAAATGATTATTTTTAAGTGAGTGAATTATTATTTTTCCCCCTTATATACAGAATTATTTTATTCATTTTTAAGTTAAAATCATGCTAAGTTACACCCTTTTTAACCCATCGTGTTACATAATGAATAGCAGAGAAAACCAAAGCAGGTAGAGGTGAAATGGAGCTGCGAAATGAAATATTGCTGAGGCGTATCCAACTGTTATTGCAGCTATCTGTTCTCTAAAGATGAACCTTTCTCTGGATATTGCTCTGGAATTGTGGGCAATAACATGGTGTGTGTTATTTCAATAACACCACTGAAACCAACGTCACCACAATATTTCATACACAACGGCAAGTGTATTACGTCACTGGCATTTGGATCTTTTTGTATTGACACATGTTATATCTGCATTATGTTATATCTGCATTATTCAACTAAAAAAAATATTTAATCGAAATATAACAGAGGAAACAGTTATCCAACCAATAAATATACTATTAAGCTTAATACGAACAACATATAAATGTCAAAAAAGTATATTTTACAGTAAGTTTCATTATAAGCATCAATTATACACATTTTACTACACTTAACATTTTACCCCCATTGTTCTTTGATGGCTCATTAAAGGATATTTGTAATAACTTGATTAGCTCTAAAAAATTATTTCAACAATCACTCTTAAACACTAAATCTGCCCTCATTGCTTGGTTTTATTATCACTTTTTTCTCTTTGTGATTTCAATAAAAAGGAACCAATATAATTTAAGTGCGTTTTAGGTGTTACGTATTTACATTAGGAAAGTCATAAAAATACTAAAATTTCTTCACAACAACGGCATATTCAACAGTTTGATCAGACTCAGACATGTAAGTGATAAGTGATTTTCTTGAGGATAAAACTAGATCTCCATCGCTGTTTGCTCGAACAGCTGTATGTTTACGATCCATAACCTACGTTTATTAGGTTACATGTCTGTTCGCTATAAAACTCAGGTTTGTAGATTCAATCAACTATGACAAGAATCCTTCAGTTAACCAGTTCATACAGTTGGACCAACTATGGGTACAGTATACGCAATCCTATTTTTTTGTTATTACATTGTAAAATAGTAGTATAATATAAAAGAGTATCTAATGTGCCGTTTAATTTTTTTTATTGTTTAAAGTTCGATTTCTAAAAACAAAAAAGAGTTATAACAATTAAAACATTATTTAAGAGGTCAAATACGCTAATTTCGTTGAAATATTCTTGTTTGACAATCTATAACTGTTTTTCATGAAGTTACATTACAAATATGTTAAAATTAACAAGGATATTTTTTTATTAAGAGTGTACTGTATAGGTTTTATTATGTTGTTGCCTATTACTTATAATCAATCTAAAAGTTTAAAAACCCTTATAAACTAACTTGTTTCACCGATATTAGTTGTGAATATATGTCTGTGTCTATAAACCGGTTTTGATACTTTAGGACAGTTTGTAACTCTGTGAGATAGGAGAAGCATCACAGGATGTTGGCAGCAATCCACTTCCGGTGCTTGTATTAAGATAAACAGGAAATGGGTTGGAAGTGACAATTTGAACTCGAAGTGTCAAGCATCTCGGTTTATTCGACATTCTTCTTATTCTAGCCTTGCCTTTTAAATTGAGTTCTCTTAACAAGGAAGTATATAATCGTACTAGCTGCTGTACCCGTGCTTCGCAATAGAAAGATGTTTATAAACAATTTTTATAGAAACAAATTTTAATAAACAAATTTATAGAAAAAAGTATGACCTATATTGTAATTCTCCTACTGTTTAGATTTAAATATATCAATAACATAATTTTCATTACTTATGGCTATAGAATGTTTCTTTATTTCCACAATCAATGACATAAATAAACCTACCATATAGTTGTGTAAAATATTTTATTTTATTTGTTTGGATCACCTGTCTAAAATTGTGAAATAAGCATTTAGCAGTTCTGACTGTTTACATTAAATTTAATGTCAACGCAACGGTAAACAAAGGTTGAGAATTTTCTCTAGCTTCCATGGAGACCAATTAATGTTTACTTTTGAAAACCTCACCTCAAAACTATGGGTATCCAAGGGGCGTAGCTCGAGAGGAACTCAGGGAAGGGAATAGGTCCTAGATATGTGGACCATCTTTGTGCTTAATTTGGAATGTATCAGTTAACTATTTTAGTCGTGGCAGCTGCACAGACAGACAGACAGGCAGACAGCCACCACCTCAATTTTATAATAGTATAGATTTTATCTTACTATTTTAATTTTAAATTTTACTACCATTTAAATCAATTAAATTTTAAATACAAACTATTCTTAGGGACAATTTAGAAAACATACCCAATAGTAAAATGGATCCAATTCCTGCTGGGCCTGGTAGAGGTACAAATCATTTTTAAAATCGTTATAATTAATATTATGCAATGATAATTTCAAATAAAATGTTTTTAGGTCTGAATTGTTATTTTTTCTGCGGACAACGTGTAACGTTTAAATGAGTTACTTATCCACCTGTAAAACCATGCAAAAACGTATTTTTGAAACAATTATATTTGTATTCGTTCTGAATATCATCTCAGTTCACTGCACTGACTTAAATGTGGTACGTTTTAATTGCTCCTAAAACACTATAAACACTAAACAGGGTACGTTACGATACCTTACTGGTTTTATGAAAAAAGGTAAACAACTAGCGGTGTAAAACATTCGTATGATTATTCTTTTATAAACAAAAGGTTATGTAAGCTGTAAAGTGGGTATTTTTATTGGATTGTAAAAAACGGACCTTGAACAATAATTTGTATTTGATAAAATAACATCTGTAACATTAATATGCAAATAGAACCACCATTTACCCCAACCATTTTTCAGCCAGAGCGAAATTATTTTTATTTAGGTATTTATTTTATCCAAAAGGGGTTGTTTAGTTAATAACTTTACAGTTTGACTAGTTTATAAAAGGATGGTCATTTGATTTTTGTCAATTATTTGCCTTATCATATTATTACGATTAATTAATTTTCACATTGACTTATGATCAGGACATGACTTGCATGGCTTTATTTGACTAAGTATTGTTTAGCTACAAAATTAAATAATACAATAGAACTAATTTATGTAGTTTTGTTCATATATACCATTGCAGTAACGTTAACTAGTTAAGGACAGTTTCTGCCAATTGTTAACTTTTACACGGCAGAATCTGCAGTGCAGTCTTTCTATTACAAGCTAAATAAAATTCCTAATTGCCTTTATCGTGCCTTGACAAACAATCTTGTAAATTTTTTTTAAATCTTGTCCAACAAGTTTGGGAGTTATTTTCTTGAACTATGTAAAAATAGTAGTAGAAACAACTTATTTTTTTGTCTGTGTCACATTTCAGTACAAATTAATTGATCATACAATATCATTGAGTCCGAGATAGAACCATAAAATAAATATACACCGTTAGAAGAAATAAACACCATAGAACTTAAGAAATTGTATATCATTATTCAGGATATATAAAAGTATTACTAAATGTTGCAGTTAAAATCGTTTTCATGTTAGTGATGATAAAATTGCATATTACATGTCTTCGTAAATGTCAAACGTCGCTACCTTTTGCTATATTATCAGATTTTACATTATCATATCAAATATGAAGAACCTGGCTTTGACAGCTCAACCAACTCTGTTATGAACACAATTTTTCACGTATGGAAGTAGTCCTCAAATATATCCATTTTTCCATATAAAAGTCTACTCAGCCACTAAATAAAAGTAAGGCAGCCACATTAATAAGTTTATAACTAACAAGATTTAATAATTTCTTTCTATTACTGAGTTTCAAAACTAAATCCCCTAAATGAATTTTATATTTTATGTATAACCCGTCTATGAACCAATATATTTGTTAACTGCTTGGTTAAAAATAATTGGTAATACATTTCCACAACAATTCTAACAAGATTTTTTAAATATATTAGGGAGGTAAATCGAATTATTCAGCATAATATGGTTAATCTTACACAGTCTATGTATATAAGTTCGTATTTTAGAAAATTAGAGGTGCTTAAAACTTACATCGTATCGTATTATGGAAGCAGTATAACGATGTTATCGAGCATGCGACTCATTATTGGATTAAGTAAATTATCTACAGTGTTAAGAACATCAACGGTTTCGTTATTAATATTTAATGACAACAAACCAACATAACAAATAATATATTATACTAGACTATCTTCATTTGATTTATAATTGAATATACTAAACCACATTCAAGCTATACAATAAAATTAAACTATTAAATTCGGGTAAGATCTAATGTTGCGTGGTTAATTTCAAATCTATATTTACCAAAATATAATAGTTTTTTTTTTATATTTAAAATTTAAAAGAAACGGTCCTTCATTTAAAAACTCTTTGATCGTATAACTATATACAAATAAAGACACGTTGTTCTATAAACGATTGTATTCCTACGTTGTTTTCGTATATTCAAACAGCGTGCTCCTGAAACAAGGACTTAAACTCAATGTATTGAGATGAATATTACGCTCCAACCTCTGCATGTTTTTACTGTAAACTGAACACTATTTATTTTACTTTAAAAGAAGCAGAATACAGTATATTTAATTTTATCCGAGCAGAATTATAAAGCTTTACGTTAAGTTCATAAGGATTCAGATATTTTTTAATAAATTTGTATGTTAATTTGACCCAAATTATGTATTAAAAATGTTCTAGGTTTAAACTGAACATTCTTCTTGTTAAATCTTAAAAGTTGTTTGTAAAAGTATGCTAAACATATTATGTAAAAATATCCTAGGTGTAAGAGTTTAAAGAATTTGTTTAACAGTGATTACAACGACAGGGCACGACAGTGTAGGGGAGCCAATTGCAACAAAAGTGGAAAAAGATCAATTACTTTCGGATTGAAATTATCCTGTACAACAACATTTCTTTTTTTTACATAAATAAGTAAATAAATAAAGGTATGTTTCCGAGGCAAGAGCACCGGGGACCATGCTTCAACATTTTCATATGCTCCAAAATTGTAAAACGATTATTAGGGTAAATTACTCTGGTTGATACAAAACTTACATGTATAACGTTGGTTTGATTGATAACGTTTAACATTTCAATTATAATGTTATTTTAAGGATAAGTCAGAAAATGGGTTGTTTTTATTATTTAATACTATACCATAGTACTGTAGTTTATCTCTTTCAGATGAGGCTAGCTGAAGAAAGAATACAGAGACTGTATCACTGTATCCGTTCCATTGATGCTGTGGTACAAATATTGTGATCAATGTTGGAGGATTACGAACGTCCGAAATGCTATAATCCGGCATTTAAAATCTTGTCTTTATTTAAATATAAATTCGTGAGATTGGTATTTGTTGACTTAACAATATATTAATAAATTTATTTATGGCTGGACTGAGGCCATAAATACAGATGAGTTGACATCTGGCATTGATAGCATGTTTACAGGCAAATTAGTGAAAATTGTTGGTGTCTCAAACTTCTGTGTAGGATGGACGTGTTCGATTCCCGGTACACCTACAAAACTCTAATAGGTTCAGACCTCTTTCCCTCAAATGTTTTATAATATAGACTTGATTTAAAATGCCACTGGCATAGAAATGAGCGAAAAAATACTGTTTGTAAGTTTTTAAACTTCCATATTAGTATAATTTTAATTTTGCATTAATTTTGGATAAGTAAACACAATAAATATCTGTTGTAAAAGTATAACGTTTGCTATAACGGTGGCGAAACCAACTTTTCAGTATTTCTATACAGAGGAAATCATCAGTGTTTATTCAACCTTTAATAAATTCAACCGTTGTTTTCACGAGTGTCTAAAGCAAGGTAGATAATTAGAGGGTTTGTTAAACTTCCGACTGTAATTGATCCCAATTAGTAATCTGACACCTTTAATCACTGAGATGGTGATTGGAATATTCTCGGCAAAAACCAATTATCCAAGGTCATTTTTTTGATTTGACTTCTTAATATTAAAGTCAATTTATGAATGCGATATAAGAGTTCTGGGCTTTAATGGGTTTGTTCTAGTTTAAAATTATTTTGTCTAATTAGTTTCTATTCTTGTCCGTTTAGGTAAATCATGAACGGTTCATCCTTAACGTATGTAGTACGAAAATTATAATTTAAAAACTTTTCTAAATGAACGCTAAAGGTCAGCTTGTTTTATATGTAGGCAAACTCACCTACAATCAACAAGGTACGTTTAAGGCACCTTTGAGCAAATTTCCCAAGAGGGAAGTAGCTATTACCGTAGGTGGAGTAGGTGGTAAGACCTGGAGCCGGGACCGATATGCTGTTTTATTTTGATGTCCCTAGAGGCCAAAAACAATATTCGATCAAGTTGTTATGTATGTATGTATATATATATATAGACTTATATTAAAAATACGCACTCATGAGACAAAAATAGCAATTTTTCGTTGGCAAAAATTGTAAGGTTTTACTAGCTTGTTACGAACTCCCGATGGTGTAGTAAGAATATACCTTATTCAATTCTGAGAATGTTGTTTTAAAAAATATGTTTACTGAAACATGTTATTTGCATCAATACCGAGAGCTTATGCATATTTTTTTTCCTGGATTACCCTCATATAACTCCAAATGTTTAGATACAATTTCTCATTCATTGGTATTCATGTATTCAAGCATTTTTTGCTTGAGAGTGGTGAATTTTCGCAAAACACAAAATCTTATTATTCGAGCAATGCTGTATATTGTATCAAAATTTGAATATAAAACACCAAACCTGAATACATATTGATGGCATGGGATCTACACCGAGCGACTGATGGTAGGCTACAACTTGATCACACTTCAAATGACTCAATAATAAACTCAAACATATATTCATACCCCCGCGGCAGCAAACCTACAGACTAAGTGAATTTCCATTTATCCGGCTTGTTTTCTACTAAAATATTCCCTAAAAATTGTCAGATTTATTTC
Source organism: Macrosteles quadrilineatus (assembly GCF_028750875.1). Lineage (NCBI taxonomy): Eukaryota > Metazoa > Arthropoda > Insecta > Hemiptera > Cicadellidae > Macrosteles > Macrosteles quadrilineatus. The sequence goes on along the minus strand of NW_026542602.1, from coordinate 91,487,775 downwards.
CTATTTAAATAACATTTATTTTAGTAAGCACATATGTTTGTTGATATGGGGAAGATATTGAGGGGTGTTTTTTTTTATTTAAATGTTGATAGCTTAGTATAAAATAAACAAAATTGGTAAATTTGATTTAAACATATCCATAGACAAGCAAACTACAACAGTTTATTTATTCTCAATAAGAAGAACATGGGAATTTTAGTGTTAAATTTTTTCTAATTATCTCCGTAACCGTAGGTCATACAAAAACGCTTCAATATACATAATTGTTTTTAAGCTCCATAAAAATGGTTTGAAGAGAAACAAAACTTGAAATAAGAAATTTTGTGTTTTTAGGGTCAAAAATGGGAAAAATCTATTTTTACCCCATAAATCCACCTTCCCATAGTCCGATTCTGCTGGTTCGCGAACTCATTCGAATAAACGTCGGTTTACACGTGTGTACCAAATTTCATCAAAGTCGAATCATTTGTGCTCGAGTTGTCGCGCTAACGGACATATATATATATATATGAATTTGAACGGATGGTGTTTTTTGGCCTCTGGGGACCTCTTAAGTAAATCTGTCCCGAGTCTAGGTCTTACCATGAGACCTATGGTAATAGCTTATCCCCCATATGGGAAATTCTCCTAAATGTATTTTTATATCCGTACGTTTAAAAGTAAAGCTTCGTTTGTTGTTTTTCTTCTGTTTACACAATATTGCAATGGTTTGTAATGTATTCATACAGTAATTAGTATAGATTTGTTTCTATTCCAAACCATAATTAAGGATAATGTTTTTCTTTGTTTACTGGGCTTAGAAAAACTATGTATAAACATAGTTAAACAAAGAAACACATTTCCAGTAAACAAATAAAAACATTATCCTTAATTATGGTTTGGAATAGAAAAAATCTATATCCTCTATTAAATATCCTCTATTAAGTGATGCTATCCTCTATTAAATATTCTGGTATAGGTTATACCAGGAAAACCAAACTCGTCACACCTTTTCATAGAGGTGCAACTTTGTTTAGTATGACAGTTTTTCCTGAGACACCAAAATGGGGTATTTTGGGAGTAGTTTTACAATGTTTTTTTTAAGCCCCATTTAGTGACACATCATCTAAAGCTCTTTACAAAACAACCATATCAACTAATAACAGATTGAACCCACTACGATAGGGCAATAATTTGAAAAATGATCGAAACTAAGGGCGTCCACAAAGTCTTGGCTTGTTAAGGAAACCGCATAGTATAAAAACGAGTGATAGTAGGATACAGATTTATTTACAGATATAACAGGCAACTTCTCAAGATTTTATAACTATTTACAAACGTAACACAACTCTACGTGTGCGCCTCCAGTGGCCTGCAGATCATCCATCCGTCTTTTCAGATTGTCCCAGGTTTTAGTCAGCATATCCTGGGTTACAGACGCCACAGAATTTCTGAATTTCTACTGCAGTGTGTGGAAATCGGGAACCGATGAAGAATAGACAGTGTCCTTCACAAATCCGCACAAAAATAAATCCACGGGCGTTACATCGGGGGAACGAGGTGGCCATTTCGTCGGCCCATCATGCCCGATCCATCGTCCGGGGAAGTAGAAATTAAAAAAATCCCTCACTTATTTAGCTCAATGAGGCGGAGCGGCAGCGGAATCTCGCTGGAAATTATCATAGGTTGCAGTTCTTCTAAATATGGGACTACGTACAACTCCAACATATCCGAGTAAACAACCCTATTCAAATTTTCTATCGCATAGATAAATGGTCCAATGATTCCACCATGCATAACACCACACAAATGATTTAGTTTTGGACTGTCCCTTTCGTTTTCAACCACGATTCTGGGATTTTTAGTCCAGCAAATTCTACACTTACTGTATCTGTTAACCTTACCACTTAAATGGAAGGTTGTCGAACTGCTATAGGGGATTGGTTTTTGTAAAACAACTAAACACACTGTGATTTCTCATGTAATCTTACCATTTCTGATTTGTTATAGTATTCAATCATAACTGGATTGTTGCCAATCAGCTGTGTTTAGGTGTTACCAATTTCAATTTAAACAAAACTTGATTAATTCCCTTCAAAACAAGGCATATACGTTAAGTGTGGCCCTAATGGTTTTCCTACAGCAAGGCTATTAGATTAGGCCAAGACCTTGTGGACACCCGGTAATATGTTCTCAGGACTCAGGAGTTCACTTAGGCTGAAGAAAATTAAAATGTGTGGAGATTAACGTAACTTAACCCT